>NW_022983486.1:751543-1183166 GCF_010015735.1 Aaosphaeria arxii CBS 175.79
TCATCATACTCACACTTCATCATACTCACACTTCATCATACTCACACTTCATCATACTCACACTTCATCATACTCACACTTCATCACTCACATCACTCACTCATCCAAACAATACCAACTCTCCACTTACATACCTAATCTAGCTTCTTCAAACATTGAAACACACCCTCATTCTGCAGAATCGATAAACACTTGAACAGCAGCAGAAGAAAAGAATTTATTTACCTACCTATCTCCTTCATAACACTACTCCCCCGTGACACCCCCAACGAAACCGTGAAAACACAATATCTCCCCCCTCACTCCCATAAATAACGATCCCACTCCCCCCACCTCTGTCCCATGGCCTTCTGATAACACAGCATGATATAGCCCATCAAACCCGCCTAACGCGCCCGCCTCCAGCAGTGGTGGTGGAGGACGAGTACGCGGACGAGCCAACATCGCTTCCTTAGTCAGATCTCACATCGGTGAAGCGTGCTCCCTCCCCCATCCCTCCCATCATCCCTTTATCGTCTATAAATAAAAATAAAAGAGGTATGATCCTTCATGGCACACACACACACACACATATAGCACACAGAATATAGGCGTTATTATTACTTGTAAAGGAGATACATGCTTGTTCCCTGGCTGGTGTATGTCCGGACATACTTGGTCCCCCCTGTGCGATAGCTGACGCTAGAGCATTAAGATGGGGAGTTATGGATTCCTTCTGCGTTCGACGGTGGCGTTGGGGAGATTACTTGTTTGGGGAATTTTTTTCGTGGGTGGTGGGAAAGAAGGAGGGAGGGGGAGGGAGGATGAATGAGGTAGACGTGGATGGATTTGAATTCGTCTTGGAGTGGTGGATCGCAAGTACTATTATGACTCTATTCACAGTTACAACAACACCAGACTTAACTACCAGCATCGCCCTCGCCCTCGCCTTCGCCCTCAACCTGGGTCTGGTCCTTCGTTTTCTTTTTCCGCCACTTCATGTAGTACCTCAAGATTGTTGTCGCCGCCTTGCTACCCCTCGCAGCTTCGAACCTGTAATCGTCGATCTGTTCCTGCTGGACTTCCCACTTGTCTCTGAACTCCCTGATCCAATCCTCACCCGCGACTGCCTTCCCTCCAACGATGAGCACCATGCCGTTGAGCGCACTACTCCTCTGCCACGCCTCGTGGTCGAACTTAGGGATATGCAGGAACTCGTGCTCCTTGCTGCAGATCAGGGGGTGCAGGGCGTCGAGCTGGAGTTTCTCGTAGCAGGGCGAGCAGAGCTGCACGTCGAGGCAGTTCTTGCATGCCCAGCGGACGTCGAGCATGTCCTCCCAGACCACTTCGCAGGCATCGCAGTGGTAGCTTTCGAGGTAGGCCTTGGGGCCTGGGCCGGTGTATTCTGTTGGTGCTGCGGCAGTGGGCTCGGTATTGTTGGCTTCGTCTGGCTGGGTAGTAGCAGCATCAGGCTGCGGCTCGTTGTTTGTGTCGCTGCTGGATGTTGACTCGCGGGGCTTGATTGCCTGCCAGACCGCGACGGCTTCTTCGTCGAGGTTGAATACGGTGAGTATCTGTGCGACGATTCGAAGCCGCGTTTCTAAAGAGTAATCATTTGGGTCCTCGGGCCAACTGTCGAAACTCCCACGGAGCAATACCTTCGCCTCATGTCTTGCTGATTTGATATCACCTCGGAGCACGTGGAGTCTTACCAGACAGAAGCGAGGATCCGAAGCAGTTTGGCGCATCTTGCGATTGACAGGACGGCTCAGTCTTGCGAGCTCTTCTAGCCTCCCAGTGTACGTCAAAATCTTTGCTAGATCCGGCTCGGAAAGGTACGTGGCCCCTTTATCAAGGATACCAACCGCAAGCCGTTTGATCATGTGCTTAGCTGTCCAGATAGTCATGGGATATTCTTTTTGATTTCGAATCGCGGTCTCCCACAGTCCTAGAGCCCGATCCTCAGCATCATCGGCATGGTGGCCATAGAACGTCAGGGCAGCTTGGTAGTGGCGCAATTGTCCCTGGACCATGAGCAACCAGTTCTTGGGCAAATCTCCATCGGTCTCAAAGTCGGGCATTCCTTTCAGTGCTTGGTCATAGAATTGATAAACCTGATCGACGGCCTCTGCTTGTCTTGCCGCGACCATGATCTTTCCATGGAAATGGACCTTGGGATAAGTGATCCAAAGCCAATAGGTGAGGGGCTTTCCAGCCTTCTCGGTGTCGCGCATCTCCTGCAGGAGATTGACCATGTCTTTGTACGCTTTTCGTTCGTACCATATCTCGAACAACGAAATGAGAGCCTCAGAATGAACGAGTCCCATCCTTGATTCAACTTCCACAGGCTGATCCAGCAGGGCCAGGAAACATTCGACTGCGGCGTCATAGTTTCCCAGCTCCTTGTACAAAGTACCTTCGGGAAGAAGGAAGGTTTCCCAGTAGAAGCCTCTGTACTCCTTATTCGTCTCAAGCAAAGTCTCACGCAGTGCCTTCAACTTTTGGATGCAGTCAATTGCTGATTGGGGGTTCTGTAACTTTTGATGGATGACTGATAGCTTCTTGAGAAGGATCCAAGTATCTGGAAGCTTAGACTGGGCATCCTGTATTGGAAGGAGAGCTTGTTGCCAATTTTCAGTCGTGATATAGATGGCACCTACCCGCGCGGTCCAGCAAGGTTGATTGATATCCAAGCCGGTGTGCTCCTCCGCCCAATGAATGAAGTCCTCGAGCTCATCTAGGCGCGCCTCATAATTGCCACTGTAGCTCAAACCTTTTATCTGTCACACGATCAATATAAGATAAATAGTGGTGATGATGACGACATACCTTTGACACTATGTGAAAGGGAACCCAGAAATAGCTGACGTAGATGGTAGATTCAGCGTTGAACCATTTAATCGCTAGATATCTTGCAACTCGGGTAAGAATGGAGTACTTGTTGACCGTGTTGGACGTTACTGCTTCGACCCATTTTCTCTTCTCTTCGTTCTGTGCATAACCTTGTCTTGCGTGAGGGCTCCTGAGAAATTTCACGGTTGCATCTAAGAAGTCTTCTTTCTTAATCCAATCTGACTGGAAATAACTTAAATCGTCGTCCTGATTGTCAAACCACGCCGCAATCGATTCTTCGTCGTAGAGTACGCCAGCGAGATATTCCCCAATCTCGCGAAGCGTACCTTTGTCGGGCTCGAAGTAATCCAGTCTTTGCACAAAGTCATTCAAGTACTCGTAGAACCATAGTGCCGAATGTTCGCGAAGAGCCTTGAGGTTTTTGTCCTCTGGCGTCACACACAAGACTTTGAGGCATGAACGCGCGATTGTGACATTCAAATTATCCGAGTCGACGACGTGAACATATGCTTTCTGCTTCCCAGCGAGAGCGTCGAAGAATGCTTCAAAATTGAACCTATCATAGTCCACTTGCCCACAGGCGTTTCTAATGAAGCGGCGACAAAGTTCGATTTCCGAGTGGTGAAGATGCTCCTGACCCAGATTGTTTGCGGGTAGGCCGAGTGCATTTGTTTGAACGAGGCGTTGACCGTTCTCGGCTAGGACTTGAAGAAGTTGTTTGGACTTGAGCTTTACCATGTCATTGTTGTTGAACGTCAAGAGGCCAGAGAACGTGGTTGCGACTAGATCTCGCAACATGAAGTTGCGTTGAAAGGAAAGATAAAGAGCGCTCTGAAGCAAGTCAATCGAAACCGCGGTCTGTCCGCCTACGATCCAAACGAGTAGCTCGTTAACCTGCTGAATCTGCGCTGCGCTCAACGAACTGTTGAAGGCCTCAATTGAATCTCTGACGCTCTTGTTGACATCATAGCCTGCGCTATCGATGACGGCTTGAAGCTTCTGCTCGGTGTCGCACGCGTTGATCTGGGTCAACTTTGCTTCCAGATGTCCGAAATGACCGCGCACACTGGCGAGGAGCTTCTTGAAGTTTTCTTCAGTCATGAATGACTTGAGGTCAGGTCTCTTCTGAGCCAAATCGTCGACCTTTGCTCGCGCAACGGCCTCAAGATCGCTAGAGTTGACATATGGAGATGTTGAAGTGGCAGCTTCGACATCTTCGTCATCTTCATCATCCTCGTTACTCGCTCGCCCTAGTACGATACGCCGAACAGAATTATTCTGGGGGATAATTGCAACACCGTCAGGCGTACCCGACAGGAAGAAACGAAAAGATATGCCTTCGGATGCCTTTTCTTCGGGAATCGCGTCCTTAGCAATCGCTTTGAGGGTTGCCCCCGCGACACCGGAAGAGTCGTAACCATTATAGCCGTCTATGCAAATGAAGTACGTGCCTGATAAAGCATGTCGTAATTGCGTGATAAGAGTCCCCCATCTGTCGGCATCCCGAACCGGAGTTCCCTGTTGCGTACATATCTTAGCTACGAGCTCGGCATATGCCACGTTGGTGCACGCGATCTGGTACACGATGGAGTCCAGGCATTTGTCAATAGACTCGTTTTTGCCGATCTCATCACCTTCGTCGCCGAAATAGTAGTACGCAACATGAACTTGATCCGAATCGTCACTGGCGGGATATTTCTCGAAAACAGACGAAATGACAAAATTGGAAAGATAGGTCTTCCCGCTTTCCGGGCTGCCTTCAAGAGTAAAGACTTTCGTTGTTGAGTTGTGAACGTCGATCCATTGAGCGAAACCAAGCTCTTCTTTGTGAAGCCAGTTGCCGCTCTCTTTTACTCGGATTCTTGAGAGATAGTCATGACGCCTTACCCAAGGGTCACTCGTCTTGGGAAGATCAAACGTCGAACGAATGGTCTCCAAGTTCTTCTTGGCATTTTCCTGCGTTATATGGCTGTCCAACGTAATCTTCATCTGCTGCGTGATATCTAAGGTCTCCTCACTGATGCCGTCGAGATGCTCAAGGTGAGCTCGTATCTCATCATGGTTCTGCTTCCTTTCTTCGTCCGAGCCTTGCAGAAACCGCGCGAGTCCTTTAACATCTAGAAGGATCTGGTCGATTTCGGTGTTTGTGAATTCTTGGATGTGCCCCTCCAGCGTATCCAATGACTCCTTGACGCCGGCGTCACCACTAAAGCAGACAATACCCAAGACCAATTTGAATTTCTCCCTCTTGCTGGTAGTAAGTATGTACGAGGTTTGCAGGACCTGGAGGAAATGGGAAAGAATGGCGTAAGCCCGCTGTCGGATCGGTTTGGGTAGGAACGACTCCACTTGGCCACGCTCCTGGTCTAGGAAGATGTTCAGCCTGGTCATAAATGCCACGCAGCGTTCCATAAGGGTTATGAATCCATCAAAGACGTCACTGTATGCTTGTGCAGATGTGAGAACTAGAGTTATTGCATTCCAACATTGGCAGCTAGGAGCGAAGGCTGCACTTGCTCCTTGCGCAATGATGTCCCCTAGTCTCTGCAAGCATTGGCCGATATTACTCAAGACCTTACGTGCGTTCGTCTTTCTCTTCGATGCTGCGTTGCTCAGATTCTGGTTGATTGCATTTTGGAAGCTTTCAAACGTTGTTCGCGGATCCAGTGTCTGCTTGGTGATTTCTTCGTACTTGGCTAGAACACCGACCCATACTTCATCCAGGTCTTTGTCGGTGCTAAATTCGGGTATGTTGACATTGTTGCCAGCCATGCTGATCCCGTACTACCTTCTTTTCTTTTGCGAGGGCTGGATTCATATGATTGTCTCAAAGCTCGCGTTGTACAGGCATTTTCTTAGTAACGATGCTGCTAAAAGGATCTATGTTGTGCCCGGGAAAAATGCCTCAATAGCTGGCAGGACGTGTCAAAGTGCAATGAACTGTAAAATGAGAGGTATAAAGCGTGGTATCAATGTCTGTAACCAGGCTGAGTATATGTTGCTCTCGAAGATGTACGACAGGAAAACCTTGGCGGTCAGATTGGGCATTTTGGCCCCCACCTTCTGCATTTGTCTCATGCATCTAAAACAGCTAGATACTCTTCAAGATGGTTAGAAGAAGTGCGAAGCGCTTGGGTTCTATCGAGATGCATCTGTTTCTGCTGCTACTATAACTATTGTGAAGAGAGGAGACACCAGAGTCAAATAGAGATCATCTCAGCACTGGAGCTTGGGGGGCCGGGGCATAGCGAGTAATTAACATGGCTTTGCTTTGCTATCTCAGAGAATGATATAAATAAGCTCATCGGCTTGAGTCAGGATGCGCAAGCCGCGTGCTGTAGGCGTGGTCCAGAGGTAGACGGCGTAGGCGAGGCCTAACCTGATATAGAATTGATTGGTGATGGAACATCGTCTAAAGTGTTCTCCAGGTAGCCACGAATGCCACGAAAATGTCACCCATCGTGATCAGCACATACCTCCTGGGCTCAGAATTTTAAGGACCGAATCATTCTGGCCATGATGTGCTGCACAGGACATACTCTTCCTACCAATAGTTTACCACTGTAAAACCACGCACTCTCACGGCAAATATCACAGTGTCAAAGAGGGGCGTAGGATGTAGTCAAATTAGTGTGCAGATAAGGGATTGGATCTAAAGCATGTGTAAACTGCAAACCGATCCATCGTGCCTCAAAATCGCATGAAGGATTTCCGGTGAATTGCAATTTCTCTAGAGTCTCGGTAGCTTGCTCGATTGTTATGGTTCGTCCGAGATCGTGTTAAGACTTCTCCACAACCACTTATCACCCTGCAGATCTCCATATGCTTTCTCCACTGCCCCTTCAAGACCTCGTGTGCCTGCTGCCGTATATGCGCATTCGGTCTGCACTTGACACAAAGTATCGTGTGTGCATTAGGACCAAAAAATTGTCTTCCCATGAGCTGTTTTTCAGTGAGGTGTCATACTGCATACATAGTTGACGGGTCAGGCTGGCCGGTCCAGGCCAATTACCCCTGACTAAGTGTGTGCCGCCACATTTGGGCGGAACCTCGTCTACACTTACGCGCCGGCTTTATTACCACAACCACAGCAAGGCTACTGTCAGCCTCTAATTAACACTTTTGTTTTTGATAGTCTTAGATCCAGGCGCCCAGGGCCTTTCCCTACTGGAAATCCATACGCCATGGCCAAGTTGTCAATGCAAGAGGTATAGCGCATTCACATCTCGGTAGGGAAGCGATCCGTCTAGCCACTCCTGTCTAAGACACCACCAGCTGAATTGCCTCATGACTGCTAGGCCTGGTAGACTTGGACATTTTGGTAATTGTACCTGCATTCATGGCTTTGGCGTTGCCCAAGTGGCACACCCAGAGCCCAGTACAGGGCCAATGTATCCACTTTTCTCACCGTAGGCTTTCACATCTGAGAGCATGGCTTCCATCTAGTCAGGAACGCATCAAAGTCAAAGACTCAATCGAGTCTGGGGTCAAGGGGGCAGCAGGCAACCTTAAAGGTGCAGCGTACCCATCTCGTCTGACAGCTTCAACAACGGGCACAAGTTTGTTCACATCTTTGTAGATTTCTCTACGTCCATTCGCTTTTCTTGTTATATAATCGCTCATTAATAATACTAATCCAGCATGCCGTCCTCATCATTCTTTCTGGGTGTCGGCGCTGTCCTGTCCGCTCTTTCAGCTACCACTGTAGCTACCAAATATGACCTTGAGGACAGTTATCAGGGATCTAATTTCCTCGATGGCTTCAACTTTTTCAATGAAAAGGATCCGACTAATGGCTTCGTGAAGTATGTCCACGGTCCATATACATCTTTCACCTACCATGAAACACATCGCTGACAACTTCTAGATATCTTGACCGAGATTCTGCCCGCAACACACAACTCACAAGGATCGTCGGCGCTGATAACTACCTTGGTGTTGACTTCACAACGCCACTGAACTACCGCGGTCCAAACGGACGCAACAGTGTGCGTATTGAGACGAAGAAGAACTACAGCAAGGGTTTGTTTGTTGTTGATATTAAGCACATGCCCGGTGGCATCTGTGGTACCTGGCCAGCATTCTGGTCCTTGGGATCTGGTGAATGGCCCAAGAACGGAGAGATTGATATCATCGAGGGCGTCAACAACAACAACGTCAACAAGATGGTGTTGCACACTGACACCAACTGCAAGGTGAGTAACGTGGTATACGCAATCATACTTGACTTTGCTCTGACATTAGTAGACCAATGGACAGGGCCAAACTGGTGTACAGCAACTGTACGACTGTGCTCTTGACACCAACGGACCGTCCGGCTGTGACGTCAATGATGTTCAGACAAACACCTATGGAACCGGATTCAACGCGAACGGAGGTGGTGTCTACGCCATGGAATGGACCGGCGAGTTCATCAAGATGTGGTTCTTCCCCCGTAGCCGCATCCCTGCCAGCATCACTGCGGAGAAGCCGGACACTGCTGAATTCGGCACCCCCAACGCCAATTTCCAGGGTGCTTGCGATATCGAGAAGAAGTTCCAGGAGCACCGCTTCATCTTCGACACAACCTTCTGCGGTGACTGGGCCGGCAACGTCTATGGTAAGTCTTCGTGTACTGTGTTGAGCCCCAATTCCACTAACACGGCATAGGCGATTCTGGTTGCCCAAGATACTCAGGTCTCAGCTCAATGGACTCGTGCATGAAGTTCGTTGCTGAAAACCCTGCTGCTTTCCGACAAGCATACTGGTTGATCAGCTCTTTCAAGACCTATAAGACACCTGTGATCGCGTCGAGCTCCTCTTCCGTCATCAGCAGCTCAACTGTGGTTTCAAGCTCCTCCTCTTCTTCGGTTGTAGTCTCGAGCACATCTGCCTCGTCCTCAAGCAGCTCGACCCCAGTCTCTAGCTCCTCCTCTTCGGTTGTCAGCAGCTCTAGCTCCTCGTCGTCTTCCGTTATAGTCTCGACAACGTCATCTTCTTCGTCGTCAGTCATCACCTCGTCTTCTTCGTCTTCGGTCGTCAGCTCGTCGGCTTCGTCTTCGGTCATCAGCTCGTCGGCTTCGTCTTCGGTCATCAGCTCGTCGGCTTCGTCTTCGGTCATCAGCTCGTCGGCTTCGTCTTCGGTCATCAGCTCGTCGTCTTCGTCTTCGGTCGTCAGCTCCTCGTCTTCTTCCGACTCAAGCAGCTCTATCTACCCTACCTCGACCGTCGTCACCGATACGAGCAGCTCTGTGTATCCTACCTCTACCATCGTGACCGACACGAGCAGCTCTGTCTACCCTACCTCCAGCGTTGTGACCGATATTAGCAGCTCTGTCTACCCAACTTCCAGCGTCGTGACCGACACAAGCAGTTCCGTTTACCCAACTTTGTCATCTTCTTCCAGCAACGCATACCCAACTGGAAGCTCCAGCTCATCCAGCTACGGCTATGACATTTCCACATCGACTGATATCTACGGATCCTATCCTTCTTCCAGCTTGAGCTATGGATCTTATCCATCCTCTTCTAGCGTCCACCCCGAGGATTATCCTTCATCTAGCTCGAGCTATGGAGTTTACCCTTCGTCATCATCCAGCGTGCACTACGGAGGTTACCCTGTGTCGTCGTCTAGCGTGCACTACGGAGAGTACCCTTCATCGTCCAGCGTACACTACGGAGAGTACCCCTCTTCCAGCGTACATTACGGACAGTACCCTTCATCGTCCAGCACCGGATACGGAGTTTACCCTGCGTCTTCATCCAGCGTGAAGTACGGTGCCTACCCTGTCTCGTCGAAGCCTCAACAGGGCACCTACCCATCGTCCAGCGTGCACTACCCAGGATACCCCGTCTCTTCCAAGCCGGTGGCAGACCACGATGCCTACCCCACCCCGAAGCCTGCGTACCCGCAATCCTCGAAGCCAGCCTCGTACGTCACCACGACCTACACGACCGAGTACGTCGATGTCTGCCCAACCGGCTACACGACCATTAAGACCACCCACACCGTGACCTACGAGTCCTACCCCACCACCTCCGTCCCACGCAAGCCAAGCAAGGAGACCACCGAGCCCTGCCCCCCAGGCTTCACCGTGACTGAGAAGTACTGCGGCTACGGCTGCGGCGACAAGCCCACGACCGTGAAGGTCACCGTCCCAGTGACCCAGACTCGCACCGTGTACGAGGAGGTCTCGACCTCCGTCATCGCATACGGCACGCCCAAGGTCTACCCTCCCGGCTACAACAACCACGAGCAGAAGCCCTCCACCTCCACCATCATCGCCACCAAGATCCTCACCATCTCGTACGTCACGGTCCCCGCGTCCGAGAAGCACGCCTCCTACCCATCTTCCGCCGCTCCTCAGCCCGTCTACCCTTATCACTCCGTGCCTGAGGCCGAGAAGCCCGTCTCCAGCGGAGTCAAGCCCGTGTACAGCAAGCCTGTCCACACTCCCGAGGTCGTGGTCCCCGTTGTGCACACCCCTACCCCTGGAAACTACTACGGCGCCAATGTTACCATCTCGTATGGTACTGGCACTGGAAAGCCGGTGGCAACCAAGACGGGATACTTGACTCCCGAGTTCACGGGTGCGGCGTCGAGCCTCAAGGCTAGCGGTGTCGCTGTCGGTGCTCTGGCTGTCATGTTTGCGATGTTGATGTAAGGTGGAGAACAAGAGAGAAAGGGGGGTTTATGACGGTTCATTGATGTCACGTTGGATCTTTTTCTAGAAACTTAGTAACTAATACCAACCTATCCTTCTGTTGTAATGACTCAAGCAATGATTTCAATATGTATCACTTAGCTCCGACTTTGAGTTCTTATCGTGGCTATCCCTTTTCTGACATCGTACAAAACATAACACGTGCTTACAGCGACAAATATACACAGTACGCAATGCACACGTGAAGTATAAAGAAGACACTGATATCGCTTTACAGCTTTCGTGCAAATATTTATATTACGGGTTGGTCTACTGCGATTCCGGATATTCTAAGGGCCATCATTCTGACCGGGGTATTCACCTAGCTGAGCTCTCAAGCCCTCCTTGCCAACTTTCATCGCGCGCTGGATCTCGTCTTCTTCCTCGCGCAGTCGATGCTTCCCATAGGCAGCTTCGCGCTCTGCCTTTCTCTTTTCTTCGCGTACCCGTGACTCCCGGTCTGCGAGGGCCTTTTCTCTCCTCTGTCGCTCAGCGCGTTTCTTAGCAGCCTCGGCCTCCTCTTCGGCGGAAGCAGCGGCGCCTTCCGGTGCTGCGGGTAATGTAGAGATGTAGGTTTTAACTAGGGAATCCCGAGTTGACCCAGGCAGTGAGATGAAGCGGAGATCCGTCAAGATTGATTGAGGAAGGGTGTCAATAGTGGTGTCCCGGTTCAAAGATGCAAGAGGCTGTGCTTTGAGAAGAGCAGAGAGGTCTGACTTGAGATCCGACGGTTTCAGTGCCAGTCTCTTGATGTGATCTCGATACAGTTTCTCCTTGTCCTTATCTGGCAGTTTTGTGTCCTTCATTTCTGGCTCCTTTTTAAATTTTCGGCGGAATTCTGGCCAGTATAGCTTAGGTGTTGCATGCGCGTGTAGGAATGCGAGGTACGGAATCTTCGGGTCAAGCTTTTGCTGTTTCGCCTTTTGTTCCTTGAGAAATTGCGCCTTTTCACGGGCCCATTCGTCGAAGCATTCTTTCCGGGCTTTCATGTTCGGCAAAGCCTTGTAGCGGTCATCGTCAAAGAGTGCACCGCCATCGAGAATCTTGTCCCACGGTGTATACGGGTTGATCTGCAAGTCCTCCAATAGTTCCTTGAAGAGTGCTTTGCAATCTTCTTCGGTCAATGGTAGGCCTTCTTCCTCGTCCTCATCGCCGTATCCCTCGGCCATTGCTTCCATCTCCTCCATCTGAGCCAGTTGCCAAGCCATATCATCCTCGCCCATTTCCATGCCAGGGTCTTCGGTGGGTTCCTCTGTTCGCTGCCGTTTGGAAGGTTGCTCCGTATGAAAACCATCCCCACCCTCATCATCGGTGACCTCGACTTCCTCGTACTCCTCTTCATTCTCCATCCCCTCGTCTCCTTCCACAGAAACCACTTCAGCCTCTTCGATCTCCTGCTCCGCAGCAGCTAGCTCCGCCTCGACCTCGGCCATGGCAGCATCATCTTCATCATCGCTGGGCTCTCCTCGCTCCCTCCTCTCTCGTTTTTCTCGTTCTTTACGATCAAACTCCACCACCCCTTTCATCACATCTGAAGGAAACTTCCAAAAGCTCTCGTTGGTTTCTTTGTTCCAGACGAAGCGCCGCCCTAGTTTGGTCTTGACTAGAACCCACGGTGCGCAATTGGGAATATCGTGACGATGCTTCGGGCGATCCTCCTGCTGCCGCCGCCGGTCGGGAAAGCTGCTATGGTCCCCTCTGTGTCCTCCTCGAGCTCCGCCTCGATGGCCTCCTCTTTGCTGATCTACTGGCGCATGCTGCCACCCACGTTTTGGTTTTTGTTCCACTGGTCCTCCATAGAGGTAGAATTGGGGCTGATAATTCGAAGGTGTCTGCGAAGTTATCGGGGCTTGAGCGGTCAAGGGATGGAATAGGTCGCTGGTAGAGCCTGTATTCGAGGCATGCTGCGCAGATCCGGTAGGGATTGTTTGATGGCCATATGCTTCCGATACAGGGCGCGTGTATGTGGACTTTTTGGTTTCTCTATTGTAGTAATATAAATGTCCTGCACGAGATATTAGCAGCTATGGCATCAGTGGAGAATGATGGAAACTACCTGAGGGCGCTTTATGCTCGGTCCAGCCAGGAGCCAGAGGCGGGAGACCGGTTGGCGGTCGGGGAGGCAAATCTGCCATTATAATAATTCGATTGAAATCGCTGGCAGGCCAAAGTAAAGAGCTCAAGCAGAGCGGACTTTGATGTTGCTTGAGCTTGCGGCTGCGACGATCTCGAAAAAGTGGTCGGCGGGCTTGGCGTCAGTAAACCGCCGACGCGTGTGAGCTTGTGCCTGGAGCTTCATCTACGTCGACCCGCACTTGCCCACATCAACCATACATACCCATACACCTCACTTTCGACTCGCCCTTGAGACACCTGCAATTCTCCAGTATCATCCGGGTCGCTAGATACAGCTCTCCAAGATGTCTCGAAGATACGATTCCCGAGTGCGTAGCGGCCTTTCAGACGGTCACCTCCAGAGCTAACACACCTCCAGACCACCATCTTCTCCCCAGAAGGACGTCTATACCAGGTCGAATATGCTCTCGAGGCTATTTCGCATGCCGGAACAGCTCTAGGTATCCTCGCAAAAGATGGCATCGTGCTCGCCGCCGAGAGGAAGGTTACTAGCAAACTGTTGGAGCAGGATACATCGGCGGAGAAGCTGTACATCTTGAACGAGTACGCCGCAACCTCGTCCCCTAATTGAACTGCTCTTATCTAATTCTTGATATAGCAACATGATCTGCGCTGTTGCAGGCATGACGGCCGATGCAAACATCCTTATCAACTACGCCCGCCAAGCAGCACAACGCTACCTCCTCACCTACAATGAAGACATTCCCTGTGAACAGCTCGTCCGCCGTCTATGCGATCTCAAGCAAGGATACACGCAGCATGGTGGTCTTCGTCCGTTCGGTGTGTCGTTCATTTATGCAGGATGGGATCCCCAAAGGCAGTTCCAACTGTACCAGAGCAACCCTAGCGGCAACTACGGAGGTTGGAAGGCAACAAGTGTTGGTGCAAATAACGCCTCCGCACAAAGTTTATTGAAGCAAGACTACAAGGAGGAGTGCGACTTGAAGGAGGCTTGCGGATTGGCGGTTAAGGTTCTGAGCAAGACGATGGATTCCACCAAGCTCAGCAGCGAGAAGAGTATGTCTAATTCACAGTCTGATCCTTTTGTCATCATACTAATGCCATCTAGTCGAATTCGCAACAGTGGGAAGGACAGAGTCAGGCAAGATCTACCACCACCTCTGGGGAGCTGATGAGATTGATGCACTGTTGAAGGAGCACGGCCTCGCAAAAGCAGAGGATACCGAGATGGACGGATGAAGGAATTGCGACGCACGGAATTAGATCAAAATGAGAATCGGCGCAAAAAAGGCACCCGGTCAAACATGAGCTATACCAAGCAAAGCTATAATTCGATAGACGCTCCGGCGAGCGGCCAATAGCATTTGGAAACGATGTTCACGAATCAAAAACCTACACCCTGTGTCCATTTTGTGTGAACTTAAGGTGAGGATCTTGAAGAAGACTACCAAATGGCGTTGTTGAATGTGGTGCCTCCTATTTAGCTCTGGCGTGGGTGATGTGCTGATGGAAACGGCTGAAAATGAGGTAAGAACGATGCGTCAAGTGTTGTTTGCTTTCCACCTCCGACATCATTTCACACTCTCTCCTCCACCCTTCACTCTACCTGATTTTTCCACGGTACTCTCGAGTCTACAGCATTATCACATACTTAGGTTACCACAATCCTCAGTAATATGACTTCTCCGACTCCTCCCATGGATGAATCAGTCCTTATCAATAGCGAAACCCACTGTACTCTGCTCCAAAGACTATTGGAAGAAATCAACGAGGGCATGTCATCCATTCCATCAAGCCCAAAAAGCTCTCCAACCCGTCAGTCCGACGCTGGCTACGACGCTGGCTCTTCCAGTCGCAGCTCCATCTGGACTGCGACCAGTCTTGTCGCACGCGATGTGCGGGACAAGCTGAAGGCTGCGGACGAAGCTAGACGGCAGAAGCAGACGAGAAAAGAAAGTCTCCCAGTGGCTACAACTACAGCAAGTAAGTAAAGAGGCCCCACGCACGCCGAGTGGTAGGCATCATCCAACTTGGACATTCGAAAGCAGATAATGACCCTTGTACAGAAAAGAGGACTCTAGATTCGCCGTCTGATTCGCCTGGCATTAGCCCCATTAAACGATCCCGTACAACCTTTGAGTCATTTGGTATAGACAACATCGATGACCGGAATTCTGGATTTACAGAAAGACGGTCTTCATTGGGTCCTGTGCCACAGGTATCGTCCTACAGACCTGAATTTGTGTTGCCCCACGGCACGCCTCCTTCGACTCCTCAAAGCAGGAAACGCTTGGTAGATTCTGATCATGAGAGTCCCATAAGCTGGTCACCAACATGGATGAAACCTTTCCATCTGGTGGATAACGAGAAGTCCAGTGTTTATATGAACCGACACGGGGAGGGCTAGAAGAACCGCCCACTTTGTTTGCACTGTTTCCGACGGCACGGCGCCTTCAACCGAGTGGAAATTGATGGTTGTGAAGTCTGTGGTCGAGCCGAAGTTCTCGAAAGCCACTATTGGGAGTGATCAAAAGAGCCTGTCTAGTTACGAAGTTACCTTTCGAGACAGCTTCAATTGCGACTTTGAGTTGGTTATACCATAGCTTTTGAGGGTTTTGGATGGGTGGCTCCTGTGGGTCGGTGTCTCACATGGTTGGGAACGGAGCACTCTGATTCAAGAGCTATTTCGATGAAGTGTCACAACGCATGGGTCAAGACTTGTCATTGCCAAAGTCTCAGACTATCCAGTACCTAAACATGGAAATTCATGAATTGTTATTGCGACTTCGTGCACCAAGAATGCATGTCTTGTGCGGGTAGAAAAATCATGGCTCACTTAATCATGACGGACCATCCTGCAGGTTCATCTTACATGCGTTTGTCTTGCTTTTTCTCAGAAGCGAATGTTCACCTCGCAGCTATACTGGATCGCCCTATGATAGGGGAAACCCCGCATTAACGGCCTGCCGATGGTTGTGTACAATTCGTGCAAGCTCGCTGTGTGCACTGTGGCTTGATTGGACTCCCCATGCGCCGGTCGTGTGTCAGTCCGTTCCCTACTTACACACACTTCAGAAGCCCATCATTGAGACTTGCACCGAATGTCTAGGACGACACCACCGCATTGCTTCTCTCTCATACGCTTCTCGCCCATCTCCTTCGCAAGCACGGTATATGAAGACCTTGCCGCCAATGTTTGGAGGACACAACATTTCCTAACTTCCACTCCTTTCCTTGCACAAGCAACAAGCATCACGCATCAAACACCAACACAACGGCCACATCCCAACCCAACTTTGAGTCTGGAAGATTCTCCAGTTGAACAATATACATAATACCATCTCAGCCCTGCCGCAAAACTTATCACGAACTGTCCTACGCTCTTTTTCACCCACTCCATCGATCGAACGGGCTAGCCCTACGGATTTCGACTCGGGGGATTCACATACCGCATTCAGACTCAATATATCCTCACTGTCGGTTCTCGTTACCAACGAACAAACGCACGCCCGTGAGGCCTGCGTCAGAATTAACAACCCACAAAAAGGCTCGAACCCCCCAAAAATCCCCAGAGGAATCACGACACCATCACAGCCATCTCCTCAAAGGTCAATTTGAAAAGAGATAGTTGCGGAAGAAGTTTACACCAAATCATAAGATCGACATCAAAACGAAACATGGCGAATCACAACAACTCTTCCCCTTCGCCTTCACACTCCAAATCGCACTCCCACTCCGGAGCGACGATGGCGAAGCACCAACTCGCCATACCTCGACCATCATCATCGCCTTCATCATCGCCATCATCTTCACCACCTCAATCACCACCAAACACCTCCGCCCCTCTAAACCCCCGACCCACGGCCGAATACCAACCGCGATTGCGACCAAAAAGGCACCACAAGTCTACCTACTCCCTCCGTCGAGCCTCCGTCATCCTATCTCCACCCCTCTCTCCATCCCATGGCACCCCTCCGCCGCCCGTCTCCTCGCCATCATTATTCTCACCACCCTCCCCGTCCTCTCGCCCCGTATCGCCGCTTTCATGCTCTCCGCCCGCCTCTCCACCCACCACGACACCGCCGAACCACACGGCTCCAGAACACGACGACAACCGCGACAACACAGCGTCGGACATGAAAACCATCTGGACACGACGAGGAGCCCTCTACGGCGACCACGACAGTGGCGATTATGACGATCTCTTCGATCCTCACGGTGGTACCTATGCCGCTGAGAGGGAGAGGAGAAACGCCATTTCGGGTCCTAGCACTGGGTACTTGACTGGGGTTCTTCCGTGAGGAGGGAACGTCTTGGACGGGGAGGGGGTGTGATTATTTCGGGTTTTCTCTTCGGATTTTCTGGTTTTTGATGTTAAGGGGAGGGAGGTATAGAAGGGGGATTAATGGGTTATAGAAAGGCAAGGCAAGGCGGGAATTGGGACTGAGATTGTACGGGAGTTGTGAGGCGGTGTTCTTGTGGGTAGATATAGAATAGATGGAGGAGTAAGTGTGTAATGGGAGGCTTAGATGGGAAAAAGCATATGTACGTGTGTGATATCTTGTTTCTATTCTTTAATTCTATCCTCTCGTCTTGTGAATCTGTCTATCGTGGTAATCTCGCTTTTGACATTCCTCATCCTTCAACCTAACCTCACCTCATCATCTCAGCAACCCCCCTCCCCCCCGTCTGTCCCTCACCACCAGCCCTCCCCTCCCCAGCCTTCTCCTCCGCCTCCTCACCCTTCTCACCAAGCAACCAACGATCCCCCCTAAACACCCCATAAGCCTCCCTCCCCAAACTCCTCCCCGCAACCCTAATATCCTCCCTAATATCCTCCACCAACGCCTCCGCACTAACATAATCATACTCCGGCCGTATGAAACCCAGTATGACCAAACTCAACGTCGCGCCATAGAAATCCCTATCGAACGTATGCAGGATGTGAATCTCAATCGAGCGTGTCGTGTTTTTGTAGTACGGGTTGTAGCCTATGGATAACACCGTTGGGTATACCTTGGCGGGGGTGGATGAAGGGGAGGCGGGTCGAGAGGGCGGGAGGGATGGGGGAGGTTCGAGGTCGGCTACTGCATGGTTTGATGATGTCGATGGGAGGGGGGAGGAGGAGGAGGGAATGGTGGAGAGGTCGAGGGACGCGAAGCCGTAGTATATTCCTGAGGCGAGGGAGTCGTTGCCGCCGATTGAGAGGCCCGAGAGGGGGATGTTGGCGGTGGGGATGCCGAGCTGTGAGGGGAGTGTTTGTTAGTTTGGGGGTTTGTGAGGTTGGGGGAGGGTGAAGGGGAAGGGGTGAGGTACTTACCTCTTTGCTGCCGCGTCCGAAGCCCTTGATCACTGGGCCGCGGAGCCGCAGTGGGAAGGGAGGTTCGACGGTGTCGGGGCCGGCGATGGGGTCGCGGGGACCGTCTGGGCGGACCATTTTGGTGGTGGAGGATGGGGGGTTTGCGTGTGATTGAGGTGGTGCTGGGTGTGTAGGTGGGAATTGCGAGTTGGGAGGTTGTGAGGTGCGGTGGTGATGGTGGTGAGGATTGGACGGGAGTCACGATGTTGTTTATTAAGCTTTCTGGTAGTTTCGATTGCGGAACGCGCGCAGGTTGTACTGTCGACGACCTTGTAGAGGACGGAGGAGGAAATGGAGGGTTTGGTTTTTGAGGATTTCACGGAAGCAATTGGATGTTATGTGGATGGAGGATGGTCACTTCTATATTCATCCCGTCATGATTGTAGTTAGTCATAGGCGATATCGATAACTATGGAATGGATATCAATAATTGTATGAATGAATGATGTCGCACGCAATCTGGTGGGGTCAAGTCGAAGGCGGTGACCGGATCTCGTCCGTTAGAACGACATCATATGTGCTGACTAACCCCGACATCATCTGTCAGATTCAACTAATCAATGAATGTAGCAAGCAGCTCGCAATGGCCACAAGATATATCTCAACTGTCAGGCACAAAAGTAACTCGAATCAATGCTCAATATTTTGGTTTTATATGCAATCCTCCCGCTGTAACTCCCTCCTCTTCGGTCCTGCTGAGGCTCCGATGGTTGCGCCTTTGTTACTCCATGCTCCGTTATACTCCAATCCTCGCACCGATCTGCCAATGCAAGACCACGCAATACCATTAACAATTACCCTGAACCCATAAAGTCTGCAATGTCATAGCTTTCGGTGTCTTTCCTCCAGCATATGCAATGAAAGACACGGAAAGGCGACAAGAAAATCCCAAAGCAGATCCAAGGCAAGATGTCCTCTGATCGTCGGCTCGTTCACACTGTACAAACGTACCAGTACAACTAGGCGCCTGGACGGCCCTAAGGTCTCCGCTCTTGTAGATTCTGAAGTTCGAGAAATCAAAGAGTATGCCAAAAAGAAAACATATGCAATGCGCGTATTACGTGTCAAGAGTCGAACAAAGAAGAAGAAATAACAAATAAACACTTTTGCGACCCTGTCCATGAAGCTCGTTCATCATTATGTATCCTTCATAATTCTATCTGAATAGAAGAGTGGTTTGGAGGAGAAAGGAATGGCACGTATTGGTGGGGTAAGGCTCGCACGGGTGACCGTTCGGCTGTGGCCAGATATAGACATGGTTGGCTTTGATCAGAAGTGAAGATCAAGATACGCGAGTGCTGATCATCGTCGCGTATCCTCTACGCGTCTTGTCTCTTCGAGGACTGGCATGATCTACAACTGGTTAGCACCTGCACACGGAAATATGTCTCGAGAGCTGTTCACTTACCTGCATGTACAACAACATGGGCGTGTCGAAATTGTCACGCTTGACGTGCCACGCGAGCATGCAGTCCACCAAGCCATCTTTGGCGCCGAGCTGGCTGATGGCGCCCTCGCCACAATGAACAGGCCCGCTCTCCAACTTGATCAGAGGTTCGTGCTTCGTATTGCGTCGATTGCCCATCATGTTGGTCGTCTTGGCAGCTTCTGCTTGCTCTACGTCCTCCTTGGTGATGTAGCGAAGCATCTTCACTCTTCGACATTTGTGGCCTTGTGCGTTCAGGAAAGCGAGCTCGGCAAAGTCATCGAACCACTCCAACACCGAGCGCTCATCCATGAGCTCCAGAATGAAGACTGGCTTGTTCGCATTGCCCTCACTCTGTTGTCCAGCGAGAGTCGGGGTCGTGTTTGTCTGCGTTGACAGCCCGCTTTCAGCCGCGTCTCGAGTGGCACCTGTGTTGATGTTAAGATTCGGCTCTTTGCCGAGGAGAACGGAACGATCCCAGCCTGTAAGGATGCTGAATTCCTTGTTCAAGCCAACCACTTCTCCGGAGCGGCGACAGATCAACGACGGAACTCCCACTTCCAGACTTTTATCCTCCAAGTCGATGAGTGTTCTCTGCAAATTCTTCTCTTGGAAAATGAGATCACTGGCTGTCAGGTCTTTCATGGTGGATGTAAGCACAGGCCTGAAGCTTGATAGGGCTTTCAGGAACCTGTTCACAGTCGATGCTCGGTACCGACCCTTGGCAATGGCGACCAAACGATGGTATGCCGTAACGTAAGTATACGGCTTGTCGATGGTCTCGTAGATCCAGTTGTGATCCCGCCGTCGCTTTCGCACCGCATTGAGGTGTATTGGTTGCAGCGCGTTGCTAGGCCGGTGGTTCTCGGTCTGCGGGCGGCTCACAGTGGGCGAGCGGTGAGGTCGCTGTTGATTGGAGTTTGCGAAGAAAGCCGCAGAAGACATGGGGTTATTATCGTCATATCCAGCGTTCACATCAGTCGATGCTGGGCTCGCGCTCGACAGGCTACTTGGGCCCTGGCTGATGGCAAAGCCTTGCGTCCCATTCAGGCTGTCGTGACGATGGCCACCGTGATCGAGATGCGCAGTCGTCGGTGTATTATGGGGAGTGTGCATCTGGATGCTGCCCTGCCTCGACTGCGAATTCTGCCAGTCATGAGTGTGCAGCCCGTCTGCGACTATATGCAGATTTCCTTGCATGTTGTCGCCGTACTGCCCAGCTGCTATCTGGGGATTGTACATGCCGGCCGCTTGGTTGAGGGGGTTCACGATATTGTGATCGTTTGGTGGCGTTTCAGCGGCGCCAGAAGACATGTGACCGAGCATCCCAAGCTCAAGGGCACCATAATGATTGCCGAAATTGAGACTCGAGATATCGAAGTTGAAGAGGGCCGGGTCGCTGGGGTCGAATAGTGGCCCACCGAACTGAGCCATCTGAGGTCCCGCGGGCCCCTGTGCCGCAGAATTTGGCACATTAGGGATCGGGGCTTGGTTATTCGTCTGGCTATAAGGAGGAGAAATGGGAGCCTGTGGGTGATTGAAAGTGCCAGCATTGGAAACGTCCTGAACTGGAACAGAGACTGGTGCTTGCACCGCCGTATCCCCGTAGAAAGGCTGCTGAGCGGCTTGAGGATAGTAAGGCGCTTGTTGCGGTAAGTTGTGCGCGTGTTGGCCTGGAACTGGAGTAGGACGGTTCCCATTCATGTGTGGATAATGTCCGCCTACGCCAGGCATGAGCGCTCCATCAGGAGCATCATGAAGGTATTTTGCCTTCTTGCGTACGCCGTCCATGCACTGGTCGTGAAGACCACGTTTGACGCATCGTTCGCATGGTCGCTCGTCGCCTAGTAACTGTCAGTAATCGATATCCCAATAGGAGAAGATGTATTATCAAGTTCAAAAAAAAAATCAAAAATGTCGACACATCAAGCGACGAGAATGGATTTGAAAATTCACTTACCGCAGGTCAAATGCGCTCTCTGGCAAGCATAACAGGCCCTACGTGCCTTCTTCCTTCGAGGCCTCAAGGGATCCTTTGCGTTTGCTGCTTTTTGGGCGGCTGAAGCCTTTTGCGCTTGCTGAGAATCCAATTTCTCTGCGGCCATTTCGCTCCCTTCTCGATCACCGCTGTATTCCGGTGAGGGAGACGCATCTTCGGCGTCTGGGGTGGACATAATATCTGATCTCTGTCTAACGCTGGGCAGAGCCCTTTTGGCTTTCTGTGCTCCCACAGGAGGAGTGGGCTTAGCTCGGCGACCGCTGTAGACGCACGTTTATGCTGCGTGCAGCCGTCAATGTTGCCTCGACGAGGACCCGGGGCAACGGTCAGCCAATGTGGAGGGAGGCACACGGCTGGCGACGTCCCAGCTGCGAGTTTCGAGAATGCGATCACGCGTGCGCTGGCTGCTCGAACAGACGCTGTCGTGACACGGTCGGCCGGCCCCAAGTACGAGTGAGTGACGAGGGGAGTTGGCAAGGTCCAATGGAGGGTGGCGCTATTGGGCGCTGTGTGTGGGCCTCAATCCGGTGGGGAGGAATGGAGTAATGCGGTGGTAATACAGTACCGGGGGCCATGCAATCGAGGGAGCATTCCAGGAGCGCACGCTCGCATCATGGCCCGGACGGTGCTGTGTGTGAAGCAGAAGCCCTAGCAGCTGGGACGGACCATTGTGCTGGCCATGTGGGTTCGGAGTACGGAGTGGATATGTACGGACGTGTGTATGTTTGTAGATAGGTATGCTATGTACGAGGGTATGTACGTATGTAGAGTTTATCTGGCCGGCTAGGGTACTATGTCGATTGCGGGAGGCAACAGAAGCGGCGGTGTCGTCGTGGTCGGCAGCGGCGACAGTGCGCAGAAGAAAGGATAGATTGGAGGGCAGCAGGCGCAAAGAGTCGTGAGTAGAGAGGGTGAATTGGCACAGGAATAGATGGGAGCTGGTGGGCCGGACTACTGTTGTGATACCAGGGCCAGGACGAGGTAGGAAAGGCGGGGTGGATATGTCTTGGGACTGGGAACTGGGCGTAAGAGCCGTGAGAGGTATTGAGTGTATGTATTGTATGTGTATGCCTGTATGTATGTGCGTGCACGAGAGGTTGAGTGGTGGAATGGGATTGGAGTATGTGAGGCGGTCGGGCGCGTGGAGGAGGAGCTTTCGCAGGGAAGCAATTGGCAGCGAGGAGATTGGCGTGCACGTAGGTGTGCGCGTGTGTGTATGTGTACCTAGGTAGGTAGGGGATCGGCCAAAGGAGGTGATAGGTTGCGCAGCGTGGGGAGGATGTGATGGTGGAGAGGTGTGTGTATGCGTGTATGAAATTGAAAGATGGGAGAGTGTATGAGTGTGAGTGTGTGTGAGGTTTGAAGATTGTGTGTGAGGAGGGAAAAGTGGGTTATAGGAAGGTGGAGGAGGGAAGGAAGGTTAATGCCGATTTGGGGAGCTTGTCGTGCCCTCACTTCTGACTACCAAACTACTGGTCTTGGACTCGTTCACACTGTATTTCGTTCCCTTCGCCTTCCCCTTCTCTCTGTCTGGCCTGTGAATTATTCGTAATTATCTCTCTTCTTTCCTTTCGCTCTCCCTTGTCTTTTCCCTGTGGTTTGTTTGCTTTTCTTTGCCTTGAAACACTGCCCTCGGACCGATGCAGCAATTTTACCTAATGACGACCAAAGCGGAGAGCTCTCGCTGGATCAGATCAAACTGAACTGTTCGAACCAGCCGAGTAATTATTACTGAAGGTATTCTTCAGATCATAGAGCATTTCCTCATTATTGCTATCATCTTGTACTCATCCACTTGAACTATGGGATGTACTCCGTAGAGCTACCTCGTAGAGAAAGTGGAGGAGGAGAGAAGGCAGGAGCTATTTGCTAGCTTATCCTCGGTTCATGACGTCTCTCATTGGCCGAGGTATCTTTCTTCTATTCCTAACCCTTCGTAGTTCCTTCTCCACACTCTGTCTTAGTTGACTTAGCTGACTTTAATTGACACCTTACCCAGTTAGTCCCTCTCTCTTTGGTTATTCTTTCTTCCAATTCCTTCTTTCCTTTCGCTATTTCGCTCTTTCCCTCTTCCCCATCGTCCCCATCGTCCCTTCCCCCTTCCTCTTCCATTGCGCCGGGCAGCTCCGGAGCTCGTCCATTGGTTCGATTGGTTCGATTGGTCCAATTCCCTCACTTGTGCCAATTATTAGGTGACTCGTCTCTAACTAAAATTTTCCCTTCGCTTTTTTATTTCCCTCATTCCTCATTCTTCCGTACCTTTGCGTACCTCTGCCTACGTCTGCCCTCTTGTCCATCGGGCGCAATCGGGTCCTTCCCCAGTCCAACCCAACTCCAACTGCAATCCATCATCATCAATTCACCATTCACCGTTCATCATCATCTTTACAATTGCTCACGTACTCGCTCATTTACCTATCAAGTAACTACTATCCCTTAAGTAGATTGGTAGGAGGGAATAATCACTCACTAGCTACTCCGTACTCCGTACAACAAACTATTACTTTTTATCAATTTCCCCTCTTCTCCAGGTTCATCTTCGCCTACTCCGTATGCCGTTCTATCCTTCTAGACACAGTAGACACAGTAGACACAGTAGACACAGTAGAATCCATACCCATACCCATACCCATGCCCATACACCGCACCCCAGGTCCTCAGGTACTAGCCAGTGGCCACCCGCCTATCCAGGTACTCAGCCCATGTTCAATCCTCGACTGCCTAACCCAACCCAAGTATGGACTTCGTAAGTTCGTACGAATAGCCCAACCCAATTTCCAATCCAGACAAACACGAACCCATGTGAACCCATGTGCCATTCCCTTCCCTTCCCTTCCCCGTACAGGTCCCATTCAATTCAGGCCAATCCAACCCATGTCGGTCCTTCGTGACGCTTCAGCTTCGCTACCCACCCCGCAGGGAACCAATCCAAGGCCTGGCCCGTCGATCAAACCTCTCGGAGAAGACCGCAGCAATGTATTCCTGTATACATCACCCATCACAAGCCTACCCAAATGCGCATAGTTCAGCCCAATCCTTCGTCTCTTCCATGTACAGTTCAAAGTACAACCCTCAATTCTAGCCTTCCTTCCACCTGGAAACTCTTAGAAATCCATTTTTCATTCATTCATTCATTCAATAACAAGCTGCATCAACACATCCCCTGTCCGACTCTCCACTCCTGACCCAAGCCTATGGGAATTGCTCGTCACATTCCCACCATCAATGCCCACTCCCACTCCCACTCTGCCGAGTATGTCCTGCGAAAAATCGAACCATTACACACCGCTCAATATCATATCTGCTGCATCACATGTATGCACACATGTATGTTGGCGTAGCTATGTTATCTGCCTGGCCACATACTCTACTGTACATACGTGTGATGTACTTCCCCGGCCAACTATCTTGTTATGTAAACAATGAGTATACTTGGGTCCACTGCTAACTATGACATATCACGGCTCCCCTCACAAGACATTTCGCAATGCTGCATACAATAACCACCGTCCGTGTCTCTCCTCTTTCCCTCTTGCTACTTGCCAGCGACGACCTGGCACACCACGTTGCTGCCACACAAATTCCATCCAATGAATCAACATGAAACTAATACTATTGCTTGGTGTTGCGGCTGCTGCTGCTGCTGCTGCTGCTGCTGTCCATCCACCACACGCCCATGATCCCAACCCAATCCCTCCAATTAGGCATGCCATCGTCCCATCCACCAATCGTCTCAACAGCCAAACAGGGCAACAGAGAGGAAAAAGAAAAGAAAGACAATTCATGCACGCATGGCCGCCCTTTGCATGCCGAACACATTTCCACAGCTGCATCAAATAAACGCTCGGTTCGAGGCTTGCATACACATACAGAATTGCATATGGGAAAACCCGTGATGGGATGTGATGGTGGGACCGTGCACTATCTGGTCCCTTCCTCTGATTTGTCCCTTGCGACTACCTCTGACCTCTTTCATGCCTCTCACACCTCAACTGAACAAACACCTACCAACAACCGCCCCCCTTCGCCTGCATCTCTGTATCACCGTTCATCTTCATTCTATCCTGCTTCTCTACATTGCTCGCGAGCCTTGTACCTCCTCGTCTGCAACCTTCTGTCCCTGTGTCCCAGCGTGTCCCAACTTCCTGTGCCTTGTGTCTCTGCACGTTCCTTGGTTCATTGACCACTGTTGTCCTGCGCTCCCAAGACATGTAAGACGCAATCACAGCGTCACCACTCGCCTGTAACTTACATACATGTTTGCATGCTCATCATCCACCTAGTCTGTACACTGCTGCCCTCCTCAACCCTTTTGCAACGAGCTGGCGTGGCGGTCTCGTGGCGCTTTATAGTCACGTCGTACAGAGGGCTGGGCCCCACCCTCAGCATGCCTTCAAGCAGTGTCACGTGGAGATCATGGAAGAGATGGACAGAGTTCCCTGGACTCCCTTCTCAATTCTTTTTGCTTTCAATAAAACACGATGATGAAGGGATGCAGGCGCCGTGTCACCCTCCACTATAATTAGTCTATGCCACTCAAATCCGCCACTTCCTGTCCGTCCGTCCCGTTTCCAATCTATGCTGACGCAAATCGACTCTTGCCCCTGAGCTTCTTGCCGTACTTGAAGAAGAGAGGAGGGAATCTGTGGTACCGCACGAGTTAGCGAACCTCTTCTCATCCACGCTCAACCAGATCGCTGGGACAATTCCAACTTACGGTGCCATCGCAAGGGCTAGGAACGCGAGCACTGTCGTAGCCCACTGGTAACCGAGATCTGTATTTTTCCTGATCAGTGACCGCTCTTTCGACAAAAAATAGACTCCATCGCGTCGTCTCAGAACACTCACTCTCGTACATCTGCACTCCGAACAGGGGGAACGCCCCGGCGAAGTAACTTCGCGCAAAAGAGTTGGCAGCAAGGGCCGACGCCGCGTAGAGGGGGTCTGAGCAATGGTTAGAGATCCTATTCGTCACAGCGGCCCTGCACGTCAATCGTGAATCCCCATATCCCTAGTCCCCCCAATCTCCTCGATATTGTCACCAACGTAGGCATAGGGTGAGGGGGGTCAAGGGAGGGGGATCCCCGATGTCGGCTCCCATGTAGGTACAGCACTTACAACATTCGACGAGGAAAGTGAAGATGCCGGAATAGCACCAGATGACGCTACAGCGCAGGAGAAGCGGTCAGCAATATGTCAGTCCAATGCCCAAAGAGGTCATCTTACCCAAGGCCGAACACGCCAGAGAAGATTATTGGAACTACGAGGTTTCAGGTGATCAGCTAAAATTACGACTCGTCTCGACAACAACGACCTCATGCGGGTTGTTGCATACATACCTATCCAATGCACCTACAAGGGCCAGGTTCAATAAGTTAGCAAAGAGAAAAAACTTGAAGCAGATATACGATGTGGTGTGTGTGTGTGTGTGGGGTTATCGATATCCAATTTGGCTCGATCAATTGACACGACAGGAGAGCAACTCACGTGTGGGAATGTCGTCCACCCAAACCCTGCATAGCACTCATGATTAGCCATGTCCAAACGTCAATCGTCTGCATGGACTTACCAAACAGCGCAACCGGAACGACAATGGCCCCGTATATCGTCGCAACGAGCCGGAACTCTGGTTCAGAGCCCCCAGGCTCGCCCCCTTGCGCCTCCCGCTGCTGCACGAGCCTATCGTAGCGTCCCCGCCAGAAGGGATCGGACGCAATGCCCAAGACCATGCCAACGAAGAGTCCTGCATGCCGGTTAGATCGATATATTGCCATCGTCCCCTACCCGTCTCCACTACGCAGAAGAGAAACATGGTATCTACACGGAGAACATACCCAAAAACGAAAGACCTAACTGTGAGACGGTGAAGTGGTGATTGTTTTGGAACACTAGCGCAAAGGCTCCAAAGAATAGGTACAATATACCGAGCAGGATGGCGGACAGGACGCAGAGACTGAGGCACTATTGTTGAGTTAGCCTTCCACCTATCAAGCACCTCCTTCACACGTTTCACTTCCCCACGAATGTCGATCGTGGTCTAATGATTGCTCTGACCCCGGCAAGGCACAACGAAGCATGACCAATCCATCAGCGTCCAGCTGTGCCCACCCTTGGTGTGGCTCTCGCCACCTGCGGGCCGCGACGGGGGGGACAGAGCCTTCCTGACATCAAGCCCTCTCGCTTGGGTGTACTTACCATTGGCTCGAAGAAGAGCAATTGGAACGGGCGTATACACGACCATGCGATGGTCTTGGGTATAGACCTCGACAATTGTTCTATGGGTGCGATCCATCGGGCTTCACCAGTTTCTTCTCTCAGTTTCCGCGCCTTGTTGCGTAGAAGGACTGGATGGTACGTCTCGGGCACCAATAGAACGATCGACAGTAGCTGAATACGTGCAGTTCTGTGTTAGTGTATGCATTATTGCGCTCAGGTCCGCGGAAGAACTAGAAGAATTATGAGCTTTGATGCGGACTTACCTGGACGCCCGACCAAATAATCAATACATAGAAGCACCTATCGCTATACTTAGCACATTTCGATATATCGCATTGCTGGGCTTTCTTTCAGTCGACCCTACCATCTCCATGTTGTGTTCTCGACAATGAATCCGCCAATCAGAGGACCAACCTCTGGACTGCTCGAGGTCAGATTATCGACATGCACTCAGGGGAGCATCAAACAGAACATACCCCACGAATGGCGACGCCGTATACACCATCATAGGCGCTGAGAGTTCCTGAAATGAGGCTCAAATTAGCCAAAGCCATGCAAAGGCAGGCGTCACCAGGCACCAATCGATAAAACAGTGATGAGCAATGTACTAACATGTCTAGCAAACATATCCCCCACGGTCCCGCCAGCCTGTTCGACCATTAGCATTCATTATACGGTCATTCTTCTTTGCGCGAGTCCACGCTTTTGTTGATTGAACGTACGACGCTGAGGAAAGCACTGCCGACGAAGCCATTGAGGAATCGCCCTATTAGCATGGTCTGAATGTTTTGCGCAGCCGCGCACGGTATCAGCCATATTAGGAAGAAGGTAAAAGAGCATATGTAGATGGGTCGTCGTCCGTAGAACTGTATCTTCAGTCAGCCACTGTGGTCCTGCATAGCCTTCCATACTCCGATCGCTGTCGATCTCTAATATAGAAGGCAAGCAAAAGGGCCATATGTACTCGGCGGGAATAGGGGAAAGACTCACTTCAGATAGAGGCGCGAGTAACATGGGACCTGTACCCAGTCCTGCGACAAACAGGCTGAGTCCGAGTGTGCACACGATGCGCGAGGTTTGGAACTCGGTGATGAGTTGGCCGTACGTGATGGTATACAGACTACTCGTGCAAGTCCTGTTTCATGTTGCCGAAAATCAGTATCGCATAATATTGTTGAGAAGGGGACAGCGTCTGCCTGCTTGCTTGCTACCTTTGGGGAACTCAAGAGTCGTCTCGAGCCAATACTGAGCCGTCCTATAGCAAGCAAGCAGGAAGGACGACGACGACGACGAGATGTTGAGGCAACTTACACACACAACGAACTCCCACTGAGGATCAGCACAACGATCCACCGTCGCCATTTTGGCATGGAGCGCGGATTCATTGGATCGGAATCGCCATCCCACGTTACGAGGAAAGGGTCCCCATCGGCAGCAGCAGGAGCAGCAGCAGTGCTACCAGTGGATTTGTTCGGCCTTTCGTGTTGGTCGTCGTCGTGTTCAAAGCACGTATATCCATCGCCCCCTGCGTAGGAGCGGCGCGACTTGGTCGAACGAAGGCTCTTGGTGTGTGCCAGGTTGTCGCCAACGTTGCGGTCGGCGCTCTGGATGGAATCTGCATCTCCTGCCGATGTCGACGACGAGTCCTCCTCTTCTCCGCGGCGGTGATTATAGCCAATTGCCTTTTCCAAGTCTACATCTCGTGAAATCTTTTCTTGTTCTCTTGCTCCTCTTCCTTTTTCTTCTTCCTTGGGTCCTAGGGTTGACGATGCTGTGTCGTATGGTATGGTATCGTCATTGTTGCTCCGCGTGGTCGCGTCACCACTACTTCTTCTTCCAATTTTCTTTTCCTCCATGGTGTTTCGCACGACGTTCGTCACTTTTTCCCTTCTATTTCCTCCTACCAGCCCAGAGCGATATCGCGCGCGACGCCCTGTAGTCGTCCCGTGATCGCTCGCGCCCCCAACGTCAAGCAAAGTACCTGACAGACCGCCGATAAGATGATTATTCGACACACTTCTGTACAAACAACCAGTACACACAGACAGAACAATGATCGATCCGACAATCGCTTCTACCGTAAAAGATGTACCTCTCGAGTCTCAATGCTACTCCCAAAAAAAGATATGTCGCGGGTATATACTTTTTTTAAGGTAATGACGGGATGACAAACCCAAACCATGTTCGCGCGCTCGCGCCGCCTGCCCGATTTCTGCGACCCACCAGGCCGACCGCCACAGACCGCAGGGCAGACTGAACCACTATGGGTCTATAGGTCTATGACTAGCTGTGGAGTCTCTTCTTTTTTAAAACCGAAAGGCTAATTATTTCAGCGAGCAAAGAATCGATGACTCTATTCTCCCCACTTCGTCACTTCGTGATCTCACGAGAGAGTCTCGTTGTTGCTTCGTATATTTCGTACGTGAGTGAGGAAAGGTAAATCAAGCTTTTTTTACCTCGTATATCCGGATCCCTAAACGCTTAACCATCCATCAATTCGTATCGCACATGTTCGAGATGGATATGACGTGTAGATCTCCCATCCCACTCACGCACCGCGGCATTCATTTCCCTATCCATACACTTCCTCACGAAAGAAAATACGGCCCGTTTGCCCTGAATCTTTGAAATCAAATCTCACGCAGACTGATTGATGATCATCACATGTAATATCATATCCAACATCTCACTGGCATAAGAGCGCGCATCGCGGTAGGCATCGTTAAGGTACTGTACAGTACAGTACAGGGTACCTCGGTGGACGTCGTCATAGAAATAGCGCTAAATCTACCCGCGCCCCTGGCCTGGTTCGCTTTTCCGCATCCCCATTCCACCCATCGGAGGTAAAATAGATACTCACACTCTACATCACCCTTTCAAGGATTCACCACTCGCGCATTTCTCAGCCCTGAATTATTAATACTAGGTACTTCTATATCTCTCTATATTAGACTTTCGATTCATTCGGTATTAGTGGATCGCGCGTGTGCGTGTGCGTATGTGTGGTTCGTTCGGGCCGGATAACTTTTCCGCCAGGGCGTTCGGGCCCTGAGAACGTTGGGGCGGGTATTCGGTCGTTGGGCGTTCGGTGTTTCGTTCGGTCGCTCGTTCGGTCTGGAGTGCAGTGGGTGAGTGGGTGAGTGGGTGAGGTGTCGGATTTATCGTAGATAGAATGCACTATCAGCGAGGTGTTTGTGAATAATGGATTATAAACCGTACAGTCAGAGCCTCGTGGTAAATACAGAGTTTGGAAATCAGTAGTTTCAATATTCTCATTTTTTTTTTTATTTTCGACATTGATGATGCACTAACTGACAATATATCCAACGTACCCTTTACACGAATGTTTTAAATGTTCTTTTTTTTTGGCAAAAGTGAGTTCGTACTGCCGTGTTTATATAAAACTTGCATTACATCTGCTAGGGATTCACCTATTATTTAACCAACGTCTGCTTATTACTGAGTTCAGGCCCAATAATTCAATGTCTCACACTTCCATTATACAATATCCTCATACTCCATTTACAAGATACCTGTAAACGCCCACCTAGATAGACATAATCTAAAATTTCAGGTACACCATACCTATCACTCTTTATACGAGGGACTTAAAAACAATCTTACTTTGCGAAAATGAGTTCCATTTGTTGTAACTTACAACGCGTCCGTTTGCGGAAATACGATACCTAGATCTGTAACTGAGAGAGAGGGTTAAGACAGAGCTGTCATCGTGAGTGAAGTCATGGCGCGAGCGAGGCAGCTAGTAAGTCACGTACCATGCTTGCATCGTTGGATGAGCAAGGAAGGTCTTGACTAGATCCCCTGAATGACGGCTTCATAGCCTTTCAGATTGAGGTTCTACTCGATTGTCTTCAATCAATCGGATACCTCGGATTGATGATGCAATGCACATGGCACTGATCAAGAGTTGGGATTCATGAGAGACATGGCTGGATACTCCGAGACTGCGTAACATCTCGATGCAGACCAAGGTTGACCACGCAAAGTGTCTGAAAACTCCGAAGTCCCGAAACCGCGAAGTATCCCGTGTCGTATGAACATCGTGGCTTCGCTCGTGACTGGGTATGCTGAGTGTAGGTAGCTATGATATACGTTCAATAAAGACATGCCTGAGGCGATGGCCATGGTCCTGTATATGTATGACCGCGCACGTCTACCAAAAATTCTCATAACATAACATAACCTAACCTTTACTCGAGCCCCTTCCTATTCCCCGAACATGACCGAACGAGGCATATTCCCAAACGCCACCGGCCTCTCGTATCGCTGCGACACGCTCGAAGGGACCACGACTACAGACGCGCATGCCTTCGAGTACACTGCCGGCAAGGCCGTCACGTTTTCGATTGGCAGGCTCGAGATAGGGAAAGGCCAGGGGAAGGCTTTGATGACGATTACCGATCTCGTGCCGCCTGGGACGCCGACGTTCGATCCGAAATTGATCAATAGAGCTCGATTGTTCTACAGCTTGATTCCAGGGCAAGGGTTCGAGGCCGATTTGGTGGTGGATGACAAGGTACGTACGAGGCACCATGTGTTCTCTCTCGCATTGCAGGGTGTCTAAATCATGGAGAAGGTCACGAAGGTTATCGAGAAGTATGCTGATCGGATTAACCTGGATGCTCCTGATCCGTCCGACCTGGACGGCGTTCTGAGCGTCATTTGCGGGGAACTCGGTCTCGTTCCCAAGACTGTCGCTCACACGCGCAATCATCTTCGCCGCGAGAGTGCAGGCTTCAAAGTCTTGCGTGACGTAAAGATCCCGATGAAAGATGGCGGGGCTATCTTTGGCGATGTCTATCTGCCTTTGGAGCACGCGCAGGGGGAAAGGTACCCTGTTCTCGTGAGCTGCACCCTGTATGGTAGGCGAGTCTTCCATTCTGGCCCGGATCTGGAGGTTCATGATGAGATTGTTGCGTTTGAAGAGGCGGAGGATTTGTGGTATACCGAGGGCCCTGATGTCCCCATTGAGCTTCCGCGAGAGTCTTGGGGGGATCACTGGGATCGCCAGCGGGGGTTTGAGAACATCGCGTCGTTCAACACGTTTACGTACGTGCCAGCTGGTTATGCGATGGTCAAGATCGATCCTCCCGGTGTGTCGCAAACACCGGGCAAGAGAGGCGTGCCAGGAGAGCTTGCGGCGGCCTTCTATGAGGCAGTCGAATGGTCGGCCGAACAAAGCTGGAGTGACGGCAATGTTGGCCTGGTTGGCAGTTCTTACGGCGCAAACACACAGTGGGCGGTAGCAAGCTTACGACCCAAGGGCTTGAAGTGCTTCGTGCCATATGCCAGTAAGCAGTCTTTTCTGAATGTGAAGTGCAACTCGCTAACATCGGCTGCTCGATTAGCTGACATCGACACCTACCGCGACGCCGTTTATCCAGGAGGTATTCCAACCAGACGGTACATCACGGATTGGTTCAGTCGAGTCAAGAGGTCTTCTCCAAAATGGGGTGATCACATTGACCTTGCTGAGATGATACCCCAGCATCCTTTCCACGAGCCTCTGTGGGACATGATCAGTGCCAAAGTGGACTCATCGGATATTCCATGTTTTCTGGCTGCTCCGCAAATCTTCATTATACACGGCCGCGGCGCATATGAAGCGTGGAGGGCGAGAAAGCCAGAAAACACTCACTTGCAACTGACTGATTGCGACTACTACCCGTGGCCTAGTCGCGAAGCATCGAACAAGGTCACCCAGTTCCTCGACAATCACCTAAAAGGATACGAATATCCAAAGCCCGAAGCCGTTGGGATTCAGATGCGTCTTGGATGGGGTACGTGGTATTGGCGAAAGGAGAGTGCGTGGCCAGTCCCGGGGACTACGCACATCAAGTGGCATTTGAACGCTGACGGGAAATTGTCTCGAGATGAACCAATGGACGAGTTGACAGTTTCGTACGCTGCAAACGCTCCAGCGACGGGAAAGTCTGGCGTGAGCTTCGTTTCTGCACCCTTGGAGGAAGATGTGGAAATGGCGGGTCACTTCTCTGCCGTCTTGAACGTTTCGTCGACGGCCGTAGATGCAGACGTGGTAGTTACTTTGTGGGCTATCTCTGATGCTGGAGAAATCGTTCCTTACAGCTCCAAAAGCCTTCCCGAGCCGGTAGCGAAAGGATTCCTACGTGCGAGCCACCGCAAGCTCGACCTAGAAAAGACGCTCCCAGAAAGGCCGTGGCACACACACTTGAAAGACGACCATCAGCCCCTCCAGGCGGGAGAAGTTGTTCAGCTGGATGTCGAGATATTCCCTGCAGCTGCGAGGATCAAGAAAGGTTGGAAGCTTCGTCTGGACGTGACGCCTTCGGAATCGCAACCGGATATTCCTTCTTATCTTCCTCCGGATATGAGGAATTTCTTTGGCGAGGAGAACGAGGGCACTGATTCGATTCACATTGGTGGTGGGAGGAGCAACTTCATCTATTGCCCTGTGGTTCCAGTCAAGCAGGGGTATCCAAACCTCGTGATGTGAGGATGAAGAGTAAGATATTTGTCGCCGACGGCATCGCCAAGCTTGTATGTAGTCAAAATAAAATCTAAAGTTTGCATATGATGACTGATATTTTGAGGTTACTGTAAAAGGAGTTGTTCTTGATGGCCATTGTCTTCACCACGTTGCTCTTGGCACTTGCCATAGCTTAATAAGATCCCATGATCCTGCCACATTCCTACTCATTCGGGACGGTATATCTCCCGACGGCCGGCTCTCAGTATATAGTTATGCATCAGTTGCCTAGTAAACCTCTGTAAATAGGCATAGTTGCGCGAAAAAGCAGCCAGAACTAAGTAGGAATCAATTAATTAATTAATTAATCATATACCTCCAAAACTTCGAAGAACCTCTTGGAATTTACGCCATTCAAGTGAGTACGTCACTCCCACATGCCATTGCTTTGTGGAAGAGTATTGTTCGTGTCTCACGAATGCAATAGGGAGAGCACAAAGTACATTGTCCTGACACCGAGCGCGTTGTTCTTGTATGTTCTAATTGTCATCTGTTTCTGCAGGGTGTCTAGTACACATCTGATGTGGCATATCAGGAATACCTGCTGGTCTACTTCTTCCCAAGAAAGTCATAGACAAGCCTAGCTTCGTGAAAGTCGCCTTCGACATTGGCAACAACAACTCGACGGACCCAATGTCGATCGTCATCAATCATCTCAAATCCCCAGATCTGTTCTCCCACTATTAGCCCGCGTCTGACTGTTTCAGAGATCCAGACTCACCTGTTCCGCTGTCCAATCCTTCTCCAGGTGACGCACGAAAAAGTGCACGAAGATATCCTCCTCTCCCGCCAGATATCCATCAGAAGGGCCATCAGCTAGCGACAAGCCCTTGAGGAAGCTTGCCACTTTTTCATTTGACACAGGGGTCTGCTGTTCAAGAGCTGGAATAGTCTTTCCGTCCTGCTGGATGCCCTCGACCAAGCGGGTTCGGACAGTGCATTTGCCAAAAATGTGATCTTCTTGAGGCTGTGGCGACCAGTCCAGAACCCTCTTCTCGGTGGTGCCTGACATCCCACTGGAGGAGGTTTGTTCAATATCAATTCGCAGCACGTCGTCCTGGACATACGAGCTAACGTCGAGCGTGATGGTTGTGACGCCAATTGCCTTTCGGATTACCCAATTGACGCCTTGCTGACGGGAATCAGCACAGCAATACTGCAGAACCTGGGCTCACTCGACTCACCAAAGAGAGAAGGGGATCCGTAGAACCGGAGAGTTTCTTGTTCTGCACCACACCATTTAGTCAGCATGTGCCTTGCATTTGGGCATCGGTCAACACGGTCTGCTCACCAAGGTCCATTTCCCATCGAGCTGCTTCAAGGTGACGTCCTGTGGAGCTGCCATCTTGGTTTTAGCCTTGCGATCAGGATTCGTCTAGAACCTACGAATCAACGTGCACTTTTAGGTAAACAGTTGAAAATATACTTCAGAAATTGAGACTTCGGAGCAGTGATTTTAGTACTATGTGCATCATGCCGTAACCTATCCAAGTCGGTGTCATATCCGACCGATCACGATCACGTCAAACGTATATAGACACACATGTCTGGCACTACAAGGTGTTTGGGGTTACTTCGAAATTTCGCAGCTCGTCCGAAAGTGCGGGGAGAGAAAGCAGATTGGCACGAAAGAAAATGAGAAATTCCGAAATTCCGAAATTCCGAGCAAACATTCGTCGCGACAACCTCACAATTTCGAGACCAACAGTCATGAACCCCAGTGCTCGTGAGCCTTTTCGTGCCAAAAAAACAACACGTCTAGTACTTAACTCCACACATCTAATCTTTCAATATGGAAATATACACTAAGAGGTCACTTCATCCGTCATATCTTGTCCATGCGATTACCAATGACGCGCCAAATACTGTTGCAAAATGGTAACCTGCTTGTCCACGACGAAAAGGACCATGTCATCCCAACTCGCGCTGATCTCCTCATCGAGAACGACCGAATCAAAGAGATCAGAGAGAATATCGAGCCCTCTGGGGCTATGTTAGTTATTGACTGTTCCGACAAGATTGTCTCACCTGGTTTCATTGATACACACCATCATCTTTGGCAATCTCAGCAGAAAGGGATGCATTGCGATCAAATTCTCCTCGATTACTACCATTCAGGTACTTGTAACCACACACATATGACTTCTTTAGTTGACCACTTTGGTAGGGAATCTGGCTAGCTCGCACTACTCAGCCAAAGACATCTTCTTGGGTGAATTAGGAGGTGCCCTTGAGCTTCTAGACGCAGGTACAACGACTGTGGTCGATCATGCACATCTAAATTACACTCCAGAGCATAGTAAGAGTAAAAAAAAGTCAAGGATATCCTGGAAATACGCTGATATCTTCCCAAAGGCAAGGAGGCGTTACGTGCTCTCGTTGCGTCAGGCGTCCGCGCAGTGTTCTGCTATTGTGCGCATCCCCGCGTGGAGACGTGGCATCCTGAGCTGCAGTTTGATAAAGACATGCTGCCTGATTGGGTCATGGAAACTTTCAAGGAGCTCTCTACCAAACAGCCTTTTGGTCCAAATGGTCGTGTTAGGCTGGGCTTTGCCATTGACCCAGGCTTCTGCTCTCAGCATGAGCTGAAGCAGGTTTTTGCCGAAGCAAGGTCGAATGGAGCTCATCTGATCACGTCGCACGGGACGAAGGTTGCGATGCTTGGTCAGTTCGACTTCGAAACCCCTTGGTTCTGCCCTTGTAGTCAGTGCTGACGACAAGCCGCATCTTAGACATGCCATCAACGATAGACGTCCTTGCCAAGAGTGAATTACTCGGACCGGATGTACTAATATCACATGCGAATGCAACCACGAAAGAGGAACTGTCCAAGCTCAAGGAATCTGGTGTCCACTTGTCAAGCACACCGATCACGGAGATGCAAATGGGACATGGGCACCCTCTATGTCTGATGCCTTACTTTAACGGTCTTTCGTCCTTGGGGGTAGACTGCCACAGCGTGAGCAACTGCTTCCTTCCGAATCAGATGATCACGGCACTGCAGGCTAGCCGAGCTCGCATTTTCGAACAGGCTCAAGCAAAGAGAGAATGGGATGCGACCGTAGGTCCAACCGTGGAGAATGCCTACAATCTGGGGACAATTTTTGGGGCCCGTGCTGCGAAGCTTGATCACGAAATCGGCAGCTTAAAGGTTGGGAAAAAGGCGGATATCATCATTTTCAGTGAGAAGACTCCGACAATGGTTCTGGCGTCAGCTTGTGACCCAGTCGCGGCAATTGTCTTGCACAGTTCTGTGAGAGACGTAGAGACCGTGATCGTTGATGGGATAATACGGAAAGAGAATTGTTCGCTTCTCAAAACGTCGCTCCCCAAGGGATTGGGTGCCGATGATGGAGAAGAGAGGCCGTTGTCCTGGTCAGAGCTAGCTAGTGAACTGGTTCAAAGCTCAACAGAGTTGAAGAAGAAGACTGACGCTGTTGATGAAGACACGGCGCGCGACGGATTAATCAGGGCATTTCTGGAGGACCTCACTCGATTAAAGATTTAAAATCAGCCTAAGTATCATTCAGACAGCATTTCAACAAAGTGTGCCTTGAGGACTTATGTGATTATCTCGCGTGATTTGTTCGAACAATATATCTGATATTCTTCACGTCTCAAGTGGAATAAAAAAGATGGTGGTATACATTTCTATGAGCCATAACAAAAAGTCTAAAAAATATCTAAATACTGCATTTGCAGTGTCCCGCACATCAGCCACTACCATGTCTCATCCTCGACGTCATACGCCAGTGGTTTCTGTCCTAAACCGAGCCTTTGCAGGCCGGCAGTCTTGTAGAACCAAAGACCGGCCGTGATTGCGAATCCGTTGGCCCAAAGCTCCCACGGTCCCTTTTCTTTTCGTATATCACCATTCTTCTCTGCGGTGTGTAACATTGACTCCGTTCGAGGGCGTCGTTTTTCCTCATATATCCTCAACGAATCCTCCACACTAAAACGTCCGCTGTGAAGGAGATTCGATAGGAGAAACACATCTTCGAGAGCCATAGAAACACCTTGACTAGCATGGGGAGGCATTGCGTGCGCAGCGTCCCCAATAATCAAAACACGTCCTTTGTGCCATGGCCTGCCAGTGGGGACCTTATAGATGGGGTAGAATTTGAAGGCGTCAGTTTTGTCGATAACATCTCGGAGGAACTCAAGCCACTCGCATTGGTCATCTCCAAGTAAACCCAGCATGTTTGCTTTTCCTTCCTCGAGCTCCTTTTTCCCCCTCTCCTCCCATCCATCGCGGTCGGTATTTATTGGGATGTCGACTTCTCGAGAAAAGAACCAATAAAGTAAGTCGTGCGTGGGGTTCGCAGGGCTAAGGCCAAACATGCCATTCGCAGTCAAAGTCGCATTCAGCCCCTCAATTTCTGGTGGACTTTTGGAGAGTTCAGATGTTGAGAGCAAAGAGAATACGTTCGCTATTCCGGAATACACAGGCATGCATTCCGGGTCAACGTATATCTTACGGACCGAGGAATGGATGCCGTCTGCGCCGATGACGAAGTCGGCATCTTCTTGGGAGCCATCCGAGAAAGATGCGGTCACAGTGTAGTCCGTTTCCTCAATTTTGGTGATCCGTTTGCCAAAGTGAATCGGGATGTTTGCTTTGCTGGCAGCATCCAGCAATATGTCCATCAAGTCAGTCCTTCTGATCCTAAAATAACCAAATCCAGTCTGCTGTTTGCTCCACGCGTCCAACGACATGTTTCCCATGAGCTTGCCCTCAGACGATCGCACATTGAGATTTGAGGTTTGGGCGCCTTTTGCAACCACTTCATTGTAGAGGTTGAGACGTGAGAGTAGCCGAAGACCATTTGATGGGATTCCAATCGCCCCACCAAGAGTAGTTGGCTTGTCACGAACTTCATAGATGGTGCATGAAATGCGGTTCTTCTGTTGTAGGCGCAAGGCTGCCGCAATCCCTGCAGGGCCACCTCCGATGATGATTGCCTGAAGCAAAATGTTAGCTTCAGCGCACGATGTTACACTAGCAACATACCTTTTCAATTTGCTTCATTGTGAGAGAGCGGGACTGTTTCTGAATTTTGCTGTTTAAGATTCTGCTACATCAAGACTGTCAAGTAATGAAGGTACTCAGCCCTATTTAGGGCGCTACTGAACCCCCGAGCCGCAATTTCGGTATTTCGCGAGTCGTCGCAATGATATTCGAGAAAGAGCATTAACGTTACGTCTAAAGTGATAGATGATCAGATGTTGGGCAAATCAGCATCATTCGCGTGAGAAGAGCCTGTGTCGCGGTTTCAATGTCTCGGTCTCGGCTTTGAGTGACTGACGACCGGAGGTAGCGTGGAACGTCTTCAACTTCCGTTTTATCAGCCCAATTGACGTAAAGCTCAAGTGACGATTTCTTGAAGTGGATTGACCGGCTCTGTCTGGAAGAGCGACTCGCCGGCTGACTAGGCACCCAGTAGTCCCCTTTCCCCAAAACACCGAAACTCCGAAGCCATGTTTGGAGCACTACCTTCCACTTGTAAGTCGGTCAAACGCAAGGCGCTTAATAGATTGGTGGATTTCGCCAATCGTCCATCAAACGTCTTTCCGATGCCGATCTCCTTACCTCGAAAGTCAACAATTCAAGCATGACCGCGAGGAAGTAGCCCATTAGAGCCGAAATCGCCGAGTCCTCAAGAACTGACCGACTTTCTTGTCCCACAGTGTCTATCCTTTAGTTTTGCTAGCACATGGTCCTGGTGTTCTGGGCATCATTCCTGTCCGAATCTGCTTTCTCTACATGATTTATAGTCTTGTTAAGAGGAGCGAGGCATGGGGAAACGACTCTGTAGAACATGCCAGCATCGCGATTTGACCCAAGGATGATTGGGATTTGCAATGCCCTAAGTCCAATGGTGTTTACTACCTGGATGAATGCTCGGGTAGTGACTCTGGACATAGACCTAAATCTATATTCAAATGCAGAATTGTTACTGTCAGATCGGAACCATGATTCCCCACTTCTTGCGGTGCAGCAGAGGTCTATTCCCGACATGTGTAGAACGTCCCAAGGTTGTCCTTCGTAAAAGCATGGCACACTAAGTTCTATATAATGTCAAGTATCTACGAATTTTACAAGATACGTCGATCTCCTCATCACGTCAACAACCAACTATGGTATCTTTCCGACTGAGAAGCTTGTTGTACCAAAGTCAGAGGGAAAGCCAATGATGATTCAAGCGCTTACTCCTCTAGATATGAACAAGGACATGGTACTTTGTTTGGAGGTCTATTTCGAACGCAGTCTGAAACCCACAACTGCTGTACCCCCAGAGTATGAGAAAGAGCACGTAGCAACGAGCACTCTTACCATACCTACTACCCATCATATCGAACATATTCACGAGGTCAATCTAGTTGATCCAAGGGCAAGAAACACAAGAAGCCGAAGGCTTAAGTGTAAGTAGTAAAACAAAAAGGTTTTAGGTTTTAGAAAAGGTAGTACTATATAACTTAGGTTTGAGAAATTTAATGTAACATCTACTAGGGCTGATCCCCTTTTCAGGCCATTAAAGTTTAGGGGGACGCGCAAGGGCGATCAGAGCCCTTCCTCAAGGCACTTACCGCCCCCGCAGGGTACGCTAAACCAAACCTACACCTCCACACCTTGGCGTACACTTCTGTCATCGCAGCAATCGCTATCCCCACACGCAAGCAAAGCCATGCTTTTTGAACAGTCTCATATTACAAAGTATGCCAGTTAAGCTGTCGAGAACCTGCGACGAATGCAAATGCCGCAAGGTGCGCTGCGTCAGTGAGTTTGCAAATCCCTTCAAAACGTTCTTCGGAGGCAGCAGGAACCAAACTAATTTGAACCAGAGGCGTCTGACAGTGGTGTCATGAGCTGCGAGTATTGTAGCGTAGGTATTCCTCATCGATCCGTGCCATAGTAACAGAACTTACTAACGTCATGTCCTAGAATCGTGGACTTGAATGCAATTTCAGCCCAAAACGGAGACGTGTGACAAAGCGCGCTCCCACAGAGTCTTCCAGTGATTTCAGAAGACATAGACCAATTCGCAATGGTCTGAATACGACAGTATCAGAGGAAAATGCCCTTCAGATTGAGTCTTCCGCAGCGGAATCAATACACAGCGTCAGTATTGACCAAAGCTGCCAGGACGAGCTATCCGCCGCACAATCGCCACATGGAACAGCAAGCACCAACGGATTGGCTCATCGGCCAGCTGAGCAGAATCAGCTTTATGTTGACCTTCTGCTCCAAAATATGAGCACAGGAGACAGACGGCGAAACTCAAGCTCGTTAGTCAAGGTTCGCTTGGTCCCTAACTGACTTCTACCTGTTGGGTTGATCAAGTTGACGTAACTAAACTCAGGCCCATGATCTATATGGTCAGTAACCAGCTATCAGATAACTCGATTATGAGAAGTTAGCTCAATCTGACCGTCAGCTAGTCCCGAGTTCCGGGATCGCCTTCTTCTCCGAGAAAAGGATCGCGTCAATCTCGCATCGTTTAGGCCATACACGGCTTCAGCGTCTTATGCAAACGCTTGCAACAAAACTTGACTCACGTTTTAAGCACAAGACGTCTCTACCGTTCCACCAGGATGGGCCATATGGCGATCCGCAGGTCCCGAATGAGATCGTGAGAAAGTACATCTTCGGTTTGTTTCTCCGTGCAACTTACCCTCTGTTTTGCGTAAATCAGCTGACACCATTTCCAGCGTTCTTCACTCATATACATCCAGTTTATCCGTTCCTAGTACGTTCGTCGTTCGAAGAGAAGGCGTATCGTCCCCAGCTAGAGCTTCTTCAGGAGAGCACAAGTTTTCGCGCTCTCTATCATGCTGTCCTAGCGCTTGGCTGTCAATATGCTGATGGCGGGAGTTTCAAAGCGGGTGACGGTGTTGCTTCATCTCTTTTCGAACACTCTATAGCTCTTCTTTCAAACGGGTTGGCATACGCAGAAAGTCTTACCAGCGTGCAGGCGAGTAGCCCGACGATTACAAGCGCTATCTTGACACAACTCTGACTTATTTTAGGCACTTGTAGCCGTGGTCTGTCGTGCGAGTCACTAAACAAGACACTGAATCTATATTCTAACTCCCATGATAGGCCATTTTCGGTTTAGACCCGTCCAGACCCCGCCTCGGCGATATCTTGATTGCCCAAGCAGCACGAATGGCGCAATCTATTGGACTGAACAAAGCAGATTACCAAGGCGAGGATCCTGGCGCATGCCAGAGAACGTTTTGGGTCGTCTACGCCTTGGAAAAATCTATGTCTTTTGCTTGCAACAAAACCTCTGTGAGTTGTCGTCTCTTTACCCGCGAGGTCATAGAAGTTCTTTTGCTAATAAGCAAAGATCATAGCCGACCGTGACATTGGCACTCCCTTTCCCCAGGTGCCTGAGGCTGTTCACGATGACTTTGACGGGTTTCACGCAAGATGCCGTTTAAGCCGACTTACATCAAGTGCCTACGAGTCAATATTTTCCATTAGTGCAACACTGCTAGATTCCGAGTCAACCCGCCTTGCGATTGACAGCTTTTTCCACCAGCTCGAATGTTGGAGACAGTCCATTCCGTTCGACTTTCGCCCAGGAAACCCAATCCCTGTGTCTTACAGATCAAATCGTGCCCTTATGTCCAGTACTTTAAAGATGCACTGCTATTACTATAGCATACTTATCGCCTTGTACCGACTCAATCTGAGCCTACGCCCTGCAGAAGTCTCACGTGCCATGACTGAGAGCAGGAAACAGCTTTTGAATGCTGCACAGAAGATTGTTGAACTGAGTGAACACATTGAGGTGGCCGCTCACACGTCTATATGGTATGTAGGCAAAAGGTTCCAGCACCTGACATGACACGGACGGAACAATAAGTCTTGGAACATAATTTGAAGCTGAATGGTCGTACCTATATAGGCTCATGGGCTCTATCCCACTCTCGGCACTATTCATCCTCTTCGACTTCGTCGTGCACAATCCAACCCACACAGAAACGTCGCGAAACTTATCTCTGCTTGGTGTCCTTGTCGGCTACTTTTCGCGCTTGGAGCTTGCCTCGTGTGGGTCAATACCGACGGCTTTACTGTTCGACTTTGTCCAGATTGCGCGGGAATACGTTCAAAAGGTAGACTCTGAGCAGAACGCCAAGGCGGCGAGTGCGATATCAGGACATCCTCACCAAGAGAGCCAACAATCACCGGTTGAAAGACAGATTCTGGAGCAAGTTGATTCTTCAGAACTAGCCTTTGTAAGTACTTTCATCGTTTTCAACCAGCCCTTTTCGTATGTATCTTGTCTTGCTTTGCCGCCACTAACAGCGGACACGTTATTTAGGGTGGCGCGATAGGCAGCGACCAAAGCCTCTGGGACGCCACTAATGTCATGGCTGATGATTTTTATTATCCGATGGATGAGGCTTTACCAATGGTAGAAGGCATGTTTGCAACAGGCTTTGCGGATCCCATGAATTTTCTTGCGCCGGCAGGTCAGCAGAGCGAGCACAGCGCGTTCCAGGTGTCCGGGTTGGGCCTGCAGCCATAATCAGTTAGATCTGTTTATCGTACACAAAACTACAAGCGCTTTATCCCGTTGCATAGAATCTTTAATCGATCAGGATGTCGTATATTCCTTTTATAGAGGCGAGTTAGCCTAGAACTCTAGTTAAGGTTAGTCCTAAGGCCTCTTTCCCTAAGAGAATTTTTATAGGTCTATCCTATTATAATCTTAATTATACTTTTTATATAATTGAACAACGCCTTCTTCTCTTCTCTTCTCTTCGGATTTTCGCTTGTCGACATGGAATGAATCTTCTGAGTTTTCATGTCTCCCATCGCCCTCGTTTTTCGTCGTTTGCGAACCTTCGGGATGGATGACGGACGTTTTGAGATAGACATTTCGTGCGTTGCGCGCGTCTGTCGTTTCTCGCGTGGTTCTCGCGATGTGGTTACCACGTGGGAAACCCCCACTCCGCCTGTTATCCATATTGACCTGAAGAAAAGAAAAGAAACAATGAAAACGGGATAATCCATTTCATTAAAAGAGGGACATGACGCTCTTTGCAAAGATAGATAGACAAATAGATCTACTTGGGAAAAAAAGTGAATGGTATCTATCTATCACCATACTCCTTCATTTGCGTATTTCGCATGTCCAGGTACAAATGCACCTAGGTAATATAAAACCATCCAATTCAATCATTCTAATCGTCTCCCTCATCTCCCTCTCCACAGAATGCTACAATCATAACTCATAAATACACACAGCTCATCAAACCCCACCCCTAACACAAAGCCACACCGCAACCCCAACCCCTACAACCGCATCCCACCCCAATGCCTTCACACTCCACCCCCCCTCCCCCGTCATCACCCTCCCAATCTCTGACCCTCCCACCTCCCGCACCGCACCCGCGAGCTTGAGCGCCACGACCGCGGCCACCGTCACATACCCGCCCGCCCCCGCCGTCGACGGGCGGCGCCGCGTGGTGGACAGAAGCCGCGGCGCGTACGGGAGGAGTAAAAACACACGCGTCACTAGCACGAGGCCGGTGAAGAAGTTGGAGCGGCGGAAGCGGGGGAGGAAGAAGGAGAGGGATTGGAAGAGGAGGGTTAGGAGGAGGAGGGGGATGTGTAGGATGCTACTTCTTATGCTGGAGTTGGTGGGTGGGGGAGACGATTTGGGGGAGGGGGTGGGGAGGAAGGAGAGCCGGAGCGCGAAGAGGGATGTCGTGAAGGTTATGGGCAGGATTTGGCCGAGGGCGATGTAGGGGAGGAGAGTACGTGTTTGGAGGGAGTGGTAGGAGGCTTTTTGTGGGGAAGGGGGTGATGTTAGTATATATAGACTTGCGGCGATGGGGAACGGGGGGGTTTTATATTGGATGGATTTTGGGGGAGGGGGAGATGGGATAGGCGTACCATTTCTCGCCATCCAGACGTTCCAGCCCCACGTCTCGAGCAGCGCTATCTGCGTTACTTTCCTGCTGGGTTCGTCGCGGAGTAGTTCCTTCGCGAACGACGTGAAGAGGTGGCTGTTCAGCATCCAAGCCCAGACGGACCGCGAATCATGGGGCCGGAAGAAGGATTGCGTGAGGCTCCAGTTGAGGTAGGACGACAGGAGATAGCGGGACATGTGGTATGACAGCGTCGCGAAGCTGACGATGCTGAATGCGACGAGAACCGTTGTTCCATGGCGGCTCCGTGGCGGGTGTCTTTGGTGCTGTTTGTAGAGTGATAGAACTATGTGGGATGTGAGGACCAGAGCTGCGGCAATGTATGCGAGGAAGACGATGGTGCCGAGGACGTTGTTCGGTGGGTTGGAGATCTTCACGAGGAATTCTAACACCATTGTGACGGTTCCATTTGATGTTTGACCTGAAATTCGCTGTAAAAGAATGAACGATTGTTGATTAGGAATCTGTTTATTGTCATGACGTCATCCGTAGCATCTTATCATCATCTGGATGTCACTTGAGCGGGCGTGATGGTATACGGTGATTTGGACCGAATGCCATCCCAACAATTGAAATCTCAGTGCGGGAATCGTGAGACGTGTTGTTCCTGTGCGATAGCCAATGCTAGCTGAATTGAGTGTAGCTGCATCTTAGCATCGTGAACATCAACGCGATGTCTATCTTCACCAAACGATCAGTGTACCGTGAGAATACTGCAAGGAAATAAAATGATATCAAGATTGATCTTTTCCTGTAGCCGCAGGAAACATGCATGTGCTCCCAATAATGTTTGGAACGGTGCCTTATTGTACAATAGTGAAACGAACTCCGACAATCTGCTCTCTTTTATGATCCTCCCATTGGAGTATCCTGCCCACAGCTCTCCAATGCGAACAGTGTTCGATCTTAGCGCTTGAACGAAGGACATCAATGGAGGAATGCGCTACACGGACTTCCCTAATCGTCGAGGAGCGGCTGCGATTCACTGCTCTCGCCATTCTTCTTCTTCTTGCCTCGCTTCTTACGCTGCTTTTTCTTACTACCACCTTTCTGCTCTTCTTGCTTCTCCTGCTTTTGCTGCTCAGTCTCAGAGCTCGTAGGTCTATCGTACGTGCCGTCGGTCTGGCTACCGTGGAGCCTGTCCTCAGAGTCGCTGGAGCTCGTGGTTTCCAACACAATCTTTCGTACACCGTTCAGGTCGATAATGTTCTCAGATATGCTGCCACTTCGGGCTGTATGACGCTTCTGGGGCGGGCTGTGAGGTTTGGATCCGAACGAATGCAGTGAGCCAATGGTGCTCGTGGACTTGGTGCGCTGTATCGATGCACCAGGGGTCTGAATGTCCACAATGAGTTTCGTGTTCTCGTCCGCGACGGTAGACTTGGGGGAAGTCGGCATGTCGTCGTGAGAAGGCTTTAGCCTGGACTCAGATTTCCACGATGAGCGCTCTACACCAGGCGTTATCGTGCCATAGCCGACAGCAAGGCTGTGAACGCCGTCGCTAGCTTCTCGTCCCGCAGATTCTAGCAAACCCTCGCCCACTCCACCCTGAGGAGCATGAACTTCAACGGCGGCCGCTCCATCCTTGGACTGTTGAGAACCTTCGGGGACTGTGTTCGGGATACCTGGCTTAATCTTCACGGTGTTAATGCGAGTAGTTTTCGGTTTGTTGGCGGCATTGGATGGTCCAAGATGTTTGAGGTGCTGGATGACCTCTGGATCGTCGCTTCGGAGTGCAAGATGCGCGCCGCGTTCGGGGACAGCATTGTGTCCACTGCTCCTTCGACGCACAAGGAAGGTCGAGATTTTCGGGTCATTCAATAATTCAGCGTGGGAGGATTTTCTGCGTTCGTTGGATCCGTTCTGCTCGGTCTCCTCGGCGCTGGATTTCGTCGGAACCTCTGTGGGTTTAGTGGGATCAGTAACGATTTCGCCCCTGGGCACACGGGTTCGAGGAGCGGGAGCCATGCGGCGAATTGCCTTGTGAACATCGATGAACACATCGGACTCGTCGATGATTTCTCTATACAAATTTGTTAGGTCAATTCAAGTAATATAGGATAGATTGCACTTACTCTCCGATGAGCTCTTCAATGACGTCCTCCAAAGTAACAACACCGACCGCTCCGTGAGACTCGCCGGGAAAGTCAGAAACCAGAACCATGTGAGACTTTCCTTCCTGGAAGAAATTGATGATATCAAGGCAGCTAGTGTCGGGGCGCGTTTCAGGCAGAGTGGCGAGAGCGAAGTCGCGAACGCGCAGAGCATCTTCAGGGTCATAGGTAATGAGCATTTTGACCAATAACATGCCCACGAAGTTCTTAGGGTTGTCTGGAGTATGGATGGGGATTCGGGAATAGCCAGCCGAAAGGATGGAATTCATCATGTCTTCGTCCAACACTGTGTCCGCGGACATGGTGAACACATCCTTCATTGGCGTCATGATACTGCCGACAGCCTTTGCCTTAAGATCCAGGACAGCAGTGATGATGGTAACCTCGTCTTCGTTCAGACGCTCATCTGGGCTCGTTCCCAAGGTCTTGTGCAGCGTGACAAGTGTCTTCAAACCAGCCTTTTTGTATGTTGTTCCGTGGTCCTCGCCGAGCAAATAGTCCAGCAGTTTCGCGGTCGGGTATGCAACAGGAGCCATGATCCACATCAAAGTAAGAACGAGGGGAGTGCACCAGGCGCCGATGGGGAGGCCGTAGCGCACGCATATCGACTGGGGTACAATTTCGCCAAAGATGACTGGAGCGCAATTTAGCATTAAAAACGGAGTAGAATGAGTTGAGGAAAAAAACATACCGATGAGAACTGTAGATGCTAGGACAGCTGGCCAGCCTCCACCCAGCGAGCGATCAAGAACGATAGGGAGTGTTTCGTTGGTAATGACGTTGCTCAGGAGCAGGGTGACCAGAACCCAATGCTTGCCTTTCTTGAGTAGTTTGAGGACGGTGGCGGCATTTTTACGTTCCCTTCCTTCGCCGGAAGTAGCGATGACTTGGAGGTAGATCTCATCTTGTCCCATCAAACTGTGTGGAGTTCATACGTCAGTAAGGCAATGAAGCATCAATGTAGGAAGCTGGGCGTGCCAAGCGGGGGTAAACATACGCAATGGTCAATCCAGCGAAGGCGCCTCCAAGCAAGACGAGAGCAATGGCGGTGCCCAAATACGCCCAAAGGCTGGCATCTTCAGGACTCTTGGGAAGATCTTCCTCGAATGCATGTAGTGATCCTTGTGCGACAGGAAGGGCCCTGACGAGCGGCGCGAACATGTGGAACAAGCAGAGGAAGAGTCCAGAGACGCGAGCTTGGGGCCCGGAGATCAAGCCATTAGGATTGGGGGTGTAGGAGGAGGCAGCGCCAATTGGACGTGCCATGCTCCGGATATTTGGTGATAGACCCTCGCGATGAGGTTTGTAAGTGATGGGCGGAATGACAGAGGCGTCAAGTGGCCGTGAGGGAGGAGAGACGAAAAGGCGCCGACGAGAAGTTGACGAGGATGTGCGCGCACGGAAGAGAGGAAGGTGCGTTCGGTGGGAGAGGGACTGTTGGTCCGTGCACAGCGGCAACTCGAGCTCCAAAAAGGCACAGAAGCGCGGCGCCAAGCGGGAAAGTCGGATGAGTTACGAGGTAGGTGAGACGATAAGAATAGAAACCTGGAGTGGTTCTGATAATGCAATGGTTTAATCGAAGAGAGAAGAGGCAGAACAATGGAAGCGCGACGAAAAGAAATGTTTTTGGTTGATGTCGAAATAGATCGTCGTTCCCGAGGGGAGGTGGGAGAGAGGGAACTACTGTGAGTAATATGTAGAGTGACGTAGGGGAACTATGGACTAACCAACGTTCCTCACCCAATTACTCGTAGACTGAGTAGAAGACTTAGGTAACTAATTGTCTATTATTCTACTGTAGTAATGGCTGACTAGTATCCATCTACACGAATTCTTCGCCTTTCTATTGGACTATATCTTGACTGGCACCATCACGAAGGTTCCAGATATGCCCCTCGTCCACTATAATCGAAAAAAGAATACAAGATCCATAGTAAGAAGAGGATGGTAAAAGAAAAAGGAACTTACATATTGGTACTAGTACGAACCATCATCTTGCCAAGCCCTGCCCGCCGGCGGGGACTAAAGAGACAACGATCCCCACTCCGCCCACCGCCTTCAACGGTCATATATCAACCACCGAGAAATCACGATAATCATCAATCAATTGCTTCTGACAGTTTACAACCTGTATGCAGAGATACTCAGCTCCTTTGATTGATCGGCACGGCAGGATTATCTATTAGAACACTAATCAGCTTTATGAAAGACCTAGCTTCCTACCCAAATGGCCCTACATGTCTGTCAATTAAATACCCGCAACCGCGATTTACAGAACCTATAGAACACAGGGGATGAGCACGATCGTATCTCCACGCGAAACACTGCGCTGGACCTTTGATATACCAAACCCAAAAAGACTGACTTTTTTATCTCTTGTCTCGTAACCTGCTGACTACGCGGTGAGCTGCGGTCTAGGATACCTCGGCGGATGTACCTTTCACCCAACCTGAGCCGACGCTTGCCGTCATTTCTATACAACTACACCTCCTCCATCCTCCCCCACAAACATTCCTCCGCACGCTTTCTCCATGGTTGTTTTATACTCCTAACACTTTCTCTTCATTTATTCTCTTCAGTCTCCTCACTTTCACAGGGTAGGTCTGCAATGTCTACCATAATCCCTCCTGCGCGAACGCTACTCCGCTCCCTGCCTCTACGCCGCCAACATCCAACGTCTATACGATGCGCGGCCCCGCGAGTCAATTGTAAAAATTATTCTGCTGCAGCAGCTGGCGCACGATTGAACGTTCCAGTTCAGTACGACTCTACCCCGATCCTCCATCACACCGCCCGCTCTGCCCTCGCCAACCCAGAACTACCCCAAGACATTCGGAACGGCCAAACAAAGCGCATCAACCTCTACACTGCCGTCAACGAAGCCCTACGCCATGCCCTACAGACAGACGAGCGCGTCCTCGTCTTCGGAGAGGATATACAGTTCGGTGGTGTGTTCCGCTGCACAATGAACCTGGCTGCGGACTTTGGTACAGACCGCGTCTTCAATACACCCTTGAGCGAACAGGGATTGGTGGGCTTCGCTATAGGCGCTGCTAGTGAGGGAATGAGGCCTGTTGCTGAGGTTCAGTTTGCGGATTACGTCTTCCCTGCTTTCGATCAGATCGTGAACGAGGCGGCCAAGTACAGGTATCGCTCTGGATCCACAGGGTACAATGCTGGTGGTTTGGTGATCCGTATGCCGACTGGCGTGGTGGGACACGGTGCCCTGTAAGTGTTCGCATTGCTATTTCTCTACCACCCATGGCTTATATGTCTGTACAGATATCACTCGCAATCTCCCGAGGCCCTCTTCACACACATTCCTGGCCTTCATGTTGTGATTCCTCGATCCCCAGTCCAAGCCAAGGGTCTTCTCCTCTCAGCGATAAAGACCAACGACCCAGTAATCTTCATGGAGCCCAAAGTCCTCTACCGTGCCGCAGTCGAGCAAGTACCCGTAGGATCATACGAACTGCCCCTGGACAAAGCCGAGATTCTCAAGCCCGGTAAAGACGTCACCCTGATTTCCTACGGAACACCACTGTACACATGTTCCGCCGCCATCGCAGCAGCAGAGAAAGACTTTGGCTGCAGCGTCGAGCTGATCGACCTACGAACCATCTACCCCTGGGACCGGGAAACGATCCTGGAAAGCGTGAAGAAGACGGGACGAGCGATCGTCGTGCACGAGAGCATGATGAACGCTGGTGTGGGTGCTGAGGTCGCTGCAACTATTCAGGAGAAGGCATTCTTGAGACTTGAGGCGCCAGTGAAGAGAGTCGCAGGGTGGGCTACCCATACCGGGTTGGTCTACGAAAAGTTCATTATTCCGGACGTGACACGTAAGTCTTCTTCCCCCTTCTGCAGTTTCCAACACGAAAGGTTTCAAAATAACAATTAACAGGCGTCTACGATGCAATCAAACAGACGATAGACTATTAAAAAAATTCGCTTCCAATGATACCAAGCATAGCATTACATCATCATATCATTATATAAAATTCATGCATATTTTCTTCAATTCGAAGTTCAATCGACAAGTTTCAATCCACCATGTAACTCGTATTTGTTGACCGAAATGTCGAGACCTCGTAAATCTTCCGTTTCTACTGCACGTTCATTCCCAGACCTTAATCCTGGTCTGCTTGTTTTTCATGTGGTAGGTTACTTTTCTACTATCAGTGTTTTACGCTGCCTCGACATTTTATGAAGTTTAACATATTGCTCAATTGACTGGTTCTCTTATCTTCGACTCTCTACTCGCCCAGCGCTTACATTCCTTCTCTCTTCAATTCCTTTCCCATTTCTCCAGGAACACTCTCTCCAGCGCATTCTAACGGTAGAAATCATAAACATCCCCTAACTTTCCTTTTCAACAAACCCAGCCTCGTCATCGACAAACTCGACCCCGCCGATCTCAAACCATCTTCTTGCATCCTCCGCGTTCAGTAGGATCTTTCCTTTCCAGAACTCCTTTGCCCCAGCCTTTTCCGCTTCCCATTGCTCGTACATGTCAGGGGAGACGTGGCTCAGTGCTGATGAAATGTTCACTGATACTGCAGGATGAGAACTTGATCCGCGGATAGAGGACGAAGGCGAGGCAATCCTCGACACCGACTCCTAGATCGGCGCGGAGGAGGATTGTGTTGGAGAGGTCGTGTGTGGAGTCGTAGAGGGACAAATTGTTCGCGTGCCACCAAATGTGTTTCCTGGAGTGGGCAGATGGGTGTGGGAAGGGTTAGTTCTCGGTGTCCGGTTATGCGACATGAGGTATCTCGTGCAGGTGCGACGTCGGGAATTGATGCGTCCATGGCCTTCCACGACGTCGGCAGATTCCCGTGTGGGAAATGCCATTCGAGGAAGTTGGGGACGACCGGATAGGGAAGATTGGGTTGGCTGGCGTCGAGGTCGGTTTGTAACGGAGGAGGAAGATGGAAGTAATAGTTTCTCTTGTACAGGATGCTGGTTGGATCGATGGTAGTCGAGTGAGTGGGTTCTTTGGATTCCGAGAGCTAGCCGTCCCAGCGGTTTCCGGCGACGATGCCGCAGACTTGGAGGGCATAGTTGGCGTATAGTCCGCGACTATTTGAGGGCCCTACGTCTGATGCGAGGAGTTTGAGGAGGAGGTTGTAGGGTGCGTTGTAGCCGGGATGGCGTATTGTGATTTCGTGATATGGGACTTGGTGTTGGGTTGCTGGAGGCTCGCAGGGCTCTCGAGCGAAGCTCATGATGGAGATTGATTTTAAACCTGTGTGGGAGGGTTGAGTCGATTGAATTTTGATATTCGTAGGGCTTGTAGACTGGTGGCTGGCTACAATGTTTTTTCTTCCTTTCTTCTCTATAGTAAACAATTATGGTAGAGACTGCATGAAGCCAGCGAACGGTCTGTCCGACATGAATGCCTAGTACAGATGACCAATGACACCAACAATCAAGACACTGGAGAAATTAAACGTAGTCAAACTGACCAGTCACCTTTCATACCAATTTATCAATTTCACTACTCCTCACTTTGACATTTGACAGTGATGGTGAACTCGATGGTTGTCCAGCTCTAAACCTAGATAGTACTAGTTTCAGGTATCATACAAATGTATAGCTTGTTCACGAGAACATGGTATTTGCAAAGTGACATGGAAGTGTTTAGGGTTTGAGAGTCTATCATATATTTGATCCTGTAGTCCAATGGTACATCCTTGATTCGAAAGTAGGGGTTTTTTCCGAGTTGTATGATCACTTGAGGGGTCATAGTATCGTTGTAAACACGGCCTACGAGCAGTAGATATGTGATCACATCATCTTATCTTCAGCAGCGTTGTGATAGTAATTCGAGTTTAAACATAAGCGAACCAAGTCGGAATGAAAAGGATATCATCAATTCTATAATCTATTTTTGGATTCGTCTTCATCAAACCATCTAAGCCTTTCCACTGCTACCGCAAATATCCATCCACCTCTCCGTCTCCTCCTGCAACACCTTCATTCCCTCATCAAGCAAACTCACGATACCCAACTTGCTCGCATTCTCCCTCAAGAACTGGTTCCAGACCTCGAGGATCAGCTTGTTGACGTTCAGCTTCACGGTGCCGGACTCGATGCAGCGGCGCAGGATGGCGGGCGGGAAGTCGTTGGTGCCGTGGAGGGCGATGAGGACGCGCTTGTTGATCTGCTTGTCTATCGACTCGAGGCGGTCGAAGTGCAATTGGCCATCGGCGGGGCCGGTTGGGCCGTAGTCGCCGTGGACGTTGCCTATTGAGGGGGCGAGGATGTCGACGCCGGCGGAGATGAAGTCTTCGACTTCTTCGGGGGTGGTGAAGAGGGCTGTTGGTGGTTAGAACCGGGTGGTTAGAATGGTTGGTTGGAAGTAACTGTCTCACCTTCGAGCTCGCCAGTGTCAGCGATTCCGTCCTCTCCTCCGTTGATTCTTCCGCTCTCGGCTTCGACGGCGATTCCCCGGTCGTGGCACTCCTTGGTCAGAACCTTCGTCTTGGCTAGGTTCTCATCGTGCTCGTAGTGGCTCATGTCAACCATAACACTGTCGACCGGGAGAGTGTCGATGATCTCCCTGATGTGTGCCTCGTCTTGTGCATGGTCGATGTGCAGAGAGAGGGGTACGGTTGCGTTCTTTACAGCGACGGCGGCAGCATGTGCAAGAGTAGGGAGTTGCTTTAATGTTGAAGGGAAGAGTTGAATGATTATGGGCGACCGCTTGGCTTCAGCTGCACGGACGATGGCCGTCAATTGCTCGACGTTGTAGCTGTGTAGATGTCAGTAAATGACTTGTCCCCCGGATGTGCACGCTCAATTGAAAACATACGCGATGGCCGCCAAAACACCATATTTGCCCTCTGAGGCAGCGCTCAGGATCTGCAGCGTGCGGTTATTCTCACGAGAAACAACCATTGTGAACGCGGTTTATGTGATTGGTTGGTGGACCTATGAAAAGCGACGGTTGTGTAGATTCCGAAAGGGGTTCAACGCTGATTTAATGCTGTATGTCTCGTAAACGAATTGTACAGAGTACAAGCGGGGTGCAAGGGGTTTTATTCAGATCGGAAGCAGAATCGGAAACAGCGTCGGAATGATACAGAGTTCAACAGCAAAATAGAGGAAACGCATGCTATCCGAATAGCTTGAACATGATTCGTGGGATCGGCGAGCCTTCCCAATCCTTACTCGCCCCATGGCATTGGGGTCTACCCTCGTTCCGGGGACCAAGCCCTCGCATCGACTTACCCCAGTTACATCACCCATCGGTCCGATCCCTCATTGAAATCCCCGCGGGGACCCGCAAGTGACCAGTTTTTTGAGAGTAGTCTGTAAATTTGGTTCACATTAAGTATGGATACCAAATCCGCCCTACCCACATTCACGCTCTGCAAAATACCAGGACCTCGGCATTGGAATAGGACGTTGCTGGGAGCTAACCATGTCAACTTCGTTTCATGGTCATGGTGTGATCTCCCGGAAGTCCTCGCCTCGTGGGTTCTGGAAGCCTTATTGTACAAGTAGCATGTTTAGCTAAATTGCGCACGGCGCCCTGTCATTGTGATCGAATTCGCTCGTTGCGGAGAAGACATTAAGCTAGCTGATTTGAGTGAGACAGCTGGGGAACGGTTTATGCTTTTCTTCCTTGATGATAGCTCATTCGAAATCTGGCTCGGATCTAAGGTCATTTGCGTCAAGGTTCGCTACATCATCTGTAAAACAGTTCTTGGTACCGTAGCTCTAAGCCTTTTTCACGGTATGGGAACAAAACATCCATTGTTATGGCTTAAAGCCTTCCTACATAGACACCCTATCGTAACATGACATTATCCAGCGCGTGTGCTCTTGCACAGTCGCTCACTGTGCCTCTCTCCAAAAATTCGTGAGATCATTCAAAAGCGTCTTCGGGGGAAACTTGGCGAGGTCTAGAGTGGCTTCTAGAAGTTGTTTGATTGCAAGTTGCTTGACAGGGTTCTGGACGCAAAGACCCGCTAGTAAATGTCAGCCGCAAAGTTCCAATACCAGGAAAAGAAAACAGATCAGTTCTAGGTTGTGATTGTTCCAGAATGCTTCCTTCGTATTGCATTGACACGCTAGAGTAGTCCAAACTGTTCGAGACTATGCATAGTACGTCCCAATCGCCCGGTATTCGAATGAATTTAAAGAAAATAGGGGGACTTACCAACATAGAGAGCTTGAAAGTTGACAAATGCACTTTCAAGATGATTTTGCTGCATCATGGCGATACCGCATATTGACTCGACACTTTCGTCAAGTAGTTTTTGTTGTTGTCTGAAAGCCGACATACCTCCCACTGATGGTTGGTTGATAATGACTACGATCCTCGCGAAGTGGAAAGTTTGGACGGCAGCCGCGTACATGGGAGGATTGATCCAGAGGGGGGTGAAGACGTTCGACTCGGTGTGTGCTTGCGCATAGATTGGCTTGAAGCAACTCGGCAGGATCTGATACCAGTCATCCAGTGCCTGGAGTAATTTATCTCCTTGCTCAATTCGTAGCCCCATATCGTAGTTCTTCTCGTTCGCGGCGAAGTCCACGCATCTCGCTGTGATGTAGACGATGCGTGTCACGAGATCGTCGGCGTTGAGATCCATAAGTCTCCTCCTAGGCCTCCATATCGTCAATGTGCGTCGGTTCTCCCGGAATGCAACCCAGATATCCTGTCGAAGCCAAGCCCACCATGCAGCCTTCCGAAGGGGATCGACCGTTTCTCCGTCAATGTTTTGACCTCTTTGTATCCAGAATATCCCCCGTAGATGCCTCTCCCACCCGCCATCGCTGTAAGACCCCTCTGCGTCGAACATCTCATACGTGCTTATTAGGATGGCTGTAGCAATGATAACCCCAGATCGCGTGTATGAAGGGTAGAGTAGATTCTGGGATAGATAATGTAATGTTTCGTAATAATACTGCGTCGCCACCTGTGTAAATGGATTTCGACGTCCAGCTGGATCCGTAATGTTGCCGTCAGTCATTTGGTCTGGCTGGGTTTCTGCCGAGTGCAACGCCATGTGTCGAGCCGCAACGGCAAGGAGAGATTTAAGTAAACCGACATTGTGAACGGCTAGTCGAGGAACTGTAGTTGAAAATTGTCGATGAGGATCGAGTAGATCCAGTATAGGCCCAACGACATTTACGAAGTGTTGCATCAGGGTAAGTTCAGTCTCTGTCAGAGCCAATATCTGTGTCGAATTCCATGGTTCATTAGATGAGATCTCGGCATCGACATCGACGCTGACTTTTGGTGACTGATATTCTGGTTCAACAGTAAGGCGAGGCCCTGCTGCGTTTAGGAATTCGGGTACGGGACTCTGTCGTCTCGAGAGGGACGTTTGGTCGAAGCCAAGATTATGTCTCTCTATGTTATTGATTGCATCCTCGGCAAGCAGGTCATACCATTCGAATGGAGCTGAATTGGGTGAAGGAAGAGAAGCGGTGATCGTTAATGGCGATAAGTCAAACCGAAGCTCTGGTGAATCATTGGCATTCAGACTGCCAACTGTCCCTGGTTGAGATGGTACGGATGCTTCTTCAGGAACACTTGGTGCCGCATTGCTTTCCTCCGTAGATGGGGTGGTGATGGTGGTCGTAACAGCGTAAGCACATTCTCTCTTAGACTTGCTGCAAGGCGTGCAGCAAGGTTTCGTTTCATCACATTTTACTCTTCTCTTGCGACATGTCAAGCTGCTAGGTATCAGCAATTCTGAACGAAAAGATGCTGACGCCACTCCTGAGGTTGATGCCGGCAACGGCAGAGATCGCGCAAGAAGACGAATTACTTGAGCCTCGCTCAATTGATCATATGCCTCTTGCTCTATGAATGAAATCACTTACCAGCCTGTAGTTGTGCGCAAGCCGCGCGCACGCGAGGGTCGAGGCTTCCGGGGCTTGGGAGCACCTGTGGGAGGATTGGGCATTGGTGGGCCACTTTTTCGTGAGCAATCTCACGTCCTCGGTATACTTCGCATCGAGGAAGAACTTTCGCTTCGGCAACGTCCCCTGAGAAAATGGAGCAGGCAGTAGCTGTAAAATGGAAAAGAGATTAATGCATGGGGTCGTCGAGATCTACCCTTGAACCTCTCGGGACTTGGCCGAGCGCCGCACGTCACGTGCATCTGCCCTAAGCCCAGGTCGAGTGAAAATCCGGAGCGCGCCAACATCGTATTACCTACAAAGCACAACTCAAAATTTCGCTCGGCCTAGTTAACTTTCTCAAATTTTCCATTCTAGGAAACTGGTTTGGCGCGATTGAGAGTTAATGTGTCACAAGGCTTGGTAAGATCTTTCAAAGCTATACAGTACTTTACGATTTTCTGGTCTAGAAAACATTGGACTTCCATTACGTCTTTCCATCTTGATTCTATTCGTTTCGCACCAGTCCCGCTATAACCAGTGAACTGATCCTAATGCCCCACGCTTTGAAATATTGGTATGAGAGTTACCCAGCAATGTTGTGGTTCTGCACATGATGATTTCTACGTCATGGCAATGAGGAAATTGAGCTCCGTGATCTATACTTGGATCACCGACTGATTCACAGTTCGTATCATCATCGATCTAAGAATCAATGTTGATTTCGATGACACGAGTAATAGTAATAATAATTGTCAAAGCCTAGTCGATAAACATTGTCACAACAAATGACGTCAGAAGGGAAAAAAGTATATTTTGATCGTAAATTCTTCTGAACTGTTGTTCAGCGTTGGTATTGAGTCTATCTATGCATTTTCCCAAACTCCAATGGAATGACGCCAACCATGAATGCAAATGTATTTTGTACAGTATGTTTACCATGCTCCGACGATACCAGCAATTGGGATATCAATGCCGGTTGTGTAGCTGGCGCTGTCGGAGAGCAAGTAGACGTATGCGCCGCCCAACTCCTTGGGGTCTGCCAAGCGTGGCATACCTCCATAGTATTGCATCTTGAGGTTCCAGTCAGGAGACTTCTCGACGTAGTAGGTCATCTGTGTGCGAACGAAACCGGGCGAGATGGAGTTGACGCGGATTCCGTGCTTGGACCATTCCATAGCAAGAGTGTGTGCCATGTTGCGGACGGCGGCCTTTGTGCCTCCATAAGGAGCAGAGGGAGCAGCGCGGTTGGGGCGGTATGAGGTCATGGAAGCGGTGAAAACGACTGAACCCTTGATTCCGAGCTCGATGAACTTGTTGGCTGCAGCCTTTGCGCAGAAGTAAGCACCGAAGACGTTGAGGTTGAAAAGCTGCTCAAGCTGGGGTCGGTCGAAGTTGAGGGCAGGCTGGTGCTTGGTCATGCCTGCGTTCGCGATCATGCCGTCAATGCGACCGGCCTGGGCAACAATCTGGTCGACGACCTTGATGACGCTCTCCTCGTTGGTGACATCGCAGTTCAAGTAGCTGAGACGGCCAGGGTTGGCCTTCTGAAGAGCCGCGAACTCCTCACCGGGCTCGAAAAGGTCGAGGGAAACGACCTCCTTAGCATCGTTGGCGAGGCAGACGGTGGCCAGTCCGAGACCGATACCACGGTTAGCACCAGTAATGGCGATAACCTTGCCCTTCAGACTGACCTTCCAGTCAAAGTCCTCAGAGGGCTCGGTGGAGAGGTAAACGGGGTTGGGGTGGGTTTGAGCAGGGGCGCTCTCGCCGTTCTGGGTGGCTGAAGGAGACATTGTTGGAGAATGTGGAGTGAAAGAGAGTTGAGATGAAGTTTTCAGAGTAGAATTGCAAATAACACTTGGAAGATGCAAATGAGCAGGGCCCTCAGTTCTTTTAATATTCATAGATACTACCGGTAGCGGAACAGTGGCGATCGCGAACCAGTCGTGCAATCCATCAATTGTCTCATTGCCGCACTTAACACGCGCCCACGCGTATGAACAAAGTGCCTATTGTGGGGTTGAACTGCTGAGGAAACCACCGACTGGACATTGTCAAGAGTCGAGGACCACTTGCAATGCGCCTATAAGCGAGGCTTTTGGCGAACGGTTCGAGGCGAGGTAGGGAACAGAGCTGGGTATCTCAACGACTACAGTCACACGGTGACAGCTGAGCGAGGACTCCGAGGAGCACTCCAATTTGCATACAATGAGAGCAACTGTAGGTACTGGAAGCGAACGATAACCTCGAGACGAGACACATCTCCAAAGAACAAAGGCAAAGGACACCATCCGATCTTCAGTCATTAATAGCGCTAACCTCTAGGTTCTAGGACCCGAGCACTTACTCCGGACTGGCACCAATGACTATTGACCGTGCCCTGTACTGTCCGGCGGGGAGGTTGGTCAACTAGCGGAGAAAGCGGAGGCGGATAGTGAGGGTGTAAACGAGAAAATTTGGGGCACATCCGCGCCAGTTGCTGGATCCCAACCCGGAAACCGTGGGTATGATCAATTTTTCTGTGGCTTTGGTGTGGATTCACATCAGATGAGATGAGATGAGATGAGATGTCGTCCTAAGTGCGCACTGCGAGCTTCAGCTACTTGGTAACTCGTACCATCACGGTTTACAAGCAATTAAGTGGCAACCGTGCCGAGACGCCTTACCACGTTTAGTATACTGCTAAGTCTTGTATCAAGCTACCCACGTGCTTCACCCGGTTTCTGCCCGATCCGACCACCAGCTTTCCCCATCTTTCTTCCCCATCCCATCTTCGCATCTACTTACCAACTCGTACTCGTAGCAAGATACGCACAGGATATCTAGGATGTCTGCATGATGCACAGCAGAGTAGTTGTACAGAACGACGTAGCGAATGTGGTTCCGAGGCAAAACAATCCCGAACTCTGGAATGTTCCCATCTAATTCATGCTCTATGCACAACCACCCATGCCCAATGCTACTGGACTCGAGCTATGAGAATTAACTCAAGGGCAGTTTTCGTGACCGGATCACATCTTTCAAAGTATTTCGCCAGCTGACCTACTCGGGATGCTTCAAGCGAATTGTCGCCTCCATCTGATACTTCCATTTCATTCTCGTCATTAATCGATGAATCGCGAGTGTACAAGTAGGGTATGGAAGGTAAGCGAGGGAGTCCGGGGCCTTCACCGTGACTAATAGTGAGATACTCGCCTCTAGCTCCCTCCCAGCATTGCCCTTGAGCCGGGGGATGCACTCGTTACGAGAGACACGGTGAGCTTCCCCATCTGCTTCAGCCGCCTGCTCCAGTGTACGCCTTTGCTGTAGAGGAGTGTCTCCAGTGTAACCCATGCGTTCTACCCAATCGCTGCATTTCCCCTGAGTCGCTTGTTTTGTTTCCAAGTCCTATATCCGGATAGTACCTACGTAAGGCACTTGCGGAGACGTGAAATGACGGGGTACGCCAGAGTTAGGCCGTTAGTCTCTGGGGAATCTAAACCTTTTTGGTTTTCTGCCTTCTCACACATCCTCCCAAATCTTGATATCGAGCCATTCTCTATAAATCTCCATCATAGCAGCACCTTTTCATTTTCGATGTTTTGCCAGATACTCATTTGATCCATCTTCCTGTCGACTTTCTTTACTATTCTCTCGGAGTAGAGTTCTGTTCACCTAATTACAGTCTACCTTTCGACAGGAATAGTTGAAAGAGGACGATGTCGTCTTCGCCATCTTTGGAGGCTGTGGCGGTCAACACAAAGGACATGGATTCCGCAAAGCACATCGAGGAGGCACAAGGCCAGGGATGGACCGCAGAAGAGGAGAAGAAGCTCGTCAGAAAGATTGACATGTTCTTGATGCCTACCATCTTTCTGATGTACCTCCTGTCTTACATGGACCGAACAAAGTAAATTGCCTTCCGATCATCTTGGGTGTTGTATTTTGCTAACAGTATTCGCTACAGCATTGGAAATGCCAAAATTGCGTACGTTGCCTCCGTTTGGCCCCTGTTCGAAATGACGCAAAACTAATCATCTTTACAGTGGAATGGCTGATGACCTTCATCTCACATCTGGACAATACAGTATCGCACTCGTGGTTTTCTTCAGTAAGTGCCGATTTTCCTGCCTTGAAGCCGCTGGTGAGACTGTTGATGGAACGGGATGGATCTAACGCAAAACCACAGTCGGATATGTCGTTTTTGAGCCTCCTTCCAACATGATCCTCGTGCGAACACGTCCCCCTGTTTATTTGTCGACTATCATGGGCATTTGGGGAATGCTTACCATGGTGATGGCTGCGATTCATGACTTCAAGCATCTCGTTGTCCTTCGTGTCTTGATCGGTGTGGTTGAGGCCGCATTTGCGCCCGGTATCCTTATGATCATCTCTTCCTGGTACAAACGGGAGGAGCAGTCAAAGCGATTCGGTATCTACATCTGCGCTGCCATCCTGTCTGGTGCCTTTGGTGGAATCATTGCTGGTGCCATCACAGGTGGACTTGAGGGCGCTCATGGCATCCGCGGATGGCGATGGCTGTTCATCGTTGAGGGAGCTGCAACCGTTGGTTGGGCTTTCTTCGCCGGCTTCCTTCTGCTCGACTTCCCAGCTCAGTGCAGGTATATGAATGAGCGAGAGAAGTACATTGCCATCACCCGCCTCCAAGAAGGTGGTGTCACCACACGCACCGAGGACACCCCCAAGATGAGCAAGAAACAAGTCTTCAAGACCGTCCTCACAGATTGGCGTCTCATTGGTTTCGTCATTGGATACATGGTATGTATCTGAACTATCGCACTGGAGACATGATGTTAACAAAGTTTAGGTCATTGTTGGATCCTCAACGCTCTCCTACTTCTACCCTACTCTCGTCAAGGGCCTTGGATACACAAGCACCGTACAGGCTCAGTACATGACTGTCCCCATCTATGCGGTTGCCTTCGTCTGCACCGCGATTTCGGCATACTTCTGCGACCGCATTCCCAAGCACCGCGGTTTGGTCATTGCATCCTGGCTCACTTTCTCTCTCATTACATCGATCCTCGTGTGCTGCATCTACAACTTCACAGCCCGTTACGTCCTTCTGGTTCTCATGGCAGCCGGATTGTGGGCATCCAATGCCATCTCTCTGTCGTACGCCAGTGCATCGTTTGGAGATATGGAGCCGGAGGTTCGCGCAATCGCATTGGCGACCGTCAATGCTCTGGGAAATTTGGCTCAGATCTACGGAGCTTATTTGTTCCCTAGTGATGACGCTCCCAAATATCTGATGGGTTTTGGAGTCATCTCAGGCATGCTTGGAGTCGGCGTTTTCACCTACCTCTTTATGCACTATATGCTCCGCAAGAAGGAAGGACTTGGATTCTGGAGGAATTAGATCCTACGACGCTAGGAAAATGGAATCCCCCCCTACTTGGGCTATTTCCAAGTAGCTAAGAAGAAGTCTAGGAGATGTCGATGTAATCTAGATAAACAATCTATGTATTGAAATTTGGTTAAATTCCAAGGCCAGCAGCTACTGTGAAACTTGCGCGTGTAATCTTCAGCCTGCACTCTGCCAAATAATTGATACGATATTGCATGAAAAATTTCTCACATTCTGGCTTTAGGGGTCTGTTCTGGCCATCGTTCACCCCTATCGAGCATACCACCGATACGGCAGCGACAAGATCCGGGTCCGAGTGTCAGACTTGGGCAATATCAAACAGCCGACAACCTTATTCCATTCATTCCCAGGGAAATCGTCATCCGTTCAACACAATGTCTCTTTTTCCTAGCCTCGTTTATAGCTTGCTTAGCATCTACACAGTCTTGCACTCTGCCCGAGTGAATCACTCTACTATCAATACACACTGATTACGCAAAAACTGGACTGAGTTTGCCAGAAACTCTTTGAGCGACTCTTTCAGGCAACAGGCTTTCGTACACATGCAGTACCCATTCAGCACATACTCTCCGTGTATAAGCAGGATCAATGATCTCCTCGATGCCAAAGTGATTGGCCGTACGCACCGGGTTCATCAATCGTCGGTATTCGTTCTCGAGCTCCTTGTATCGTTCCTCACGCTTCTCATTCCCATGCTTACGCTCAATCTCCTTTAGTTCATAGGAATGCCCTACCTCGATACCCCCCTCGAGCGGAAGAGAACCCCACAAGCCTGACGGCCAGCCTACCCGCATCCGAGGATCCCGACAGTCCAGCATCACGCCGCCCGCAACGCCGTAGACTCGCCGCACAATGACAGAGAAGACGGGCATGGTGGTACTATAATATGTCGTAGCCAGGGTTATGCCATGCCGCATGGTAGCCGTTCGTTCCGCGACCGTGCCGATGGCGTAGCCAGGCACATCAATGAACTGTACCAGAGGGATATTGAACACATCGAGGAACTTGAGCATGCGGGCAATCTTCTGAGAGCCCAGCGCGTCGAGTGCACCGGCATTGACCTCGCAGTTCAGGGATACAATGCCGACGGGCTTTCCTGCGAATCGAGCCAGTCCGACGATGGCTGTCGTGCCCCAGAGCGCACCGATTTCGAAGAAGGAGTCGCGGTCGACTACTTCTGTGATGATCTTGCGCGGGTTATACATGCGGTTTCGGGCTCGAGGGATGATTGATCGCAACATTTCGGATTCACGATCTATCGGATCGTTGCATGGGATCGTTGGAGGCATCTTCGTGCCGCAGTCAGGGAGGAAACTCAATACAGTACGCATCTGTTCGAAGCATCCCGCCTCGTCTGGAGCCAGGTTGTCGATTGTTCCGTTCGTACAATGCATGGAAGGCCCCCCAAGATCAGTAAACGATAAGCCTTCTTCGAAGGTTGCGTTCTTGACAACGTTTGGGCCTGCATTGAAGAGCGAGCCAATATCGCCAGCCATGACAGAGAAGTGGCAGGCGACAACGCGAGCAGCACCAAGCCCAATGGCTGGCCCAACAACGGCGCCTAGGTTCGGAATTCCCATGTTCAATTGTTGGACTACTTGTGTGAACGATGGAAGCGGAGGTACATAAGAGAAGCCTGAAGTTCGGATGGTAGTGACAGATCCACCGCCAGATGAACCGTCCACAAGTTTTACAATTGGTATCTTGAGCGCTATGGCGAGCTTCTCCATATAAATCTTGACATGCTCTTAGTATGGAATCTGGACCACAGGAAATGGGAAACCTACTGTTTTGTCCATCAGGGCGCCATCTGCGTGGCCAGCTCTAATCGAGAAGTCGTCCGCTGTAAACACGATTTTCCGTCCTCTTAACCTGCCGAAACCCTGTACATTATTTGAAGGCGTATACTCGACAGGTTCCTCTTTCAATGGGCCTAATTGCTTCCATTGAACAGTACCGCTTACACTTCCCACCTCTTGAAAACTCCCCGGGTCGAGCAATTGCTCAACGCGCTCCCTTACCCATAGCTTCCCTGCTTGCTTTTGCCGGACATAACCCCGATTGCTTGGATCCGGGGTCGCCGCTATCTTCTGTAGAGACGATATCTGGCCGAGTATATCGGAGTAATCAGCTGGAAGATCTGGCTCTGTTCCTTTCCGTCGGCGACGTTGAGTCGTCTTTGCTGGAGCTATATGCGAGGAAACCTGAGCCAATCGATCTTTGGCCTTATCGGAAGAAGGCGTCTGCGCGTCCTCGGTTGATTTCTTTTCGGCAGTCATTGTGATATGCAAGATAGATGCCAATGAATTAATTTGAGAACTTAGGAGCTCATCATGGTTATCATATTATTAGTACCGGTTACAGCTGTGGACGGGGAACGGTACTGGCCGATGACGAGGTGTGGGGAAGTTGGGGAACGAACCGAGGCTCAAATGTGCCTGGTACCAATCCCCTCCTCCAGATCAACAACATGCGTTCCGGATCACATTAGGTACAGTTTAAGACGTTATGTTTACAATATCTCCGTAACTCATCTTTCAAGACCAGCATTCTCATTGTCTGGGGAAGTACAGTATCAATTCGGACTGCACTTGACATAATTTGAGATTATTCGCGCCACAATTTCGACTCTTCGCCTCGAGTCATTTACTAGTATACTATTCGAAAGAGCATTCGGATCTGTCTTCTATCCACTGTGTCTAGATACATGACTGCAAGCCCAGAATGGCTCAACAATCAGAGAGACCCATCCGACGACTTCTCGTAGCTAATCGGTCTGTTACAACGTTCCAATGACATCGATGACCATCCGCTAAAATTATCTATAGGGGAGAGATTGCGACAAGAATCATCTCATCCGTGCGCGAGCTCGGAATCGAGTCTTTCGCAATTTATGTGAGCGGCGATGTATCGCATGCCTTGAAAGCAAACCACGCCATCGAGGTGTCGGCGGCCGATTTCATGAACATTCAAGCGCTCATCAGTATTGTTACGCAACATGGCATCGATGCCGTGCATCCTGGCTACGGATTTCTATCAGAATCCGAGGACTTTGCTAAGCAAGTCTGGGAACAGACCGGAGCTGTTGTTATCGGTCCAGGGTGGGAGATCTTGGAGAGGACTGGAGATAAGTTGAAGGCGCGTTCACTCGCAGAAGAATGTAAGCAAGACCATCCACTGTGTGATAATTACTTTGACAGAACCTAACATCTGCAGGCAACGTGCCCGTCTGTCCGGCGCTGAAGACGCCAACTAACAATGTCGAACATGTTCGTGAATTTGCCACAAAAGTCGGCTACCCCATCATGGTAAAGGCCGTTGATGGCGGTGGCGGGCGCGGTATACGGCTTATCAAGGATGAAGACTCGCTGCCCTCGGCAGTAAAACGCGCGGCAGAAGAGAGTCCGTCGAAACAAATTTTCGCTGAGAAGGCTGCCATAAACGGATTTCGCCATGTCGAAGTCCAGGTCATTGGCGATGGTACGGGAAATGTCACTCATTTGTGGGAGAGAGAATGCAGCATCCAAAGAAGATACCAGAAAATCGTCGAGTTTGCACCCAGCCTTGTCAAAGATCGGCAGATTATCGCTACCGTAATTCAAGATGCTCTCAGAATGGCCAAGCATGTAAGATGTACATGTCATTTCGGCCAAAATACTGTGCTGACGAGAATATTGCAGATTCGATATCGTTCTCTTGGAACGTTTGAGTTCCTTGTAAACCCCAATACAAAGGAGCATTTCTTCCTTGAAGTCAATCCAAGACTACAAGTAGAACACACCGTAACCGAGTCGATATCAATGGCAGACATCGTCAGAGCTCAAATTCTCCTTGCTCAAGGTTCTTCACTAGCAGATTGCGGTTTACGAAATGAAATTCGTGATCCTCTGCTCCCGCCACGAGCTCACTCAATCCAGCTGCGAATCACTGCAGAAAACGTGCACAGTGATTGGTCGCTATCGATCGGAAAGATCACCTCGTTCCAATTCCCCACCGGGAACGGAATCCGTGTGGACACGCATCTGGTAGCTGGGCATCAATCCATTGTATCGGCAGACTTCGATAGTCTGATAGCAAAGCTCATCATCACAGCCTCCTCGTGGCCAGATGCTGTCAGAAAGGCATCAAGGGCACTTGACGACACCCTAATAGTAGGAGTAAAAACGAACGTCGACATGTTACGCGGTATCGTCGCACATCCTGATTTCTTAGCAGGAAACTGTGACACGCGATGGCTGGAGACGAACCACTCCGGACTGCTCAGTTTGGGATGCGATCATAAATTACCAGCACCTTCGATACCCCAAAAGGAGCTCAGCCAACATTCATCTACTGCACCTGCCGTAGCAGCTGCGAACGTGACGTTCCGTAAAGGGGATGCTTGGGAACTGGCCCTTACCTCTCCATCAGATGCTCGAAATGACTCTGCACGACCATATCATCTGGAGCTTACGCGCGTCTTACGAAATGAATTTCCACAATCCCTTGTAGCAGAGCTTCTATTCACATCACCAGCCACGAGCTCCATCGCCAAACCTCACAGTGTTCCCTACACAATCTCCCTTTCTGGTACATCTTCAAGTGCGTCAGCAGCAACATCGCATCATCGACGCGGCAACCCGTCGGATGGAAGTCATGTAATTATCCCGTTCCCAGGAAAGTTGGTAGAGGTCTTGGTGGACGAGGGCGACACGGTCAAGGAAGGCGATGTCATTTGTGTCGTGCAGCAGATGAAAATGGAACTGGAAGTGCGGTCACATCGAAGTGGGAGGGTAGGATGGATTATGGAGATAGAGGACGGAGAAGAGGTTGGAGAGGGGATGCTTGCCGCTGTAGTTGAGGGCGATTCAGCTGCTAAGCTTTGAATCAGCACTGCGGACGCGTTCGAAGCCATGGCAGTTAGACGGTACATGGAAGATCAATATTACTTGACCAGCTACATGGCAGCTCTCCGTTGCTGATGACATCATTTCGTTTGGTCGTCAAACCAAACGTAGCATTCACGCCGATCATAAGCGGGGAAAGTCATCGGAGTTTCAAGACTTGGTGCTAGACTATGTTTACCGGGATCTCCGCACATTTTTGGCTTACGAAAGTGGTAATGCGATGTCCCAAAAGACACTTACACCTAACCTTATTCTCATGTTTGGTTTCATTCAGTCAAAGCATGGTGTACATAGAATGCGAAGTCGTACGTAGTCAGTGTATCCGTAAGTCCCACCCCCGCGGGATATGTTGATCTCGGCTATAAGCGCGCAGATCATGTTGAACGTATCTACACGCTTATCCTACCCCAGTGCCTCTTCAGCTGACCATCTGTATCTCTGTGCTCTTGATATCAATGGTGTTTGCGTATGTCTACAATCGACTATCGTAATTTTCCCGGTGTCCGATGCTGTATCGTGTTTGAGATTCTGCACGCTCCGATGAGAGCCTGATGTACGACTTGTGACAGGACGCTATATAAAGCTTTCGTCAGACCATGACAGATTGCTCTAAATCCTTTCTTTCTCTCCGTTTCTTCATTTTAGTCGACATCATTTGGAGTGGTGGGGACGCACTTCGCTCCCACGCATTGATATCTCACTACGTGAGAAAACCGTCTGACTGAAGTAAGTTCTTTCCATTTTGCAGACTTTAATACACTGTATGGGCGCCTCTTTCCGAATTATTTGGAAACCCTCTTCACTGTTACGTTAGAGAACTCGTCGTTGCCTGCACCTTTATATCCACCTATGTGCCAGTTAACATTGATGTTGACCAATGCATGAGATTGTAGGACAAACACTAGGAATTGCCTTGGCATCGTTATTCATCGAGCATAAGACAACTTGATAAAGTATTGAATAAGATGGGAACATTCAAGGTGCAGCAAGTGAAGCGGGTCCCAAGGTATCCCGCCAACCCCCACGCCTCGAGATCAAGCGTGTTCTAACTAGACAGGCCTTCGCAAATCACTGAATACTTGTCCATCGAAATGGCAGTAAAGACTGCGAGATTTGACAGTGCTCCCGGAGATCAAGCACCCGAGTTGAAAGAACCTACTCCAAAGAATGATACTGAAGACACCACGGCCTTGAAGGTTCCTTCGAGGTTGACGACACTTCGACGTGCTTCTGGAGAGTGGCTTCAGGTTGTCGCATTCTTGGGAGGAGAAGAGAGCAAGTATCAGAAGAAAGCCAGATAATCACTGGACGTTTACCTGGTCTGTTCATGGATGTAGGCTATTACGGGTCTACCTGAACAGTTGAGAATCCAAGATGAGGCATGCTTGATGTACATTAAATTATTTCTTTTGTTCAAATAGACGCCTAGATATCACCTTACCCGAGTACCAAGATTTCCAAGATGGCATGTGACATGTTGTACAGAGGAAGTGATCGGTACCAAGTAAAAGGTACAACCGCGTCACAAGATCGCATCTGTGGAAGACGTGGGAAAATGCACACAAATTAAATTTGAGCTTTATTGGATGAATTTATATATTGCGAAGTCGAAGCTAGCGTGTAGTAGTGGGCCTCATCGGACTCATGTCATAATCGCGCAACGCGTCGAAAGCAAGTTGTCTTTAGAAGCATGGAAAGTCGCTCAAAACGAATAATGTCGGGGTATAACTTAAATTCCTCGGCCTGACCTAGAGTCTTGTTCATCCTCTTATGGGGTATTAGACACCCTTCCGTGGCACTGTAGCGTGGCGTCCGTCGTACACCCCGTTGTCCTCATGATGAATCTGCTTCTCGACCCTCATTGTAGCCTCGTCAGCGCGAGCCCTGTCTTCAAACAAGAAAGCAAGCTCTTCGAGTGTACGGCCGTAGGTTTCTGGGAACATAAAGTACACGAAAACGTTCTAATGCGCAGGTTAGTTTTCAACGGTTGCTCAACTGGTTTCAACGGAGAATGCCACATACCTCGAAAGCAAGCCAACAACAGTATGTAACAAGCCATTTCCACTGAATATTCTTTAGTCCGATAGGGTTGACAAATGTCGTAAAGAAACCCGCGCCTCTGCCGAAGAATTGGAAGATGGTGATGCCTTTTGCGCGCTGTGCGAAGGGGAAAAGCTCAACAAGATAAGTGTATGTAAGAGCATTGTACCCTATGTTATAGCAAGGACTGTAGGCTATTTTGCATTAGTTTCGTTTTTTCCCTGCAGGTTTGAGATACATACCGAAAATGAAGAAGATAGTGACCTTCGCTGCAGCAGCGCCTTTGTGTTCCATGAACTGCTGCATTGAGACAGTCCATCCTACATAGCAACAGAGTAGTGCTAGCGTGCAAGTCATGTACATGACTCGACGGGGAAATCGACGGACGAGCAAGGAGATACAGACGGCGTTAACTAGCGACCAGGAGTTGAGGCCGACGTTGAGCTTATTCTTGAAATTGGCATTGGTGTAACCAATCAACTTCAGGAGATCGTTAAGGTAGTAACTGCGGCTCAATTAGAGACAAAAATACCTCAAAAATGGTTAGAAATACTTACGAGATCAACGTGTTACCAGACCATTGTGTGAAGAGACCTAAAAATGAGCCGATGACAACACGCTTGCGCATTCCCGGTGTCGCAACCATCTCCCACCATGAACGCTGAGAATGTTCCAACTCAATCTTGATCGTTGTTTCGATTTGCGTCATCTCTGCTTTGACGAACTCGGAGTCGGGATTGCCTTCTGCGTGATATTTGACCAATATCGCGAAAGCCTCGTCTCGGCGATCTTTACTGATTAAGAATCGAGGGGACTCCGGGATCATGCTGAGAAGCGTTAACTAATTAGTCGACATACGTGTTTTCCGGGCCAGTCGAATGCACTTACAAGATGAATATGATCTGGATAAGGGAGGGTCCTGCTTGGAGAAGTGATGGGATTCTCCATGCCCAATCATTACCGATTTGCTGGGTTCCAAATGATATTCCTGCAGCAACCAACGAACCCACGAAGTACAAAGCGTTGAATAGCGATGTCATAATGGGTCGTTCTTTCGGATAAGCGAGCTCTCCCATCAAGGAGGAGCCTGCAATGATACAGTACGGGATTCCGAATCCCAGGAACCAACGCGCTATGATATACATTGCAGCTGTGGCCCGTTCAGTGAGCCATCCAGGAAATGTGTTACGAGATACTTACGGCCATTGGAAAAGGCCTGCAGAAATGCTCCGAAGACCATAACCCATGATCCGAAAAATATGGCCCATCGACGACCAAACTTGTCGTTTACAAACGGAACGAATGGCAATGCACAAATGGCACCTAGATTGTAGGCCGCGGAAATTATGCCCAATAAGGCGCCTTCCGGGTGTTCAAAGTCTTTTTATTATTAGTAGGCAACATAAAAAACGATAACATGTGGTATAGCTTACACGTTTGCCAGTGATTTGAGATCTGTACAGTGTTAATCATCTGGGAATCAAATCCAGATGTCATCTCAATTCCTACCCAAGGTCAGCTTTTGTCTTCACCTATTTTCCAAGGGGGCGCTTATATACCAATACATGTTGGCAAGAGAAGCATGTAAAGCACTCTTAGATTCTTCTTTCTGTACCATGGTGTCTTGTCTTCCTGAACCAAACGGGTCAGGACGGGCTCCGCCTGGTTCGACTGTGCAGCGGTACCAACGGGCGCCATGGTGAGGTTGTCAAGATGATGTCCCAAAGTAGAGAGGCTGACAAAGACGTGAAGGGAGCATGAAGGCAAAGTAAGCACAACCACCAGCACTAGGAGTGGGCTTCGTCGACCTTAATATGTCCCAGTGAATGGGGATACGCCCTCCTTGGCAGGATGCACGAGTAATTTACCCCAGCCGGGATGCTCGCATTCGTGGATGACATTGAACTGATTTTCCCCAGGTTAATGGCCAACAATAGGGACATCCCCGCGTTCTGACATCTTTTCGGACTTGGAGCAATATGAAAACAATACCCGCAGTGCCTCGTATGGCCAATCATCGGCCAGCTTTGAGAAGCGCGTTGCGGTGCGAGGTCCAATATACAACCAGCTAGGGTTCCCACGATCTGCAGTGTACGCATTGTTACATGTAGGTCAGTCCAGGATCCGTACCCAAGGGAGACATAACCAGCGATGGGAATGCCATCCAGAACAATGACAGAAGAATCAAGCACGAATACGAGAATCAAAACAGTCTACAGCAGTCACTCATCGGTTTTGGTGCAGGGCGGGCACTCGGCCCGGTACCCGCCATTTGCTAAGTTAAGAGTGTGTACAAGAAAGCTAAGTCCCTAAGACCCGAGGAATTTAGTAACTCGTAAAGTCGGCAGTCAGAAGCAGTGTCAAGACGGAGCGGCGTAGTAGGGAATCAAACACCAACCTCGCCGAGCGAACGGGCAGGCGACAGCCCACCAGATTACGCCTGGTTGGCTGCGCCGCAGGTTTGGAAGGCAACACAGATCCTTGAACGTTCCCATGCCCGCACGTCGCAATGCGCGCTACCAATAGAAAGGGACGCTGACGCTACGAACTGGGTATCGAGAGTGCAGCTCAAGATGAACCAAGATGGCTAAATTGCTTCGACAGGGCGCGTGGCATCCTGCCTCGCTGGGCTCGCGTGCCCGACACGAGACTCCAGCCTATCACCGCCTGTCTACCCATAGCGAGGACCAGTGGGCGAAAACGTCCAGTATTGCGTAGGAAAACAAACCCTGTGAGCAGCTGAGTGCGTTGCATTTTATTAGTCAAGGATCGTGACTATTACTCGTGAGATGTAAGTTGTAACTACGGAGAACTTCCACCGCAGAAATGTTGCCTAGGAGGACGGTTCGTATTGCTGATGCATCTCTCTTACCACCATTAATCGTCGCATCCATACCAGAATTGAAAGGCTTAAAGAGTCCCATAAGAGGTCTGAAAGTGCTTGGTCTCATGTGCTGTAGCCAAATACCATGGCACAGTGGATGTATAGTACCTCGATGACATCCCATATCGGGCCCGACCTGCACGCCTATGATGAGTATGTAGTGCTAAAGAATCTTTATCTTTTACGCAGAATACACTCGGGAAGGACCTTTTTATTTTTCGAAAGAACATTCGTACGGAGCATTGCAGGATTAAAACTGTGCGCTTCCACACAATCTAACAACGTAAGACATAAGTCCAAATCAAGTAGTCTGCCGGTCTTGAGAAGTTCTACTGGCCCCAGTTCCAGCTTCAGGTGCATTATCACAAAGCCATAATACTTGCGAACAATGAGCAACGATCTATACGCGAACGAAGATTCAAATATGCAATGTATACGGTATATCCTTCGAACGGAGTCACTACTTGACTTTCCATCGAAGCATCGATGCTTCAAGTAACACTTTAAGTTATAAGTATGAGCTAAGTCATGGGACCATTATATCTGAAGCGATCTCTAATGGATGTTTGTTTTGTTTGTGGATGCCGCTTTAATATATCCCTCACTGTTCTGAAACATCCTCTCGTTCGGTCATATCAATCTGACCTAAGTTGAGGTACCTTGTTATTTCAGCTGGAGGACCAAACGTCAAGCGACTTCTTACTTGACAGAAGGGCAGGAGTAGCCTATCTCTTATGTTCTAGATAATAAGAAATGGTGTGAGGAACTCTAATCGACCTCCACCCGCATGCTGCAGGACATGCACCACTCAGACAGACCACCAGGCTTCTAGATAAATTTCACACAATTGGTTTGTCTGAAAATGCAGGAAGAACAGGCGATTCAATATTTCTGGATAACGTTTTAGTCTAGCATAGTCTGCAGAAATATCACTTTTGTCCCATTCACAGCTGCCTATCCTCTAGTATGTCGTTGCTCCTTCAATGGCCATTATTGAAGTGTATGCTTGGTCCCTGTGATTTCAAGTAACTTTCAGCCCTAGTCCTAATGCTGCTTGCTCAATTCGATCCTTGAAGCCCCCCAAGAAGCTTCCATGGTTCTCCAAAGTCTCTTCCTCATCCTCTCCCCCTTCGCAGCTCCAGCTGCTTGCTCGTTTGACGTCGCCTAGACCCATATATTTGATCGTTTTAGGATAGAGGCAAAGATCCCTTGTGATCAGCTCCCCCTCTGCATCCACTGTCTCCGCTTGGAGTGTCTCCGGTATTTCTCCATTCTCGACCCAGTCAACCAATTGCGCAAGAGGGTCCTTGGGTGCTGCACCTGGACCGAATCCACAATGCTCGACGCCTGGTGCAAGGAACAAGCGGAAAAACTCATTGACTGCCTTTGCTCCGCCAAATTCCAACCCCAATCTCTCCCAGTATCCAGTGCTAAGCTTGTACGGGATGTTGGGGTCATTTATGCCATGCCAGCTGATAAACTTGCCACCAGCATCACGGAACGCGGTCAGACCTGTATCATATGAGTCGAGAAGCCATCCATGTTGCTCGCTTGTCTGTAATATGAGACCAAGGTATTCGGCGTATGATAGTTTGGAGGCGTTGAATGCTGGGTCCTTCACGAGTACAGTCCGTGGCCAGACGTCCAACATCGCAGATGGATGTGAGGTGCGGACGCCATCGGCATCGATCGTGACGTTCATCAAAAAGTTTTCGGATAGTCCATAAGGATAACCGGGTGTTATATTCTCCCCAAAAAGCGTTGATGGTCCTTCTCGGATTCTTTTCACAACACTCGCTATTTTCTGTGTGATCGTCACCTCGTATGAGCCACATTGAATCTTCTTGCCAACGAAGGTTGCTGGATCAAAGTTGCATGCGTCCGGATCTCCAATGATTCCATCAATGGCTCCATCGACCAGATCACATTCCTCCACAGCTTTGGCATCGAACCATGCCATTTCGCAATTGCTGATGAGGATGTTTTCGTCACTCATGACAACTTGAGGCCATATGGCACCCATCGCAGTTTTCGCAAATTTGAGAGCAGGGGCACTCGCCATGATACCATCAACAAGGCCGGGATATTTTTGGGCCAGAGCGAACCCGTGACGCCCTCCCTGGGAGCAGCCGGAATAATACGAATGGTGCGGCTTCTTGCCATAGTATTGCTCTGCTATACTTTTGCCGACATGGACTTCGTCTGCTATACTGCGGGAAGCGAAGTTCTGGAGCAGAGGCCAATTTATGCTCTTATCGGGATTGAGGACCCAGTCCGCTGACAAGAAATCCGGCGGATGTCCACCATCAGTCGAGGCCGCAGCATATCCATCCTTCAAAGGGTAACCCAACGTGAAATCGAACATGCCTGTGGCGAAAGCGCCGCCTCCAGTAGCTTGAAAGCGTCCATTCCATGCATCGCGAGAGATTGGCAGCCAGGTCTCAACAAGAACTTTGTCATCGGCTCCAGGATGGGTCAAATACACTTTGACCTCACAGTAATCCAGACCCGAAACAGGCGGCAGGACCGGTGTTGCTGTTCTTGTCGTGACATTGAGCTTCTCCTCGGCTGTGATGGACAATACTTTGGCGCCTGGTACCACCGGAGCTGAGAACGTTGACGTTTCGCAGACTAGCTTGGTCGACTCCTCATCGGCAATTACATGCCCCAGTGATGAGAGAAAGATCCATAGCGGAGCACTTGATAGCATTGTGCTTGTCGTCTCCAGATGAAGAAGTGATATTCACGATACAGAACTATACCGTGAGCCGTTGTAAAAGATACCAGTTGGCAGTTGTCGGTTTTCCCCACCATGCTTGTGCGTCACAGCCAATCAGCACTAACCGAATGGAGCCGTGTATTGCGAACTTCTCTCACACTGCCACAGTAATCATTTCTGTAGGCCTCTCGAGCCTAATTTCTTCTAGCCTTGAGTGAGGTTGTATAGACTGAGCGCAAAAGGCTTCCACTTGCGCAATAATGAATTAATGCAGCATTAAATTGTCTCAGATTTGCGCGCCTCCACTGACCTTTGACGCATTGCAGCCATGGACTCTTTACCAATTGTTCGTACGAAAGTCCACCTCGAGCCGTAATGGTATACCTCGAAAGTAACAGCACGTGACAGCAGGCCATGTACGCGGTACTTGCAGGCGAAGATATGATCGGATTCCACGGTATGTTTTTGGGCTAGACATGGCTGTGAATTGCAACACTGCAGCAGTCATAGGCGAACTGGAAAGACGCAGAATGAATTCTGGCCGGTAGTGGCGGCCAGTGAAAGCTAGAATTCAAGTGTAGAGATCCTCATCCATTATACTGCGTTCTCCAAAATGGTCGTCGGAATAGTCACGGACTATTTGCGTTGCAGAAGATTAAATCTAGATAGAGGTTGCTATATCTAATTACTGAGAATGGGAATCTTCGGAGCGATCTTGTCGTAGTTTGCTACTAACTCAAGATCAATAAAGAACACCAATTGCGTATCCTGCTAACCATGTATCTCACTGACAACACTTTGAATTGATCCAATCATGACAAGTCTACAGATGGGTGGAACTTTGATGGTGACAAATCAAGAGCATCGATTGATAGGTCTGTAAGATCCTTGGTTGAAGGAGCTTGCAGGTTGACAGCTACAATGGTGAGATTATTTTCAGGAGACTAGTTCCCAGAAGTACAAAAGGCCATGTTCCGTTTTCTAGAAACGCTCAAAAAGATGTCTAGGAACGAACAATCCCATGGGCGCATACTACAGGTCTTTTATGCTGTCGACCACGTTGCTAGGGCCACTGATTAAAGCACCTTTCCTGGCTATGAATTATATCCCTTCAGAGTTTATACTGGTCATTTAGATCAAGCTTGCTGAATCATTTATCTTATATTAAGTGACCAAGATGGACGTACGCTACATAGTTATCACCTGAACTGATAATAATCAAACGCGGGGTTCACACCTTTGACGCAAGAAACGGAAATCGCACACCATATGGCGCGGCATCGCCAAACACAATATGACAAACACTTGTAACCTATAAAGTTCTGACTTCACACTGCCGCTTCCTGCACTGTCAGTTTGGCTCTGTTGTTACATATCACGCCATTCAACAGTTATTCTGGCGACATGCGGGGATGGACGATAAGGGAGCCGAGATGGATATAAAATGGTCGCAACTGTCCCAAAGATGTTGTCACAGCAAGATTATCAATTAGAAACTGCCAGACATTTTATCTTTCAGCCTGAAAAGACTTGTTATCATTATGGCCCCCCCTGCAGCAGACACAGATCTAGCTGTTCGCCCTGTCGAGACCGTCACAAAGCTTCCAAGCAAGGTTGAAAGCAGCTCTCTTTTGAAAGGCCCTCTGAAGTCGTCTGGTTCGCTTGACCAGTATGAACACTTTCAAGCTACTCCGGTCATAGGAGAAGAGTTTCCTTCTCTTCAGCTCAGTGACATCTTGTCCGATGACAATAAGATTAGAGATCTTGCTATTTTAGGTAAGGAAAGAATGGCCAAATTGTATCAATCAAGTACTGACCGTAGAACTAGTATCACAACGTGGTGTTGTGTTCTTCCGAAACCAGAATCTAGAGATCGAGGACCAGAAGATTCTCGGCCAGAAACTTGGCGAGTTGACTGGCAAACCAGAAACTTCAAAGGTGCGTGAACTATGGTTGGAGCAATATTCATATACTGAAGAGGGCTAGCTTCATCGTCACGCCTTGAGCAACAGCAAGCGAGGCATCGCAGTAGACGAAAATGGAAAGTTGGACGATGAGGTATCAGTGATCTCCAGTGAGCAAAACCGGACTTACTACCAAGACCGCTTTAGCTTCAACTCTAAGAGGATTGCCAGCGAAGGATGGCACGCTGAGTATGTCATTTTTGAGCCTTCAATTATAGTGGCATACTGAGCAGATGTCTAGTATAACATTCGAGCGCATCCCATCCGACTACGCTATTCTGAAGATCCACACCCTTCCAACTGACGGGTCGGGAGGTGACACTCTATGGGCATCCGGCTACGAGGCCTACGACCGCCTTTCACCACCATGGCGTGCATTTGCCGATTCGCTAACTGCCACCCACCATCAGCCAAACTTCAATCGCGTTGCGAAGCAATTCGGAGCCGAGCTCATCTCAGACGATCGCGGGGCACCAGAGAACACAGGTCTTGATTTTCAAGCATCGCACCCAGTCGTCAGAACCAATCCTGTCACTGGTTGGCGAAGTCTCTTCGGAGCCGCCCACCAGGTCGAGAAAGGCTGGATTGATGGCGTCACTGAGAGGGAGAGTGACATTATCAAGCAGTACTTCCTGCAACTCATCACTGAGAATCATGACTTGCAGGTTCGTTTCAAGTGGGGCAAGAATGACCTGGCTATCTGGGATAATCGAAGTGTTTTCCACACAGCTACTAATGACTACGAGGGAAAGCGTCAAGGAAATAGGGTCGTCAGTTTGGGCGAGAAGCCTTACTACGACCCAGCAAGTGTTTCGAGACGCGAGGCACTCAGTGCAGCGAAGACCAATTGATAGGTCCGTTTCCATCTCTTTTAGAGGACTTCTATAGTTAATAAACTTGGCAACAAATGTGACTATCCCGCACTCTTGTCGTATGATTCTTTTGGAAAGAGATTGAGCGAACCGGCGGTTTATGCTTTCCAGTGTCTAAAATCATCAACCAAGTGTATGTCTTATAGAGAAAACATGAAATTCCAAGTGATGCCTACACCTTGTATGAGCAATACATTGATAAAGGATCAGCGTTTATAGAAGGCTAAGGGCATCACTGGTGTCTTAGTGGTACGTGAACGGCTTTCGTGTGCGAAGAGTCCAAGCCGAATCGGACCATATCGGAATTAACAAGAATATAAGAGACGAGGCGAGGACTAAATTGCCTTTTCTTTTGCATAGTTTCGAACCCTTTCTTGATCGGACTTCCCTTTTTTCAGTTTCAATAGACATCGCTCTAAATAGTTTGCATTGCATTGACCTTCGCGGCTTCAGCTCTGAGCACGCGGGAATTGCTCGTATTCCCGTGCATGCGAATATGAGGTTTTTGTTTGATGCGCAGCCGGATCTGGGGAGACCTCCCATGACACCTAGGGCTATGAAGCCTTCTCATCCATGGAGATTGTGAACAGCAATTCCACAAACACCCAAGAGCCTCTCGGAGAGGGATTTGATGCTTGATTCATATATCAAATTCCGGCCAGTATCCCTCACCGGCACCCGCACAAAAGAATCTCAGACCATTCTTCCCAATCGATCCAGCATCTCCAGATCGCCTCCGTGGGATAGAAATGTTTCAAACACATCACAGCAGATAGATTGAGTGCGCAGTCAAGGCTGAACCCGCCTCGTCCCGCGATATAATCTCCGAACGCGGTCTTGGTCTTGGGGGCCATAATTGGGGGATCTCGCGCGATTGTATTTGAGATCTAGGCCCCAGCAGCGTTTGTTCACACCTCAAGGTGGTGACGAGTAAAGCACCGAAAAGTTCGAGGTAGTGAATGAAATTGGAGATTGACTTGAAGCATCGGTGAGTAAATGCCAATCTGCCAATGTGTTTGCATCTTTAGGTGTAGCGCCACCCTTCAGGCCACGACGATCTAGATGCACCGCAATGATTATCTCCAATTCCAAGTGGCGCAGTACGAATGCGGTGTTCATCTTTCAACAACAGCAACACCGATATCCAGCCAGCGCATTGAACGATGAGGCACAGGGAAGCCAACGGACGAATTGTATACACACGCGGGCCGATCCCTAGCCGCATGGCCCCCTAAAGCTCGCAGCATCATGCTTGATCGAGCGCACCGGGAGCCGATCCCAGCCCACCGCCAACATCTAGATTTCCCGAAAATTTTCGACGGTCTTTGCTTTATATTATTTCGGTTTGCAATTTCTTCGTAATCATTGTCTTGCGATGGGCTTGTTGTTGGTGTAGATAGTTAGGTATTATACCCTGTGGCAATCGGGTTCCTCAAATCCCGCCAACTACGCCCCTCCGCTTGGCCCCCCACCACCTCCACACACCCACCGTACCCTCGACGTTCATGCGTGGACATTGTTGCACAGGTACCTTGTCCATAGCCAGTCAGTGTGGCGGACGATTCGATCGGCCGATAACTTGCTCCGGAGGCGAGGCGAAGTGAGGTGAGGTGAGGTGAGGTAAGATGTGGTTTCCTTGGGACGGGGTGGGTGTTTGCCCGACCGGGCTTAGAATTCCGGCATACTAAGTTAACGCGTTCGTTACGTATGTACATGAATCACAAGGCTGCTATGGGAATCGTCGTGTTAGCATGAGGGTGGAATGTTCTGGTTGTTTATGCAAGAAGTGGTACGGGTAATGCCTTCGGCATTTATGTATTTGATATGTTGTTACATGGTTGGTATACTATCATATAGATGCTGTTGTTACATGGACTGATGTCAGGGTATCCAAAAATCGCTATGGGACATTAAAGTAATAGGTGTAATAAAGCCGAACATGATGCTCGGTCTCTTAGAAGGTGGCATGTCAAATCAAAAATACGCCGTTCCATGCAGATGCCAATCCCAAACCGGTGATGCTAAAAGTTGAAAGAAATACAAATGAGAAGAAGAATGTGTGGTCTTCTGGTTTGGAGAAAAGGTTTGAATGTAATGGATCATTCGGGTCGTTTTATGATGAGCCTCGGGCTGCCTCTGTTGTTCATCTTTTGGACGACGGGCATGGGCTCCGCGGGCTCGTCGGAGTAGAAGTCCCAGGGTCGGTTTGCTCGCATCTTCCCATGCTCGTTGATCGATCCGTCACGGGAGAAAAGTGGAGGAGCGCCCGGGGTTGATGGACTGACGGGGCTCATTTGGTCTTTGCGTGATGAGTTTTGCGGGGTGAGGATACGTTGATTCCGTGAGGTGCGGTGAGGGTTGATTGGTGGCTGAGGCAAGGGGAAAGTAGGAGGTGATGTCTCTGGAGGCGTATTCAGGTAGTACGACGGTATCGTTGGCACGCCGCTTTGTGTTTGTCGCCGCGAGGTGCCATGAGATGACACAGTAGCAGTAGAGATTCGTTGGCCTGGGTCTGGGCCGGTACTGAACTTGGGCTGCATTTCATTGCTTGGTCTGCTTGATGTTCGAGGGGGATGTTGAAGGGGAGGAAGGGGAGGATCCATGTTGATGTTTTTTGCTGTGTTTGGTTGCATTCGATGTATCGAAACTCTCTGTGGTGATCGACCCAGCCTTGTGCGCGGTATTGTCGGAGGCGGCGTAGGTGCAATTTGAGGAATCAAGGAGTATTGAGCAGTCGGTCCGCGGGGAAACACCGTGTATTTTGGCTGCTGTCGCACAGGACTGACAGAGTGGTCTGGACAATTCGAACCCGAGACAGGCTGAGAACCATGGCTGCACTCTTGATGCGCACACGATGGACGCCTAGGCCGTGAGGTATGGGGCCGCGGGGAGGCATCCGGCTGCTTGAACGATCTCGAAAATGGAGGTGGAGAGAGCAAACCATTTGCAGACCAGATCTCTGGCGATGAGAGGACGTGCGGGCTCGCGGTTTGAGGGCTAATGACATCAGTCGTGGTGGTGCGAGCCTGGGGAGGCGGGATGTGGAGTTTCAGTCCCCGCTCGCTTGGACTCCTGGAATTGCGGTTTGAAGAGAATGGAGACCCCAATCGAGGTGGAGTGAGTGGACTCAACGGTGGAGGACTGGGGATTCTGGGCGATGCATCGGGTGTTCTTCCATACTTCAAGCCCAGTGTAGCGGCGGAGTCGAACGACCATGCTTCCTTGCCCTTCTTATGTCCTTTCTCATAATAGCCAGAGTTGGATCCAATGGCTTGCCAACTCCTCGACGCGGTCCTCCTCTTGCGCGAATCCTCGATTCCTTCGAAGATGCATTTAACGTAGGGAACGCATGCGGTGGAAATGCTCAAACACACTTGGATTTGTGTACAAATGACTGGGACCCATAGGTTGAACTCGGGATTGTCGTGTGGCGTGATGGGAAAGAAGTAAATCAGGCGAGCGAGGGCGGCAGCGATGACGAGGATGCGAGGTGCGAAACATGCTACGACAATAACCTTTCGCGAAAACTTGACTTTGAGATATGCAACCAGGTTGACCGATAGCATGACAAGGCCAACCTCGCTTGTCATATCAATAATGCAGTAGATGATCCAGAAGACGCCCTAAGGATATTAGCTTCAATGCATAAAACGAAACAAGTAATAAAACCTACCCGGTTATAGCAGTGCAGCGTCATCACCTCCCACGGTCTTGGAAGCCCACATTGGAAAGCCACAGCGACCAGAGATGCCAAAGACCAAGCCGTGATGAAGATACCGAACCCTTGGATGATCCGCCTCTCTTTGCGTTGGACGACGATGCTACAAAAGAAGGTGATGAGAGTAAGTTTCGCAAAACATAAGGCGAGAATGTAGAGAAAGTCGGAGGCATAGTAGGCTTTCATGAGAGCATTTGCGCGTTTATTCGTAAGAATTTCAGACCTTCCCAGGCCATCGGCAGCGAGAATGAGATTCGTAACAGACAGTCCGATGGCGAATATCTGGATGAACAGAATAGTCATTAGTAGTGGACTATGTTGTAACCCGTTCATCTGTGTACATACCGTTGCGAAGAGGATGCAAAGATCGTCGATGCCGGCCTTTCTCACTACTGAGTATTTGATAGTTTGCCTAGCCAAGAACATTATGATCAAGACACCCAGTGTTGCCCATGTTGTTATCCGTATCGCCGTCGATTTGTCATCGGGAGTGATTGGATTCCACCTCTTTTCTGAAGACATTGAAGGTATTCGCATGTTGTGAGGAAGAGTCGCTGAATTTGAGAAATGTACGCCCGCCACCCTACCCAACCAGACCAGAACAAAAGAAACAAGGAAAGAAAGAAGGAAAGAAAAGCAATAGGAAGAAGAAAGTAAGTGAATCAGCAAGTGTAACAAAGCGTTTCTGAATACATGTCGATGCCGACGGAGAATCGAAAGGGGATGGCACGATGATTGTAAGAGAGGATGGTAGACTGGGGCCAGGAAGAATGATCGCAAAGGGTATCAAGTGTGGAGGAGGGGGAGGGGGGATTTTGGGGGCATATCAAGGTACAAAGATGACTACATAAAGAAAGTGGCATCAAGGCGTATGGTCGTTTGTTCTCGTCGTATTGCAAGGGCCGAGGCTCTGCGGAGCGCGCCGCAGTTTGGGTGTGGCACCATCATCGCCCTTATTCTCGTCGAGGCTGACCTTGGAAGTGGGTGTGGTGTGCATGTACTGTTCTGGTATTATTATTGTAACATTCTAATTACCTTTTCGGCTTGCGAAGGTCGCCAGTTTGCTGCTGCGGCAGATGTGTTCACCCTGCGCCCCCCTCCCCTTTGCGAAACCCCGGTCTGCTCCAGACGAGCCCTGCAACATGCAACATCTTCCATGCGTGTCAGCGGCGCACCCTCTTTCTAATTCCTCCCCTTCCTCCCTCCTTCAGCCCTATATTTGACGCGAGCGCTTAAGACGTCACCGAAAATGGATGGGCTTGGCAATCCACTGAGAGAGACACCTAGATTCTTTCACTCGTACTAGAAGGCCTGCTTATGGTTCCACGGCAGCTATGGAGATGGTTAGATTCCGGGTACCAGTCACCCAATTCCATGTTCCCACGGAAACCGATTACGAATAGAAGTGTGGCAATAGTCCTAACGAAAAAGGAAATAATCTAGTACACGTGTGTAAGTATGCTAGAGAAGTGTTGTAAACTTAAACGACGTGTATCTTAAACTGGACCTGGCGCGTAGATTTAACGCCACTGGCCGATGGACCATTAGAGATCATGTGCTTGTAGGTGACTTAGGCCCCACGCTTGTAGACGGACTTCGGTTGCTCACTGGCGGCTACGAATTGTTGGAACTGCAGAAATTGAAATGATCATACTGGTTCAATCGTAAATCTGAGCGGGCAATGTTTGCTCAGTCGGCGTGAACCATCTAGAGCTATTTCCTGTTGGACAGCCCCTGAAACTTTAGTGAACCATGTCTGACTTCAGATAGGAAAATATGGGCCAGGCCATGTCTTGCCCGCACTAACTCGATCGGACAAGAATTGTAGTAGAACCTAGAGAATGATGCATACAGGAGTTCTCATAAATGCGCATTGGCTGGACCAAGGAGGGCGTTCATCACTCGCGTGCGTATTTCCGATTGGTGATTGGGAAGCTTTAACATGTTGGATGACTCTGTACAGCAACCACAGTGTCGAACGACCTAATATGTTGATACCCTAGTCTAGCTGCACTTGTAGTAAAGAGCTGAAACTCATCAAGGTCTGCTATCATGACGTACCTCAACAGTTAACTTTTCCTTTCTAACAGTGATACTCTAGTGGCATGCCGATTCTCTAGGCTCTGCAATGCGTGTATTCACAAGCCAAGCATGTCTCCCGAAAGCCTTCCGAGATCCCGCAAGGATAGTCTTGATAAGAAAAATAGTAGCTAGTGTTCAGACCGCTCTTTGTTTTTTGTTTTGGTGTCGGTCCCACCAGATATAGTGCTTTGATGCAAGAAGGAAGTCCGAGAACGTGGGTTTAGCAATTGGTATCAGACATGCAATTCCCGAGACAAGCAGCGATGCTGAACACACGGCGTCAATAGCAAACAGGCCATGTATAAGGGAGACACAAAAAACAAGGCGTGCGATTGATTCAAAATTGAAGTATTCCACTATACGCAAATTTTGAACTTGATTGGCAGTTCTGTTGTACTCCGGCAACCTGGCTGACCAAGGCCCACGAGACGCAACCCGCCACAAGATGGACCACTATTGGTGGGTATCATCAACTTAGTGTTCCCGGAACATTGCTCGAAGATGCAGAGAACATGCGGATCATGACAGTATCGCCACGTTACGTTCGATCGACATCAGTGCTCCCGCGTTGTCGCAGTTCGACAATCGCAGCTTATCTTACTCACAATTAACCTCTTGAAGACAAAGGTATAGCAACCTAGGTAGTCATGTGCGCCGCGCTAGTTGCTGTGTAATCCATTATTGTCCGATTCGACAAGTCGACAAATTTTCCAGAATGTCGGGAAGATGATTGGAAGGACAAGATATCGTGCAATCTGCTCCACGAATATTGGATCGAGAAGAGAGCGATTCGCGATGACTGCAGCGTGGTGGCGGAGCGATTCGATTATCGTATACATAGCGCCACCACCATCGGTAGGCGAGCACGCCTAAGCTACCGGCCGGTACGGGTACGGCAGCTAAACTCATGGAACCACTCGAATGTTTACACATCGATGGTGTTAGTAAAGTGGTGCATGGCTGACTACATTGGAATTCAGATCGAGTTTGGATCATCCTGTTATGACTTTCGACGGTTAACTGTGGAGACTGCAAAGATTGTTGATGATGCATATGTCCTACCTACAAATCATCACTGTCCGGAGTAATACGACTGCACGTATTCATCAACATCAACAACACAAGTCTCCTGCGATCTCGTCGCGCACAGAGCTATTCCAGCTCCAAACTTCTCCCACCCCTCACCCATCGTTCTCCACGTTCCCCTCGCTTCGTCAAATTTCCCCTCTACGCCTATGTCTGAAAATGGAGTACGAACAACGTGTAACCAAGATACGCGGTCACAGTCAGCCCCGATCTCACGCACTGCATTTAGACCAACCCACGCTGCAGGATCGCGGCGCTTACGGGGCTTAGCGAGGCCTGTTGCCAATCCGGGAACCTCCAATAAGCATCATGGATTGTCGCCCACAATGACGAGAGCGAGTATTTATATATGCGAACGCTAGAAAATAGAAAAGAAGGTAGTCGATGTGGTTTGGAGAGAGAATGGACATCAGGGAATATCGTGGGTGCGCAGGTAGGACGTTGAGACTTTGTTGATTTAGAACTTACCTTCCAGTGACTTGGCTGTTTTGTCGATTAGTCGTTGATGGCTCTCGCTTCCAGCAGTTGTTCTTTACTTCAAATTGTGCCTAGCGAAATATTGAGATCTTGAGCGTTGATCTTGTTGTGCAAGTTTCTGGCGAAGTCGAAGCAGCAAAGAAGTTGTACTGCAGCGATCCACAGCTGCTATTCCCAACGAGGTAACCGGTACATATACGGCGTCCAAAGAATTTCAGTCATCCATCTTACTCACAAAGAGGGGAGAAAGGAGGAGGAATCATGATCGACAAGGCGTAATCGACTCCGCCAGCATAGAAGAATCGGAGGATTGATCACCAGCACCAAAGCTCCAGTGACCACACCATGGATCGATCGCCAGGTCTCTGCAAAAGTAGATGCAAGAAAAACAAAACAAAAAATGTTTTAGGAAATCTTTACCACCGCACTGAAATCCTATTACCAAATCAATGGCTCTTACTCGTTTCTGTTTCACCGAGAAGCATGAATGGCAATCCTTCACTCTCTTATTGACACTACGTTTCCATCGGTAATCGAGCATTTTGTCGAATGAGAAAGAAATCCTAATTATTGAGCGTGCCTGGACAGTTATGGGAGTTACCCCATTTGTTAATGATACTGGTAGCACAGAGGAGTTTCGAAAACTTTAATGATGTCCATTGATTTAAGCCAGATGTTATTCAATTTCCGCCACTAGATGCGTGGCATGACGCTCGACTTTCCTTCTTGCGAGTGTAGATCTCGAGCAATTATCTCAGTAGCCCGAAGGACCTCTTCGTCTTGAAAGCGCCATCCAACTACTTGGACAGAACCAGGGCTACCGTGGACTGCCTCGGGGTCAACTGCAATGTGTTAGCATCATGGCAGCACAAGCGCTAAATGAAGGAAGGGAAAATGTTACGTACATCCATCAACAGGCTTATCAAGGGTCTTATCAGCTTTCAAGTATGGAATGACTGCGGCAGGGAACTAGTGCCAGTGTTAGGACGTTTGGATAGATTAGCTGGATACAATGAGGAGATACGCACATCGAGTAAATTCCAGATAACTGTCCATACAGGATTTCCATACATTCCATGGGGAACAGAGGTATTCCTCGATCCCGGACAGAGTAGGACATCAATATTATGGCTGCGCCAGACCCTGGCCCATTCTTCTCGATAGGATTCCTTACTCGCATTGACGGCCCAAACGTCTTCGAGGGTAGCTGCAGGACCCTTAAGGGCCTGGGCAATAACGCTGAGGGCTGGTGACAGATCTTCCCCACCTTCCTCGAGGTACTTGAAAATTGTCGCGTTGTTATCAAGTGAGAAAGATTTGAAAGAGGTAATTACCGCTTCGACAATTGAAGGAGCCTCTAGCTCGACAATCTCATGCCCTGCCTTCCGTAGCTTCTCCACTGCAGATGAAAGTATTCTGGATACAGGAGGGTAGACACTGAACGCAGGATCGTCTCTCCAGACACCAATCTTCAAGGTTTTGACTGGTGGCAGTTCCCTCCAGTGAATAGCATGGGAGGTTGAATCTACCTTCCAAGGCTCTGCTAGTAGGACGTGCTTGAAGAACAGCGTCAAATCGCGTGCTGACACCGCCAGAGGTCCTAACGTGCAGGTAATCGAGGGCCATCCTGGTGGGAAAAATTGCTGCTGCTTGCTATATGGAAGTCTGTCAGACGACGGCCGAAAACCGTATACGCCGTTGCAGAGCGCAGGAGCGCGGACAGATCCGCCAATATCACTGCCAACTCCGAGTACCGAGCCACGGAAGCCAACTAACGCACCTTCGCCAGAGCTGCTGCCTCCTGGCGTATGCGATAAGTTGTGAGCATTCCTAGTCGTACCACAAACTGTGCTGTATCCTTCCATGACCTACAATGTGTCGACAAGGAAGCGTTAGCGCAGGGCATTTACTTCCGCATACACAACAGCGAAGGAACAAAGGTGGGATGACGGAGACTGACAAAAAGTGCTTGGGGTACTGTGGTCTTGCAGTAGAGCACGGCTCCGCCGTCCAGTAGTATGTCGATGATGACGGAGTTTTCGCTAGCTCTCGGCTTCTTCAGATACGAGACGTAGCCAAGGTTGGCGAATTGGCCTTTGATGTTAATCATATCCTAGGTCGAAATTAGAAAGACCTTTGTATTTCTCAAAAATAACACCTAATCGCTCGCTTGGTCCTGATGTCACAAACCTTGATACTGATCGGGAGGCCATGAAAAGGGCCCTTAACTTTGCCCTCACATGCAAGATATCCGTCCCTCTCCTTGGCTTGTTCGATTGCATCGTCGAAAAACATTTCCGCAAGAGGGTTGATCTGCTGTTATCAGACATGATTTTCCAAATTGAATGTGGGTTCGTACCAGCTGCTGGGCAATGGCTGCTCGCTTGCAAAAGGCTGTCACCACTTCAACAGACGAGACCTGCTTCGTGGCTAGCAAATCAAGAAGCGCAGTGGCATCGTACTTCTCAGTGAGCTCTTGTTCCCTAGCATTGAGAAGATTTGATTCCTTAAGGAGGGTGAGACCGCTGATGGTGGCTTCATTGGAAACCTTTGCGAGAACATTGCCAGGGACTCGCCATTCTTGAGGAATGACACTATCCAGACTGGCCCTCTTCTCGTCAATTAGCTTCTGCCATTCTGCGGAGACCATGATTATTCGTCTTAAGTGAGTTCAATTTGGAGGAGATGCGAAGGTTGGTAATGTCATTCCACTGTGTGTATTTTGGCCTTAATTTATAGATATCAACGTCTGTACTGAACATAGTGGAAGTAGGCAACGAACAAATGTCCTAGCAGTGATCAGCTATGCCTCGGTGTCCTTCAAATTCTAAGATCTTGTGAGTCTGTAAAGCTGCATTACACTATTGCGGTGCCGAGCTGGCGATCCGACCACCGGGCAGATACTTCCATCTCTGTAATGTCCGGTGGACAATTTGCGGGGTAGAGAGGTAAATGGGAACATTGCTCTATTTGGCCGATTCTTTTACCCTAAGCGGCTAGTTGGAAGCACTTCCCAATACACGGTACAAGTCGGTGGCTGGAGGATATCTAAACCTCCACTTGGCGCTCTAATTTGACCATCTATTATCTGCTTTGGGGAACGCGCGGGTTGGTCTAAAGGGAAGCGGAATCTTGCACTGGATCATTCGATAAGAGCTCCAACACGCAGACACACTGTAGATAAAATCATATCTCAAGCAAATATTTCAATCACTATATAAGCTTTCACCCATTGATCAGGTGTTTCCCCGTTATAACTGATCGCTTGGAAGGTAGCAATCAACATTCGCATCTTAATCTGGCCGTCTCATGCATCCTAATCCAACATTTATCGCGGCAGCGCAGGGTGTTGCCAACAACACATTCGACCTGCGTCTTCTCCTGGTTTTAACATTTCCGTTCATTATAGCCATGGTCATCTATCAAAATCAGTCTTGCAGGAAGACTCAAGCAAGTAAATTCTACACCAGCGTGAGCCCCTTAGGTCCTTTATTCGTAGCTGACCATTTCCTCCTCACCAGGTTCTTCACTGGCATCACCCTTTGCTACGCCTCTACCCAAGCCGCTCGAGGATTTTGATCTCTCTGCCAAACGCCCTGAAAAGTATCGCCCTTTTCGACATGGGGCCAACCACGTGACGATGGGGATTCGACGGCTCGATTGGAACGAGTGGATTCAGATGGACTCCAACTTCCTCTGGTATCACGATCTCAAGGCTCGCGAATTAAAGAAAGATTTTCCGGCTCATGTACAGTACGTTGACAACGCCGTAACTCGCGATGCTTGTTTCGAAGTGCAAGAGGAGCTCGTAAAATACCTCACTCACCGCTTTCCACGCATATTCCAACTTAAAGGCGGCGTCCTACGCAACACAATCACGAAGGAGGAATTTCCATACCCAGCGAGTACGTGCGAAAACACATACAATGGCCCCTTCTTAACTTGGAATGCGTTCTGATGACATGTAACAGAGACGCCAGAAGAGGCATTAGCAACCTCAGCACTTCTCGTGCAAGATGATCTTGTGATAATGGTCAAGAACGACGGTACGTCCCGATTATGCAATTCCCCTCATCAAACGTTCAAAAGATTAATAGTCGACTTACAGATGGCTCGTATCACCTTGATGCTGCTGCTGTTTGTCTACCGGGGTTCTGGCGTCTCAAGGAGAAGTTCCGAACCTCGCTGGATGAGCTGCACATAGAAGCCAAGGTTCCACACTATCGAACAAGGCTCATGAAGTCGATGAATCGATTCTTTGAGACTCTGTCTGCTGAGAAGCCCGTAACTCGCAATAATGTAAGATGTCTCTTCTCCAACACTATTCTCAATTCGGCTTATTTATGCGTGAGTACAGTTCTTCATTCAACTTGACGATGGCCTCCATTGGTCTCATCGAATGGGCGAACAGAAAGGCGATAATGTAGCTTGTAAGTAAACAGCCATACATTTGATTTCCAGCGTGATGATGCTAAACAAATCATTTAGCTTGGGCACTGGCAAACGACAAAGGCCTCAAGATCGAAGACCTCCATTTCCGGTCAGAGAGACAAACTCTCCGACGTCTACCGCGCTCGAAGACACTTTTGTTCACCATTCGCACCTACTTTGAGCCCATCACTACGATCGCGAAGGAGCCACATGTTCCTGGTCGTCTCGCAGAGGCTATTCGGGCCTGGGACGAGACTGTCTCGACGTATAAGGGCAAGAGCCATTGGGATCATATACTTTTGCCGTACTTGGATGAGCAGGCGGAGCTTCAAAGACAAAAGGGCATTCTTGATGATCATCCGGAAGCTGAATTCCCATACTAGTTGTGAATTCGTAGGATCAAGTAGTGTCAAACGTAGGCCGTATTTAATAATAAATTCGTCAATACTATACACTTTCTAAATACTCGAAAAGGCGATTATTTCTTTCTCATAGTGCATGGGTATAAGATAGATCAATGAAAATTAGTTTAAAGTAAAGCACTTTCAAAGGAACAGAGCAACTCCACGATGAGCCAAATACTTCAGATATCTTTCCGTACTGGCTTGCATCAATCGAATAGTTTCCGCAGTGCAGCTCAAAGAGTCTCCGATTGCTCTAGGCAATTGCAAATCCAGTACCCTCAGAACAACGATGGTGAAAGATTGGCGCTGGAGAGTTTACTCGATTCCACTTACCAGAAATTTCGCATTCATTATGCCCATCAGTAACTGCCCATTTATCTTGTGTCTGCCTCAAATTTCCACGGAGATGAGCCATAGCAAGTGATGATGTCGCGCCCGCCTACCTGCCTCCACCAATCGGCCCTACCACCAAGTACCGCTACAAAGTACCGTGTACGACTTGTACGACCACACGGACAACACCGAATCTCCAACGAGCGCGCCAGCCATCTCGCAAGCACTTCTATTTCGTGCATGCAGACTAATCCTACCAGAGGCACATTTATGGACACTTGGGGGTTGGCTAGATAAATGTACATCACCATTGCCTTTTTGCTTGCGCGTTTAGATCGGTACGATCCTCTGCACGATCGATTATACTACCCCGCGGGGAGTAGAACACCACGCCCATTACCTTCGGATAGAGGAAGTAACAGCTGCCGGGGCACGAAGATAGCATTTGAAATCATTATCGATATTTGTTATTGAGTCTATGCGAGAAAGGGTAAGTTGAGTTGGGGGAGAGATCACATGTCTGGGGCATGGAGGTCTTAGGGAGTTGATAGCGGAATGTAATCCGCGGTAGCCATGCACGTTGGTTGACATATCTGTCAAGGGTCTCTGTGATAACAACATCATTGACCTCCTCAATTGCTCTGCTGTGCTTTAACAATTGAAGAGAAAGATAAGAGAAAGGAAAAGAAAGGGTTCTACCAAAACTGACGTGCTTACTTCATATCTTGTTCAAGTGCGCGTAAAGATGTCTGCCACCGCAGTCTTCAGAAATGGTCGAGTCTTCACAGTCGACGACAAATTCACCATTGCGGAATCCCTCGCTATCCGTGACAACACCATCGTAGCTGTTGGATCTGACCTCGAAGTTTCAAAATGGATTGGACCTTCGACAAAAATCACCGATCTCCAAGGGCGATCTCTGCTCCCTGGGATCAACGATTCGCATCTCCACGCCCTCATCATGGGCGTCACTTCGCCGCCCCAGAGCGTGAACGTGGGATTCCCCTCTGTGAAATCGATCGCTGATATCCGCAGCATTGTCGCCTCAGAAGTCAAGAAGAAGAATCCTGGGGAGTGGATAATCGGCAGCGGGTGGTTTGAGGACAATCTGGAGGAATGCAACGAAAAGAGCGGGACTAAAGGCCGACTGCCACATCGAGACGACATCGATGAAGTGTCTCCAAACAACCCGGTCTTTCTACAGGATTTCTCGTTCCACAGGTCCTGGGTCAACTCCGCGGCGCTGGCCGTCGCAGGCATTAATGACCTCGACATCTCATCTCACGGTGGCAATGTCTTGAAAGACGACAAAGGGAAACTCACGGGCGTGTTCTGCGAAGGCGCCCAGTCACTGGTACAAGGATACCTCCCAGCCGTGAACGAAGACCTCAGAGAGCGCAGCATCAAAGCCGCCGTCTCCCGCATCCAAGCCTTCGGCATCACCAGCCTCACCGACCCAGCCCTCGGACCCGGTGGAGAAAAGATGGGCGGCCGAGCAGCAGGAACCGCTGCCATACACACATATGCCAGGCTCGCACGCTCCGGGACATTAGGAGTCCGAGTGAACGCTCTCTACCTCCCCGCGCCCCAATCTGGCGCCACACCAGAAGAATACGCGCAACATGTCGAAGCGGCCACATTGTCCCCTCCAGACGTCGACCCGCGCCATTTCCGCGTCATCGGCATGAAGGTGTTCGCAGATGGGATCCCGACCGCCCACACGGCCTGGATGCACACTGCGTACACCAACGCGCCCACCTGCGGCTCGCTCTGCATCGGCGGGTCCTCGCACGACCAGCGCGTCGAGAACCTCGACAAGATCATCAAAATCGGGCACGACCTCGGACACCAGCTAGGCATCCACGTCACGGGCGACAAGGCCATCGACGCCGTGGTTGACGCGCTCGTGGCAGCGCAGAAGGCGAACCCGAGGCCGGATCCTAGGCACTACTTGATCCATGGGAACTTGGTGTACGAGCCGACGCTGAAGAAGATGGCGGCGCACGGCATCGGCGTGAACTTCAACCCCGGCATCAAGTGGGAGGTTGCGGATGGCGAGGCGGAGGTCATAGGGGATGAGAGGGCGGAGTACGAGTTCCCGTATGCGTCTGCGTTGCGGGCTGGAGTGAAGGTGATGAGTAGCTCGGATGCGCCTGTCGTACCGCCGGATTGGCGTCAGGGGGTTGCGACGATGATGTTAAGGCAGGGGAGGAGTACGGGGATTGTTAGTGGGAAGGATGAATGTGTTGGGTTGGAGGCAGCGTTGAGGACGTATACGATCAATGGGGCATGGCAGGACTTCGCGGAGAGTTGGAAGGGTTCGTTGGAGGTGGGAAAGGTGGCAGATCTTTGTGTTGTCGGTGCTGATTTGATGGCAGTGAGTCCGCAGGAGATTCCGAATGTGCCTATAGATGTGACTATTCTGGACGGGAAGACTGTATACTCTCGGGTCTAGTTATCTACGTCAACGATACGATTTCTTCTCTTAAACTCATACGTGAATATATAACAATGATAGATTGTGACTCCATTGCTAAATGTATATAATGTATGTACCTAAGTACCCGCAGGTAGTATCAGTGAAGGGAGAATAGCAAAACTTTGACACGGTTCATCACAGTAGTGCCGATATAAATTCAGCTCGCGGAGTTCAGATTTGGACATGTTTGCTTGAAGATGATGGACAGGAGGTATAGAAGAAGCTGCTTTTGCGTGCGTTGAAATAGGTTAGTTTGATAATACCTAAACACTACGCTTGAAATCTGATTCTTTTAGGTTAGCATCTATCTTGAATGTGGGGTTGGAAGGGGTGTGGGGTAATTACTGAGAGCTGGAGATAGAAATGGAGAAAGAGTTGTTTTATTTCAATGGTGGGGCTAGCTTCACGACTTGAAATTTAATCTTTTCCTGTTTGGTAAATTGAATGTCAGTCGGGAAAGTAAAGAGTAATTTGTTGGATATATATGGTTTCAGTTCTTCGTTTATGTACAAAATGCAAGACACAGTTCATTCTATGCCGTTGCCGATGCAGTATCGTTTGTCGAAGTAGCAGACTTATTCTTATAGTACTGCGTGAAGTCATGCCGAATTGCGTGAACCGATTCAGCAACCGATTTACCAAAGACGGGATCGTTTGTAGCCTGTTCGCACATGGCGAAGAACTTCTCCCGATCTTCTTTGTAGTTGTCGTCCCAGAGGCGATGGAAGTTTGCGCGCGACATTGGGTCAATCATGTCTCTCCAGATCTTGATGCGGACCTCGCTGTACTTGTCCAAGATATCTTCGTCCAATTGGTCCTCGTGAATGCCGATGAAGCAATCGTAGAGTGAGCCTACGTCCGCGAATCCGCCAGTCAGGCCCAGACCACCACTGGAGATATCGTTAGCAAAGATCGAGGAGATGGTAGGACTGGGAAGTGACTGACAATGGATTGCACAAGTGGGCTGCATCTGCTACAAGGAGAATTTTGCCCACTCGGAAGCTGGGAGCACATCTTTGTTGTAGCTTGTAAGGGCTCATACTGATGAGCTTGTAGTCGCCTGGCTTAGGGTTGCCTGGTAGGATGGATTCGTACCGCGCTGGTTGACGCTTGACGATCTCCTCGCGCGAAAGGCCGGCGTCGTCACCGTAGGTGACTCTCCACAGTCCGTCGGTAGTGATCTTCGCCGCCATGTACCAATCGGTGGGGTGAACAATGAAATTGGAGTCCCAGTAGCCGAACCGCTCATCAAAGGGAAGATACACCTAAGTGAAATCAGCGCAAAACCTCGGATTTCGCATATGAATCTTTACACACATTAGTAGCCACAATTTGCTTATCGAGCGTCTCTCCTGGATATTCCTTTCCAAAGAGCGCGGTGCGTACTCCGCTGGATGCGCCATCGGCGCCCACGACATAGTCGCCTCCTATTGTCTTCTTGCCTTCCGGTGTCTCGACGACCACTCTAGCCTCTTTCTCGTCCTGCTCGACATCTACGACTTTGTGCGCCCATTTGATTTCGGTGTTCGGAAGACTTTCGAAATGGCGGACAAGGAGCGGACCCAATTGGTCCAAGGGCAGAACAGCCATAGCATACTTGGATATCTCAGGTACGCGACCCATGCCCGCAAGGAAAGTGGTGTCCTGAAGTCGCCAGCAGACGCCTCTGGGAGTGAAACCGGCCTTGCGGACATCGTCAATGATTCCGGCGCGATGGAAGTCATACACAGCAGACGGCGCATAGTGAGCGGCGCGAGGATTATCATTGATCTTTGTGTCCGCGTCGACGATGGTGACTTTGATGCCGGCATTGCGAGCTAGCATGATGCCGAGCAGCAGGCCTGAGGGCCCAGCGCCCGCGATGACGACCTGTTGTTGCTGGAATTAGCTACACTGATAGGAAAGCATTGGAGGACGTTGGCGCATTTCACATACATGATTGATCTTTGGCATGCTTGACTATCTAGTTTGGATATAGACGAGTATACATTCAATGTCTGAAAGAGCGATATCGTTGATCGTTGTTGGTCACATTGGTTTATAGGAGGAGTAAATAGAAGTAACAGGCTGTAGCCAGTAGTTACAACGATGGCAGTAATAATGGCGCGGAAGTGGGGCAGACATGGTGGACGGAATTGGAAGACTGCTCTATGATGGAGAGACAATTTCCGCCACAGCAAGATGCGGGGGAGGGGAAGGGCATGGAGAAGAGAAAGGGACACGGCTGGGGTTGAGGGGAAAAGGGGAAAGATTGGATCATTAATCAGTTGTCGTGGGCGGTGGTTGTGGAGGAAGAGCGGAGATGAGATGAACCGTAGTCGTAGGATTCGTGCTGCAATATGGGTGCCCCACATTCACCCATCAATGTCTTGTCTTGCAGTAGTCAAGTCAGTCGACATCCTCCGCTTGCCGGGTTCCGAGTCATTTCCCTTTTGCAGCCAGGTTGAGGAATTAAGAGGTTCAAATACACGTGGTTTTGATTCACATCAAAGATGAGAAGATGTTGGATCGTTGGAATCGCAGGTAGTAAGAGCATTGAATCCAGACATTGTTAAGACGATGATTGGTCAGACATCGTCCACTTGTATTATCTAAACACGGTTAGAGGCTTCTTCTATTGCATTCCTTATCGATAGGGTTGCCCCTCCATGATCCATACCATCCTCAAGATACCTCCTAAGTCGTAGTTAACTGACCATACGAGGGACAGGCACAGCAAAGAGGAGCAAAAACAGTAATTAGTTTGAACTTAACATTATTGCCTCTGCAGATAATACTTAGATTCTACTAATCTAACATCTTATTACTATATACTGCGTACTCGTATAGGTGTCCCTTGTACGAGTAGGTACCTACCTATCTTGTCAGGTGAGGAAGGGTCTTGAAACGGACGTGCCATTTTGGTTGCTGTCCTCACTGGGCGTGACGTCATATCCATTCCACACCTTTCCATTTTGGGATCGAGTCCTTGCCGTCGGTGGACCCTTAATCAGTCCGTGCGGTATTTCTCATCACGTGCGGCGTACCTCGCATCATTACCGTCCCGTTCCCAATCCTTCACACAACGCACAAACAATCCCATCCACGCCATCCTCAGAAAATACACTCATCACGGCTCATCCCACTTCGAGACCCACTTGAGCGGGCTCTTGTACTAACTCGTATGCTCTCACTTCATCACCAATTCACTGTGATGAAAACCCCATGGTGACGTCGCGTGGGGTACGGGTGGTCCAGTCCGATATCCCGCTTGTGCCTTCGCCTTCCTTCGCTCATGATAGAAAATTTCATCATCCCACTAGGACTGATGCGACAACAAAAAAGGAGTGACCGTACAACTTAGATCAAACATTGGTTTTCGACATGCATGGGATACCTCTCTGCCATAGTGGTCACGGCCACAACATCCATCCTGGCACTGACTGCTATTGCATCGTTCTTGTACCTGAACTCTCGACAGAGATTCACGCTACCGACTATCTTTAGCACCACCGAACCAGCCCAACACGTTCGGACTGACCGGGAGACTGGGGAGCAGAACAGCCGTCATCCCATCCCTCCTTCACATGGCTTGCATCACCTATCAAAACAACGCGTGTACCTATCTATCCACCTTTGTTTGTATTTACTACCAGTGTCTGACGAAGATAAAGCCACTCCTTGAACTGTTGAGATGCTGCCCTATCATGCCTGATAGCTAGCCACCGTGCAGTACGTGCAAACACAGTACCCAAGGGGTTGGCGCCTTAGACAAGCTTTTTCGCCTCAAATCCCTCCCTCCAACCCGGTCGCCGCCCTCAGTGCTCAACAAGAATCTTCCCCTGTTGATCAAAGTTTTTTTTTAACAGCATACGGGATCCTATGCGCGAATCAATCAACGAGTAGTCTTTTGTCTCTTATCAATCAATGATGCGATTGCCGACCAATCCTCACCTGCATTACATTGGAGTGAGGGCAGAAGATCGCTGGCACAATTTGCTGTGACCGCAGACGATGGACAAGTACGCTATCAAACACCATGCATACGAATTCACCTTACCACTGTGTTATCGTAATTCGAACCATTTGATCGTCGCTCGCCATTTTCTCACACCTCTCGGCTCGCCCCGACTATTGGACGCGTATCCATCGCGTACCAGCGGGCCCATATAAAATGGTATCCACCGCGTCCTTTGCTTCCGGATTCCCAGATACAGCTGCTGTGCCCGATTGCGATATTCATGCTGAGTCCCATCGCGTTGCTTGGCTGCAAGCTGCAACGCACTATGAGCAAAAAGCGGACCCTCTCTAACCGTGCATCCAGTGACCATGAGATATCCTTGATTTGATTTCTGTTTTGTCCAGTTCCCGGTGGTTGCTGATGATATTTTAAGCTGCCCTCCAACACCAGACCAGCGGCCAGCCACTGCCGCCATCGCTTCTAGCCTGAACCACGGTTTGGCCGTATCAACTGTGAACTTGCAATTCTGCGACCCTTTTTTGGCCGACTCCCCACCGCATTCGCACCTTTTCTGTCGCCACCCCTTTCTGCATTTTCCCTTATCTCCACTACCGAAAGGACCTTGCGCATTCATAGATCATTCCAGATGCTCTGTCATTAATAGTCAACTGGGTCCTTGAGCCTCCTTGAGATTTTAGCGAGGGTTTTAGGTCGCTCTGCAGATCTGCGACACTGCGTCTAGTCCTTATCGTAAACTTTACCTCAGATATTATCAAACAAGTCTTCTCCCCCCAAGGTATTCTTTTTCCTACTCTTCTTCTCACCAATCCCTCACGATCCGGTCCTATCGACATACATCAGCGTCGTTAGTCTACCAGAAAACTCCTACTCCCTGCCACCGCAGCCAAAGACGAATCCGTCTCAACTTCGTCTTGTCTCAGTCGTATTCTTGGGGACACCGCGAACAGCTGTCTCACCACACGGCTTGTTTCTCGGCTCTCTCGAGCACTTTACAATATGGAGCAAAATGATCAGACTTCGACTCCTCCTGTTCATGCACACAACAACTCGGACGATCTTATGGCCCCGGGTCGAAAACGAGTAGGCTTCACATCCGACTCTACTCCAGATGACGGCCCATCTTCCTCGAGGAATGCACGCAGACATGCTGAAGATAGCCCTGTTCCTGCTCCTGAATCTGGTTCCGGTGGAAACACCACGCCTGTTGCGCTGCAACGTGCTGATGTATCTCACGAGGAGTTGTCTGAAGAGATTCACAAAGCATTCGGGCAGCCATACGTTCCGAAACCCCGGCCTGCAATTCGCAAGGGTGGTCGGACCCCTCCGCGCTTCCAACTCGGCGAGCTCGACATCGAAGAAGACGAGAATGAAGACAAGAGGAGGTCAGGCCTGGAAGCACAGAAGAGGGCTACTAAATTGTCCAAGAGCGTGGGAACCTATTCCTCATCAGCGCCAGGGTCGAGAAGAAACTCCAATGATCGATTAATGGGAACCCCGCCCATCGAATTACGAAATTTGAGGCCTGAACTTCCTGGAAGCGTTAGCACAGATGAAGATGACGACGACGAGGCTGAAATACCTAGAAAAGAGTTTATCAAGCAAGCGGACCAACTTCTCCGACATCATACCACTCGCCGGCAGCATCCTGTTCTCAAACCAGAAGATTTATACCACACTCGCATCCATACTCCTCTCCATTCCGGCCCGAACACGCCCACTCATGAAGTTGAGATTGAAGCTGAGCATGTACCAAAACCCCCTAAGTTCAGAACGGGAGTATTGGGCACGTTGCTGAAGGCATCCGGTGCATCACACTCTCACCAGGGACTCGGGATGCCTAAGGGCCATGCACGGAACGCAAGCGCTGGCAGTTTTACGCTCAGTGGTGCATCTACTGCTGCAAATACTCCGAACCACTCTCCGCCATCATCCGGGGCAGTGACGCCGGACCATCACAAGAGTTCGCGGGCTTGGTATAGCCGTAGTGCAAACACGTCTACTCATTCCATCTCGCAGTTGATTGAGTCTTCCTCAACACTTGCCACTCCAGGGCAAAGGGATCTCGGGTATGAAATCGGAGAAACTTACAAAAAGCAACGTCCCGGCATGGGTAAACGTCATAAATCGAACAATTCTATAATGTCTTCTATCAGCAAGTTTAGTAAAACGAGCCGCGATGAAAAGTATAGGATTACAGTTCATCTTGCAGGCACGCTAGCACGCCAGAACTATTTGCGGAAACTTTGCAAAGCACTGATGATGTTCGGTGCACCGACACACAGATTGGAAGAATACATGAACATGTCTGCGCGGGTGCTTGAGATAGAGGCCCAGTTTCTTTACATGCCCGGCTGCATGATTATTGCTTTCGATGATTCTTCAGTCCACACGTCCGAAGTCAAGCTTGTTCGCACTGCTCAGGGTGTTGATCTCGGCCGGTTGCGCGACGTTCACGAAATCTACAAGGACGTCGTGCATGATCGGATTAACGTTGAAGAGGCTACCACCCGTCTTGAGGCTATAATAGGCCGCGACCCCAAGTTCAAAGCCTGGCTGCGGGTGCCGGTTTATGGCCTAGCTTCGGCAATGGTTGGTCCTTTCGCTTTCCAGGCTCGACCTATCGATATGCCATTTTGTTTCATGCTTGGATGCTTCCTGGGATGGTTGCAACTGATTGTGACTCCCACAAACGAACTCATCTCCAATGTATTCGAAATCGGCGCTGCGGTCATTACGTCTTTCCTTGCGCGAGGCTTGGGAAGTATTCGAGATAGCGAGGGCAAGGAAATCTTTTGCTTCAGTGCCATGGCCCAGTCATCGATCGCATTGATCCTACCAGGTTTCACGGTTCTGTGCGCCTCTCTTGAGCTCCAGTCAAAACACATGGTCGCAGGCTCTGTTCGTATGGTGTATGCCATCATATATTCGCTCTTCCTTGGTTTCGGCATCACCATTGGAACAGTATTGTTTGGACTCATGTACAACGACGCGACTTCCAGGACCGAATGTGTCAACCCTATGAATCCTCGGTGGTATTACCTTTTTGTGGTTGGATTCACCATCTGTCTCACGGTTATCAACCAAGCAAAGTACAAGCAGATGCCAGCAATGCTTTGCATTGCTCTCATTGGGTATGCCGTCAACTACAACTCGTCCCAATACTTCAAGGGCAATGCTCAGGTCAGCAATACTCTTGGTGCTTTGTCCATTGGGGTTGTTGCCAACATTCACGCTCGTTTCGGTCGCCACGTAGAGAACTGGAGCCTGGATTTCTGGGAGAGCAAACTTCGACCGCGCTGGGTCAAGATTCGCAAGTCCTGGCAACGCCGCCGTCACGGACCCATGCCACAGGTCCACGTCTACAACCCAACCGGGCAGGAGGACTACTTCTCTTCACGTGGGCCGATAGCCTCGAATACTTCTGATGCATACATTCCGCGTACCCGAAAAATTGGCTATGGCCTTGCAGCCGCAGCTATGCTTCCCGCCATCTTCGTGCAGGTGCCCTCCGGACTCAGTGTATCTGGCAGTTTAGTCAGTGGCATCATGTCCGCTGATCAAATCACACGCAACACCACTGGTGTTACCACGGTGACGGCGAGCGAGTCCGGTTCATCCGATGTAAATCGTGTTGCGCTCAATGTCGGTTTCAGCGTCATCCAGGTCGCTATTGGCATTACTGTTGGTCTATTCCTGGCCGCTCTTCTCGTCTATCCCCTCGGAAAGAGAAGAAGCGGCTTATTCAGTTTCTAAACTCTCCGTAAAATGGCATAAAAAAGGACTATCTTGTTGTGGTTGAGAGTTTTGGCAGTGCGCTGTTCTCTCTTCCACCTTACTCATCATTTTGTTTTGGCATCGCAAGTGGCGTCTTTGATTTAACCTATCATTACTTTCTGCATTATCTTGGAGTTTGCGACGAAGAACGATATGAGGCGGTTTTCTTTTCCTTCTTTGCTAGCGTTGACATTGCATCCATTCATCGGAAAGCCTTTAAAATACGTTCCATTACTGTAATATTAATACGACCACAACCAATAATCAGACAAAGACTTGAAGATGAATTCCGGCAATTCGACTTCCGCTCTAATGATATTTCCACCAGTAACTTTTTTTCCCATCATGCTGAGAGTGTGCAAGTGGTTGCTATCGTGCTGTCGACCTCAACACGTGCAGTAAATTGTTCTTTGTGCCGTGGTAGATTTGGAAGTTCCTCGCCGACCAGCGACCTCACCATCTCGCGTGGCGTGCGCTACGTCACCGACAACCCAAAACAGAACAAACGACTCCCGTATTAGGAAATCAGTTCGACTTCTCACACACTTTGGGGTTTACTACTAACTACCGAGGACCCTGATCTCTCTCTTTGGGCTGTTATTTGTCTTTGTTTGGAGGTGAGGACAATGAACGAGATGGTTCGCTTGGACTAGTCAATTACAACTGATTACTGCTTTGGGCGGCGATGGAATGGCTTGCGAGATAAATGGAGTGTTAATCTTCATCGACGCCTCGGCCTTGTCAAAGTCTGTTGTTGTCTTATGGACCCGTAGAGCTGACCAACATTCTCAGTAAGACGGTGGAAAGGTTGATGCTAGACTCACAATGAAATCCCAGGCATGATGTATGAGCAGCTTTACTGCATGAGCTGACAGTAATAAGACTGGAAACTTCTGGCCAAAGGTCAAGTGATCTGGGTACTTGATAGCGGTGCTTGTCGGGATCTTGCAATGAGCTTGAGATGTCGTCTTCTAACTTGGACATGCGATACGTCTCAGCATAGTCAATGCAGGACCAGCCGTCTTCATCAAGGTCCATGGAGATGTTAGACTCGCTCTTGAGTTTATGGATTGCATCCAAGCTTGCAATTCGAGCAGCCTTGTGATACGGATGCTTCATTTTCTTCCAAATTGCCGTGTCGAAAGCCCGCTGGACCCACTTCATGTACGTGGTTGAATCATGTGAATCTGCTGAGACCTCTATCATCTTTGGGATAGTTTCAACTAGCGCCTCGTTCATGCTGTTCAATATCTCTGGAATGACAGCAACCATATCTTCTCTTGCCTGATCATATATCTCAGAAATATATCGAATCTGGGTATCTGTATCAACTTGGTTGTGTGTCAGAAAAGCCTGGAGTATCTGGTGATTACTCTCATTGAATGCAACTCATTTATTCTCCCTCTCTCCTTCGTCTTGTTTTACCTCTTCTTTTTTCTTTTCATCTCCCAAATTGTCTTCTGTGTTCGCGTCCAAGTCTTCAATATCAATCGTACGCAGCTGTTCATTGTTCTCAAGGAGATACTTCAATGGCGTCATACCCATCTCATCTACTGCATCAGTTAACGGACTCTTCTCCAAGAACTTGGTTGTAATATCTCTGTGACCATAACTCATGGACAGATGAGTTGCTGTCCGCCCCCAAACGTCCAGTCCAGTTGGCCTGCGCCTACAGTCATCGATGATGGTTCCTATTAACTCAAGATTACCGCTTTTTGTTGCCAGATGAAGTGGGCTCATGCCATCGATTCCCACCATATCGAAAGCATTCTTCTTGTCTTCTATACTGTTCAGGCAATACAGCACCCACTGTGTAATGTAGCGGCTGCTTGACATGGCCGCTATGTGAACAGGACTTCTCCCAAAAGTTCCGATAATCTTGTGTGCAATACTCCACGGAAAAGCAGATCCATGGAACTTCTATTCCAGACCGCATATGCATCACACAGCGCTCAACAGTGGTGAAGAAATTCGATATGATCATACGACTTGGCGAGGAATTGGTCAGTTTGGAGAAGTGGAAAACATATGATCACAACTAATGTCTCTACAGATCAAGAAAGGCTAATTTCTAGTGTAACAGCCGTGATTGATTTCTCACGACAGGTGTGGACGTCTCACACGATCGCACTAGCTACTTCATGTGTATCAAGGTCTCGCTCTTGGCAGTCAGGTGAAGTCCTTCAAGTATATTGAACCGTACAAACTATGACAATTAAGACAGTTCAAAGCTCACGTTGATAGGTCGAGCTGAATATGGAGAATGCCGTTCGAATCCCCTTCTCTCGCTATTTTTGCGACCCGAGGGTCCAGCTGAACTCCAAGATCGGAACCAACACCCTCCGATTCGACACATCGCGCCACAAAACCATCTGCGCCTTCCACTACCCAGAGAAAGCCTCTAGCTCAGTTCACCGAAATAATTAGCGTTGATCGAAATGTGGGGGCGCGGGCGCGGTGTGGAGCAATAACGTGAGTGTAGAGCCCCCACTGCCAAGGTGCCCGCTCGAAAGCGGATGCTTCTCAATTGGGGCGTGTGATGGGTTTGTACGGGTAGAATGTGGTCTAGGGTGCTCAAATAAAGGAATGGCAGAAGGCTGAGGGAGTCCTTTGAGGAAATGGTCTGCTTGAGGCGGCTTGAGGCGGTGTGAGGCTGAGAAGGTGGTGATAGCGGTGGAGGTGCAGCTGGAGAACACTGCCATAGTAGATGTATTTTCAGCATCAAGAGGAGGCAGTAACAGAGGATGCGAGATGTAAATAAGAGCTTCATGAGATCGCGGAATAGCATCTCATCATCCCACACATCAACAATTCAGCAAAGCATCCAGCATTTACTTCAAGTTCACATCTTCATCATCTTTACGCATTATCCAAATTCAACTCCTCAGTCAATACATCATTCAATATGCGCTTCTCTTCCGTCGCAGCAGCTTCGCTTCTGTCTTTGGCTTCGGCAGCCCCGGCAGCTGTTGACAAACGCTGGCAAACACCTGCACCGGCCAATACACTGACACCTTCCACTCTCGCGACCTACTATGGCAAAGACGGCTCCATCGTCGCCCCTGTCACCATTGGCCACGCTTCCCAATACCAAGGCGCCTCAGGAGCAACAACCACTCTTGTAACATTCAATCTGAACAATGCGGCATATACGCCACCAGCTGGTGCTCAGTGCACTTTGAAATTCTTCCTCGATTTGACAGACGGCGCCGCACACATTGGCAAGCCTGGTGATCAGATCGATGTCTTCAGCTCTCTCCAGCCTGCTCCCGCCGCAGGCAGCCCCGGCTGGGGTGGACCCGGCAACCAGAGGAACATCGGTCTTGGACGCTTGCAGCCCGTCATCGGTGGTCTGGCTACAACTGTCCAGAATAATGGAATTGAATCGTTTCCCTGCCCAAAGATTGGTGACAGCAATGTCAAGGGCGGTCTTGTTGGCTTCGAGGTCGTGCCCGTCAACACTGCGAGCGTTGACTGGTCGAACATTGCCAGTGGGTTGTACTTGCAGTGGTAAAGTCTAGGGGTTGCATTCTCACGCTTACTTGCCATTTTTTTTTTTGTAATTCTTGTTCATTGGTTCAGCATAGCCGGCATACTTTTCATTTTTGATATTCAGGCATCTAGCATAGAGTCAAAGACTTCTTTACGCTCCTTCAGGATAATACAAAGATTTCATGATTAATACAATTTTACATCTGGGAATCACAAGTGATCCTCGCAAGACAAGCTTCGTTACGATCATGGTCAGTTTCTTCGCATCCAGCAGCAATTTGATAGAAAAGACTCAATCGATCTTTCGAACGAGAGCCATGCGTTGAATCATCCCAATAAATGTAGGGTATATATGTACGAATCGAAATATCGCTATCGAGAGTCGTTTGTCTTTGCGTGGGAATCCAGCGACTCTTTACACAAGGTTGCTTGAAAACGCCAAGCAGGACTGGCCAATGTCCGCAGGAGACAGCAGAGTGACCCAAACCAGAACAAACGACTCCCGAATGAGGAAATTAGTTCGACTTCTCACACATTTTAGGTTTACGACTAATAACTAAGGACCCTAATATTTCTGTTTAGGCTGTTATTTATCTTTGTTTAGAGGAAAGGACAATGAACAAGATAGTTCGCTTAGACTAGGGTCCTAGTCAATTACAACTGATTACTCCTTTAGGCGGTGATACAAGTGGCCTGGGAAATGAAGGGAGTAGTCATCTCGGCCTTGCGCGGTGTACGATGGGCGCAGAAACTATGGTGATCCTACGAGTATAGTTTTGATCTTACGATTGCACCATTATCGATGACGACAAACAAGCACCAGGCGTGGGGAAGTAAGCTCGCCAAGCCGTCTTACATGGAATTGTCTCCAGCATTCGACCTTCCTATTCAAGCTACAAGCTTCTCCTCAACGGTGATCCTCACCCTGCACGTCGTGCCGATGTTAATATCGCCGTTGCATGTCATGATTTCCTGCCTCGAAATTCGCCATATACTCGCAACTTTTGGTAGGCAATTGATACCATTCAAGATGAAGACAAAACATTCATATATACCAAACAGCCTCTTCGGCAAGGACATTCTATGTGTAGAATATACCATTTCGTCCTTTAGCCGTTGTCAACGTGCACCATGTTAACCACATACCCTGCCCTACCCTACCTTGATGACATAGCTCATGCACCGCGCCTCACAATCAACCAGGTGAACAGATAAATCGATAACCCAATTGTCCAATCAAACCCCCTTGTCTGGTAACAATCACCACGCCTAACTTCCCAATTCACCACCTCATCCATGCAGGAAGCCTCATGGCCGGGCACCTATATGCCTCGCGCATCCGAGTTTGCCTTCTCGTGCATCCAGACGGGTGATACCCCAGGATAAGCAAGACTCGCGTCAATTCTATCTACAGCCATAGAGGTAATTAGGCATGGATGCCTGGACGAAATAATAGAATATAAATACCAACCAAAAACACCAAGCAAGAAACCCCATCGACGCACTCTCACAGCGTCTTCACTCCCCCTCCAATCCCCCCAATCCCTCCCCGCCATAGTGACCGTACCACACTCCACCATGGCACGCACAATCCTCCTCACAGCGCTGCTCTTCAGCGCGACCCTCGCTTTCGCCCGCAAGCCCACTCTGGAAGAACGCCAGATCCCCAAGGATCCCTCTGGCGTAATGACGATCACGTCTCCGCAGGGCGCGAGCATCCGGTTTAAGCAGCCGGGGAAGCAGGGTATCTGCGAGACGAAGGAGGGAGTCGATGATTATGCGGGATACATTAGTCTGGACGAGAAGACGAATATGTTTTTCTGGTTCTTTGAGGCGAGGGAGAATCCTGGGGAGAAGCCGGTTAGTGGGCTTTCTCTTTTCTTGAAAGGGTTGGGATGGTGATATCGGGAATGATGGCTAATGCTCGTGATGTAGTTGACTTTGTGGCTTAATGGTGGGCCTGGGAGTGATAGCTTGATTGGTATGTACATTTCCATTATGTCAAAGATGACCAGATCGTGGATTAACGACATTGATAGGGTTATTTGAAGAACACGGTCCATGCAACGTCTCCGAGGATCTGAAAACGCACTGGAACCCCTATTCCTGGAATGAGGCATCCAACATGTTATATCTCTCCCAACCCGTCGGTGTAGGCTTCTCCTACGAGACTACCGAGACCGACAAGGATGGTCGATACTCGCTCGTTGATCCCGATACCACCAACACGACTGACGCTGCAGCCGTCGGTGCGTGGCATATCTTGCAAGCGTTCTTGGATTTGTCTCCCCAGCTTGATCCCGATATCACGAATTTTACGTTCAATATCTGGACTGAGAGCTATGGAGGTCATTATGGGCCGTCTTTTTACAACTACTTTTACAAGCAGAATGAGGCGATCAAGAATGGGTCAGTTCAGGGAGTTGAGCTTCAGATGGACACGTTGGGCATAATCAATGGTATCATTGATGAAGGTTAGCATTTTCAAGGACAATTGCAACTTCATTCAGTAGCTAAAGAGCCAGTACAGACATTCAAGCACCATATTACCCAGAATTCGCCGTCAACAACACCTACGGCATCAAATCAATCAACGACACAATCTACACATTCATGAAGCAAGCATACTACATGCCCGAAGGCTGCCACGACCAAATCGGCTACTGCAAACAAGTCGACCGATCCACCGAGTACGGCCAATACATCTGCGCCGCGGCCACCAACCTCTGCCGCAGCCTGGTCGAAGAACCCTACTACGCCTTCGGCGGCCGCGGCGTCTACGACATCCGCCTCTCCTACGAAGCCGGCACCAACGACCCCCCAGGCTACTGGCTCGACTTCCTCAACAGCGCCGCCATCCAAGAAATCATCGGCGTCAACATCAACTACACCGCCACCAACGCACGCAACGTGTCCCGCGGGTTCTCCCAGACCGGCGACTTCGTCTTCCCCACATTCATCACCGACATCCAGGAGATCCTCTCCTACGGCGTGCGCGTCGCACTCCTCTACGGCGACGCAGACTACATCTGCAACTGGTTCGGCGGCGAGGCCGTCTCCCTCGCTATCAACTACACTAACTCTGCCGCCTTTAGAGCCGCGGGGTACGCTCCGTTCCTCGTCGACGGGGAGGAGTACGGTGCGGTGAGGGAGTATGGGAATTTCTCGTTCACGAGGATTTATGAGGCAGGGCACGAGGTGCCGTATTATCAGCCCAAGGCGAGCTTGGAGCATTTTAAGAGGGTGCTGGAGAAGAGGGTTATTGCGGATGGGGAGGGGGTTGTTACGGGGGATTATGGGACGAATGGGACGGCTGAGTCGACGCATACAGAGCCATTTGTGCCGTTGCCTTCGCCGACGGCGTCGAGTACGGGCGGTGCTGGGAAGTTGGTTTGAGGAGAGTCGTGTAAGGGGGGTGTATATTGCTTAGTGACGAGCTTATGGATGTTGTATAATGGTAATGATAATTCTGTTGGTACTTTCGAATCTGTGATCAGTGTTCATCCTGTGTGTTTGACTATACCTGCCTTTAATGATTTGATTTCGTGATATGGGGAGTAGATACGGCGGGCACCATTCCATGGAATGAAAACGTCACTCAGTTTGAGGAGAGAATTAGCTTCAGGTTAAATGAGTTTCTTTGTAAGAGGACATATAGACGGATTTCTAGTCGACTTCCTTCTATCGCATATACATTGGTACTTCAGGAGCTATTTTGACTTTTCTTGGAAGACAGGGTTGGGAGACATTAGGCGACTGCCAAATTGGGCCAACGGAGCAGGAACCGCGTTGAATAAGGAATGAAGAATGGGATTGAAAAGGGATGGCCGTAGGCGAGAGAGAGATCATAGCGACGTGGATAGACTTAAGGCAGTGAAAGGTGGAAAGCTGAAAAAGGAGGGGGCAGACTGGCGATTCACATCGATATGAACTGAACTTTAATCACCCCAAACGAACTCCAAAGGCCCAGACTTCTCATCAATTCTAGGCGTGATGATGACTGGGACGTCGAAGTCAGGCTTCGGCATCGCGTTCCAGAGATCTGCCTTCTTCTTCGTCGACATCGTCCACACGCCGTTGACGGGCTTGATGTCGAACTGAAGGACACTCATGGCAGCATATGTTAAGATGACATTGGTGGAGAAGAACCGACCTGGGCACATCGTACTCCCAGCACCAAAGGGCCTAAATACAGACGTGCCAATGTTCTTCGGCTTGACTACGACGTCGCGACGAGCGTCCGTGAAACGAAGGTAGTCGAACTCGTGCGCACTGGGACCCCAGACAGCGTGGTCCTTGTGCACGACTGGCCCGGGGATCATGAGCACTGCGTCCTTCTTAAGATGATATCCGTCCAGGACAGTGTCGTTTATAACCTGCTTTGCAGAGATGACGGACGAGTGGTATCGGAACATCTCTTGGAACGTCGAATACAAGATGGGGCACTCAGTTCGAATGAGACTGACGTCCACCCTACGAGTACCGTCCTCCGACACGGTGACTAGCTTGTCCATGATCTCTTGTCGAATCGCAGCAAGGATGGTCGAGTCGGAGAAGATGTGGAACGTCAGCCAGAAGGCGGAGATGGATCCGCTGCTGAGCACAGCGAGAGCGGTCGCGATTTCCATCTTAGACACCTCATAGAGATTTAGCCCGTAAGCTTTATTCTTGAGGAACATCTTGTGGATTAAGGGCGACGCCTGTCCGTACTCGCCGTTCTCAAAGTATCTCATGAAGGCTTCGGTGACGCGGGTGCGGGCCTGCATCGCCTTTCGTGCTGTGATGTTCGGGAGGAGAGCGAAGAGGAGGGCCTTGATTCCGGGGAGGAATGCACACCAATCTGCCTCTACCTGAGGATCGCGGAAGGGGTTGTGGGGTCCATATAAAGCATCTGTGAGAGCGAGAGTCAACGGACGGCGGATGGAGTCGTACAGGTCGGTATGGCCTTTCGGTGCGTCGAGCATTGAAGGCAGGGTGGACTTCAATGCGATGAGGGCATCCTTCGACACGCTTCCCAAGTAATCACCCGGCTTGAGGTTTTCATGGATGATGTTGGTGAAACCATTGCCCTCTGCGGCGTACGCTTTGATGAGTGTTTCTTGCGAGCTTTTCAGCAGACCACTGAATAGAAAACCGAAGTCTCGCGCCACGGGACCGAAGTTGAGGGCGTTGGCCTGTCGCTGGGCGGCGTGGATCAATGCTGGTGAGGTGATGACATATTGTCTGAGAAAAGGCATTCGCAGTGTGAATATGGGCATCTGACATTGGTTCTTAAGCTCGTGAAGGTAGTTGACCTTCCTAGTCATGAATCCCCATACTGGTTCGAGGAAAGGAATACTGAGAGCAATAGCTGGGGGTTCATTTCGATTCTGTGTGACTCGAAGAAGTGTGAAGAGAAGTAAATAAACGGCAATACAAGCCGGGAGAACGTATATGACAATGGGGTGCATGGTTGATGGTACAAGTGGTAGTAGATCCCTCAACGATTGGTGTGTTGGAGAGCTCAATAGACAAGATTTTCGGGTGCAGGACGAGCTTCAACAGGTATATAATGGTAGATTTGCTTCAACTAGAAGGACCATATACCAAGGAGTTTGTGTAAGCTGCAGCGGATGTTTGTGAACAAACTCGTTTGCCAATCCAGAGTAATTTATGTAAACAGACACTGGTCTAGACAGTGCAGAAATGTCCACTTCACATGCATAAAAGCCCAAAGCTGATGATATTATTCGGTAGTTCTACTGGATCTATAAAGATCTAGGTCTCTGGCAATGCAGTGATAATGCGCCATGGCTGAATGGCTTCCAGGGGAAATGATAGTGAATGTGACTGTGGCCGACATTCTGCGGGACGTCCCCCGCTCCTATACTACCATTGATGCCTTGGTGGACCATTATCAAAGAATTGTATCTAAAATCAACAAAGAGACCAGCAAGCCATCATGGTCGATCCATGCTGCGGATTCGGGTTCACTTCGAAATGACGGGAAGGCGTGGGGATCTAGGTGAATAGTTGAATGCGTGGCTGAGGCACAGTTGCAGTTGATACAGACTAGACAATTATTTTCAAGCTCTGAGATAGCAAGTTGTAAAAGTGAGCCGTTCTGGTGGTTATAGATTGCAGGGAGACCAGAAGGTCATTGAGAAACCGGCCAATAATTATATGTGATGCTCAATCGTGATCGAATCTAGTTGAGATGTCATTTTCAATCACATACAAGGAGCAGAGAAAAGAATATCACGATTGAACCATAATATTCACAAAATGAGAAAATGATGAAGTAGATGACTTCCCACAGAGGGCGACTACCAATCTGGGTCTGGACGAAGGATCGGGAGGTGCTGCAAGGATACTATGATCGTGGTATGCATGCCGACTCCCCAAACGCAGATCTTAGCGTGCGAGCCGGACATAATTTCATTGTATGGGAGTTTTTGGCTTTGGAGATTGGTCAATTGGTGCGGTGAACGGTGGACATAGAACAAAGAAACTCGAAAATCGAAGTCCCGCAGTCTAACCAAAAGAACTGCAGAAGAAAAGTGTAGTCAAGCCAAGATTCCGTTGATTGGTTTAAGCTGAGTAACAACCGAGTTCATATTCTAGCCTGTGATGTCAGCAATGGAAGTGGTTGTATTTTTCCATGATTGTTATCGAAGACTTGTGTCTAGACACTTCGGCTTCGACTTGAGGTTGAGCCGAGGGTGTCACTGTTTCGTAGTCTATCGTACTCTGCCAGACATCCAATCAAGTGCCAGATTCTCGATAGGCCCTCGATAGCAACGTCGTAAGGTAACACCTGAATCACGCAATCTGCATCGCAAGAAGTCAAAAGTGACTTCAACTCTACAACATGTTCACCAAAGAACAAACACGTCAGTCGAAACTTCGTTACAAGTATTCTGATCCTTATCGCATCCACACTTGGCAATTATACATATGATGGCACAGCCGCCAGCCAAGTCAGTGGCCGTAATTGGAGCGGGCGCAGCGGGTACTGTAACGAATAATCAAAGTCATGCGTCAATTTCTCATCTTTGATAGGCGCTGTCACCGCAGCAGCTTTATTGTCTGAAGCTGCATTCGAGATTATACGCGTTTTTGAGCGACGGGAAACTCCAGGAGGCACATGGTAAACCTTTGCTTTTTCAAGCCACAACTTGGAGAGAAAACACTTACAGGCCTAGGATCTATGACCCAGATCCTGGCGAGAATGTGACTCTAAAGCCGGGCAAGTTACCATTGGAAATAGACCCGCCATTGCAGCTACCTTCACACCTGCCCGTAGACACGCCTCCAACGACTCAACATCGATGGAGCAAGACACCAATCTATTCTGAGCTAACGTAGGTTACCTCTTGATCGAGTTTGCCAAAGTAGACGTGATTTAATGAAAGCCTAGAACAAATGTCCCTGACATCGCCATGTCCTTTTCAGACGATCGCTTCGCTTATGGGCCGTTCGTACCACATTGGGTGGCCAAGCAGTATATTCAAGATTACTTTGCCCGCCACCAGACTGATAAGCTGCTGTCATTGGAGACTACTGTAGAGGATGTCTCCAAGATCTTTTCCAAGCAAAACGGCTCCCGGGAAAGATGGCGTTTGACGCTGCGGCGGTTCGACGCAGTCAGACATGTTGATGTTTGGTGGCAGGAGGACTTTGACGCCGTAATCATTGCAAACGGTCATTACTCTGTCCCATATGTACGTGTTAAACAGATCCTTCCGAATGATGGAAAATAATTAACAGAAAGCTGTTCAGATACCAGAAGTTAAAGGACTCGAAGATTTCCTTGCAGCATTTCCTGATCGCGTTTCGCATTCAAAATCTTATCGAGTGAGCTCTTTATACGCCAATAAACGAGTCGTCGTAGTTGGGAATTCAGCATCTGGTCACGATATCACTACACAACTAGTCCAATCAGGCCTCACCCAAGCGCCGGTATATCAATCACGACGCTCTCGATCTCGCTGGGATGGTGATCATCCGCCTAACGGTGTCGAGTGGAAACCTACTATTGTCGAGTATCGCACGTCTACAAACGAGATCGTCTTTGATGACGGTACAGTGCTCAACGATGTTGATGCTGTCATCTACTGTACAGGCTATAAGCCCTCGTTCCCATTCTGGAATTCAAAAGCCAATGGCGGGCCCATCTTCGACTATCGCGAGAACCGGATCCTGGGATCTTATCAGCATACGTTTTTGCAGAAATACCCCTACAGCATCGCTATCGTCGGACTCCCTCGCGTATTGACTTTCCGCTCTTTCGAGTATCAAGCAGTTGCTATCGCTCGTCTCTTTTCAGGCCGATCCTCAAAACCACTTCCATCCATTTCGGAGATGCGCGAGTGGGAAAAGGATCGCGCCGGCCTTGTAAAGAGGGAAAGGCGAAAGTTCCACGACATTCAATGGGAAAACGGCGAAACTATGGAATGGTTAAGTTTCCTGTACGAATTGGCGGGGCTGCCTAAACTTGAAGGCGAAGGACGATACCCGCCAGTTTTGGACGAGAAAACGAGATGGGCTATCAAACATGTTAGAAAGTATCCAGAGCCTGGGAATAAAGAGAGTGAAGACAATGAAGGGTGGGTTCTGGTTAACAAAGAGGAAACCCGCAAGGATATTCTGCATTTCATCTAGGATTTAGACCATGGAGCGACATTTGAAGATGTTCAAGCTTTATAACACATGCAAAGAAGGAGTTGATAGCCTAGCCATTCTGAGGATCGACTACAATATAGCCATTTTTATTATCCAGGTACACCTTCGTGATGTTTCAGATGCCGTCGCACCTGAAACCGCCCTAGCATCATCACTGCTTGGCACGAAGCACCATCGCGAAAACAACGTCGACAGGAGCAACAACATAATTTCTCCTTCAAAATCCAATTCATCATGGCTTTGGGGCATAGACTCGTGGTGGCCGCTACTTCGGCGCTGATACTCGTTATACTTGCATTGACCCTCATTGCATCGTTGGAGATCCGCGCGCCTTTGAAGAAAATCAAGCAAATCGCAATAGCGCAGGAGGCAAAACTAGGGCAATGGGAGAACGAACTCAAAGCAAAAGGACTCGTGAACGGTACAGGATTCGATCGCGCGGACGTTATTAGTGGAACGATGACAGTTTCTCCGGGGATGCCTACGACCTTGTACATTTCAGTAACTGGAAGACCGACAACGACATCAGCGACAGACGGCCAGGGCATGATCGGAGAGACACCAACGCCAGCACCACAACCAACTTATACAAGCGTAGACGAAGGGATGATAGGGACCGAACCAACGCGCCAACCTCAACCATCGCCACCACCTCCGCCGGCACCAGCACCCAACCCGCAGGTCCCAATCCTGGCACTTTCGTACGCTGGATCAGGAGGACCAAAACACTGTCGCGGCGACCTTCTCCAAAAGCTCACGATTCCTCAACCCGCCTCCGACTGGAAAAACGGAACATGCATCGATCTTCCACGAATGGCACGTTGCGGTGTATTCTACGCAGGAAAAGAGGCTGGCTGCGAAGCGCAACTGTTCAATTCACCGGCCTGCTACAAGACCAACGAGACGTTCGTCAACACGGTGATCTTTATGCCTGAAGAGAGAACCGTTGGCGCTTACTGGCGTAGCATGTGGATTCGATGTGGGGTGGAAGCACCAGAGGCCAAACTGCTCGATCCGAGTATTTTGAATGGGCTACTGAAGAAACCTGGGAATGGGTGAAGCGATGGCTGGTCCACGATGTCCACACGATAATGATTTATTTATGAAACAGTTGGAATGCGCTGGCTCTTCCGACACAGCCCCGAGGGGATGAGACTTCGTCCCTGAAGATCGATTGAGCTGAGCATCAGCTTTATCAGCTCTGTCTACGAAGGTTTCTCCACCAGTCACATTCTGCTGTGGGCAGAACTCGAGAATAAGATCATGGCTTAATTACAGCACATGGTATGGGGGTTCGCATGGAGCTAATCGCAATGAATGGAAGGAGATACTGTACCAGGCTGACTCATCTCCAAACCATGGCTCCATTCACGATTGTATTGGCAGACACCGACAAAGAGCAACAGCGATGCGATCGGGGTGGGGGCAGGACTTTGGCTAGAAACAACAATTTGGTGGGAGATGGTGCAATGAATACGGAAGGCTCGATTGCATGCTACTATTGCAACTCACAATATCTAGGGGCCTCGCTCACACCTGAACCGAGTTGTGACTCGATGACATCGTAGTGTTGTTGAGGTGTCGTGTTCTGTTATGTCTGCTTCCGTACGAACGGTGCGGGACGAGGTTTTCCAATACTACCAATGAGGCCCTGTGTCTGCAAGTCATAGTACATCCACACTTCGGTCCTGTTGAATGATATCACTTTGTTAAAATTTATCATAGCCATGGAATCTCACGGTTGTTAGGAAACGATGCAGATGAGGGAAAGAGCAATATAATTCGCAAGCTTGTTCCAGACCACCGTTGATCATGTGGTAATGCTGCAATGAAATACAAAAGAGCAGAGAAAATCGAAATACTGACATGAAGCTCCACAATGACATCCCATGATTACGACAATTAGGATTGCCTGAAGATTGGCTTCGAGACGTTGAAGATGCACCTCTCTGTCATGTGTGTATGAGCCGTGAGCCTATGCCTAGACAACCTTGACTCACAACAATGAGCACATAACACGAGTGCTTTGCACTCCAAACGCCCGTGGTCTTCTTGTCCGCAACGAATGCAAAAGATGAATCTGTCCGACAAAGGTGTTAATGATATAGCCAGCCGCCCCAAGTCTGCGACGTGTTGGAGGACCTCTTTTATTGTTCGTGGTCCCACCTCTCGTGGACCGGTCGGCCGCTTTAGTACCCATTCCGGGACGTTGTGTCGTATACTGTAGTGCATGTGATAATGCTCAAACCTTCGAGCTTCCTCTGATCTATAATCCCAATACAGTTCGTCTCGGAGGGACATGAGAACAGCAACGAACATGATGTTCGCGATGTCGTTTCCAGCTTGGTGAAGGTCCACTGGATCAATTAAAAAGTACTGAGCCAACTCCTTCAAGCTGATTTTTGGCCCTTTTGTACCCATAATTCCCATTTCACTGGCCATTTGTTGCGTGTCGATGATCTTGACAACGCTCCCAAACTGCATTATGTCAACACCGAGATCCTCCTTGATCTTTACAAAATCGCCAGAAGTATCGTGTCCAATAAAGATGATCGGCCTCAGCGTACCACGTTCTCCCTTTTGTGTGAAGGCTTTGTACAGAGCTTGGCGAGTCTCTTCGGTCGTGAGGAAGACAGTTTTGCCGTAGTGGAAGCGCTCGGGATCACCCGCCCCAGGAAAACTGTTGACGAGATGTGCATATTCGGTAATGCGTATATGGTGGGTGCCGATATTTTTGAGAATGAATTCTGCGTGGAAGCCGGGATAACGCATTATGCTGTGAGGGTAGAGGGAAGATATACCAACTTCCGTTGTTGGGTGCGGGTCATGCTCCCACCACTCAGTGTCGATGCCGACGAAAATGGCTTCATCAAGAACTTTTTTTGGATACGGATGAAACTTGAAACCGAAGAAGTGGCGCAGGATGTCTCTGCCAGATCGGCCCTCCAGGAAATTGGCGAGGTTGACAAGTTCGGGAGCAACATACGGCTGCCCTGGAGCAGTGGTACTGGCGGTAGTGTTGCTCCCTTGAAATGTCCCCGGCATGTTTGCGACCTCCTGCTCCTTCTCGAGCTATTTAAATGCCAAAATAAATGGTTCGAGAGGAGCGGAAACACAACCTTCACGAGCACCCGGAAAGTTGTGAGGACTCACTTGTATGGGTGATTGTAATTTCCTTTTCGACCTTGTGGTGTGGAAGCCTGTCCCTATATGGTGATCAAGCATTGGGAATAAGTGAGAATGATTCATGATAGCGTTCGTGCTGAACAAAGTGTCGCTATCGTAGTGGTAAACAAGTGAAAGTGTGTTCGTGCATGGTCCAGGCAGCAAAGCCAAAAGTGAAACCAGTTTCCACGCAACACAACACAACACAAAACAAATCAAAACAAAAACAACAGCAAAATTCGCGATTATGGCTGACAAAAGTCAAGGTGAGTGTTTATGATTAGTCCCTTGGAAGTTTAATTCTAGACGCAGGTGGTCGACCGCTGGACAAGCAATAGATGTTATAGATGACTGGCAATCTAAGCGGAAGTGCTGCGAGGCACTTGATCGGCATGTTTCTGGGGAATCTACCATCCGTTCGGGCTGGAACCCAGTGGACAGCAATACGCGGGATCGTCGTTGGCACGCCGCCAGAGCGAATGCTACCTGCAGGAAGTTAGCATAGCAGTGAGGATTTTGTAGCCCTACACAACTTATAATCGATTGTCGAATAAAATTAAGACGAAGAAAACAGCTATGAGTGGAGCCATATCTAATGCTACAAGGATTCCTGGAATGGCAATGTGTATAGGAAATAATGTGGTGGAGGATGACATGTCTGCGGTTCTATAGTCTATACCCTCTTCGATGGATATTTGGTCACGATTCCATGACTATGGTTCTAGTCTTTGAAGTCTAGATTTGCGTCAGATGTACTCATGATTTTGCTGGCAAAGTCCTGTCCCTCAAATTTCCCGCATGTACGATGCGGTGGTGAGACTCACTTCTTAATCTTTTCCCAAGTCTTGGGTTCGAATAGACCAATACTGTTCTCTGTTTCACTGCAGATTTGTGGAGAAAATTGTCAACTAGCCCCATAAAGTCACCTTGCATAAGACCTTGAATTTTGAGATCAACATTACATGTTGCCGAGAAATGAACCTGGGCATTGCCTATTTGTAGTTTTTAAATCATATCCCAAGGCTCAGGTTGCTTACCCAAGACCTTCATTCTCATCGCAGCGCTCCAATCGAATCAATGTTACACGGTTTAAACAAGGCTGTCAGCATCAGCACATTCGACGTCATTGTCTTGACTGAAGGCCTAAAAGTTATCTATTTAAATAGGCCGTCTTCAGCAATTGGAGATTGGGGATACTTCAACATTGATCTAAATAACCTTGATGATTTTTCATTAAATTAATCTTTGAGATGTTTTCAGTCACGAATGTCTTGTTCGCAATAGGAATTTTGGTAAGTTACGTCCATTGCGCATTTTTTCCATAGCTAACTTGGCCAGCTTCTGCTGCACTGGATATGGAATATTGTTCATCGACTCTTAATCTCCCCACTAAAGTCTATCCCAGGACCCTGGATCTACGCCGTGACTAGTATCCCTCACGATATCGCGTGCATCAAAGGCATCCGCCATAAGGTTCTAGAAGAACTCCACGAGAAGTACGGCCCAGTTGTTCGCATCTCCCCCACCGAGGTCTCCTTCATCAACGATGCGGTTTGGAAAGATGTTTGGGGGTTTCGCAAAAATGACGCGGAGTGCCCAAAGAGCGATCTCATGGAACGTGTCAATGGCTTTACCGGAATTCTGGATGCCGGTCGCCTTGACCATCGAAGATTTCGCCGCTTGCTCTCGCACGCGTTTTCGGAACAGAGTCTCCGTGGACAGGAGAAACGAGTGCATCAACATGTCGATCTGCTAGTACAAGGACTTCGGAATACCTCTCAGAAAGGTCCCTTAGACATTACATTGTGGATGCATTGGACCACTTTCGATATCATGGGTGATCTTGCTTTTGGCCAGTCCTTCAAGAGTCTTGAGGCAATGAAGACCCATCCTTGGCAACAGTTCCTTGCCGACTATATCGCTGCTGCTGTATGGAGTGGTATAGCAGAACGGTGGGGGCTAGCGAAACTCATTGCTGTCGTTACGCCAGCGTCATTGCGTCAAGCTGTGCAGGACTTTTATGAATTGTCCTCGCAGATGATCGAGAAACGAATTGTATTCGGAAAGGAGAGAGGCGATTTCTTCGATCATATACTGAAGCACGAGGTGCTCAGCGATGATACTAAGATGCAAGGTGAATTGAAAGGTTTAAGGCATGGTGAACTGAAGAGCATCGCATCAGACCTCGCGGTAGCAGGCTCGGAAACCACTGCAACGTTGCTGTCCGGCCTTTGGTATTTCTTGTCCCTGAATCCACCTGTCCTAGCCAAGCTGGTTGCAGAGATCCGCACTTTTGAGTCGGAGGACGACATCAACTTCGCGAATATCGCTAAGCTTGAGTATCTTAACGCTGTGATTGATGAAGCTCTTCGGTGCTTCGTTCCTTCGCCAATTCCTTCCGGTCGAAATATCCCTACGGGCGGTGTCACTGTCGGTGAAGTTTATCTACCAGAAGGCACAACGGCGTTCGTATCTCATCACATCGCGTACACGTCTCCAATGCATTTTGCAAGACCTAAAGAATTTATTCCCGACAGATGGATTGAGGGGAAGCCGAAAGAATTCCAACATGACAATGAGAGTGGTAAGTCCATCTCTTCATCCGCCTGCTTTGGAAGTGAATTGAATGTCTGCTAATGCTGATGCTAGGAGTCTACCGACCCTTTGCATACGGACCGCGCAATTGTATCGGTACTCATCTCGCTAGGGCAGAAATGAGGCTCATTATTTCTAAGGTCCTATGGCATTTTGATCTCGAACGTCCAGATCCATCAACAGAGAAGGGGCATGATTGGGAGAGCTGGATGGATCGGGCTCGAGTTTACTTTCTTTGGCACAAACCTCCTCTCATGGTTAACCTAACACCAAGGCTAAGGTAATCCAGTAAAAGCCTGGAGCTAGTTGATTGAATCAAAGCAATTGCCTTACTGATATCGTATACTTCAATCTGATCTAATGAGCAAAAATTCATTCGTAGTGAAAGAGACGCTGCCTTATTTCTGCCTCCGATGAACGAGTGCTCTTCCAACTTGGTACATGGATCACCAAACCTAAAACGGATGCTTTTTCCACACCATGTGCACCAATAGCATTGCAACAACGGCATACATCGAATTTGAGATTTGCATGTTCTGAGTCAATTAGGCCCTTTTGACGCAATAGCGCGCCGTCATGTTGGGGGACTTTGTTGGGATGCGACAGGATTTTGCACTACCAAACTCGGTTCAACCCGTATTTTGTATCTAAGACTGACGATGCCCAAATGCTTCACAACCAGAGCAACAAGTGAACTCTTAGGACAAAATTCACTGCTCCATGACAATAATGATCCTTTTTTCCAGCGTTTTACTTTTGTTTCTTGACGCTGCCTTTTTGCAATTTTAGATGGTGAAGTCGGCTTGGCGATAGTCACAATTTCGTCATTCCTTGCCTCGTGTCCCGTGCTTGTGCCTGACTACCAAAAAGATGGGGAAAATTTCAGAATGCCATGTTACGATCTATGGCAATCATCGATATGGCCAACAAATGCGACGTCAGCCTAAATTGATTCTGTTTCTGTCGAAGGGCCCGTTCCATTTCACTTTATAAGGCCCATGCATTCACGCTCCTTCACCACCCTAAACTTCCTGCACTTTGACTTTAGCATCTTCCCGCCGCTGCTCTAGTGCACCTTCTATAGAGCTCCACGTCTGGAACGTTATTTCAACATGAGCTACCACGGTGCCATTGGCAACGCAAGCAGCACCGATACTGTGCAAGAGACTGAAGGCGAACACCATCCAGAATTCTCTGTTGCTGGCCCGGAAGCCTCAGGACACGATAACGTCGATGGAGGTAAAGCCAACGGAGACAAACCAGGATACTCTCTTGCTGGTCCAGATGCAGAAGAGAAAGAGGAAGATTACGATAGCTATGATTCCGATGAAGGGTTTGGCACATACGGTCGTCGTCCCAGTGTGAAGTATGGTCTTTCGAGGACATTACCGAAATCCAAGAAGGGACAGCGCTGGGGCAAGTCGAGCAGGAAACGACGAATTCAAAAGTTCGGCCATAAGGGAGAAGGGGCATCGTCAAAGACCAATGACGGCGGGGTAGGCCCAACTAAAGAAATGATACTTATTTCCACTAACAACCGAGTAGACAGATGAAGAACGACTGAATCGAACAAACACTTCCGGAAATGACGAAAACGAGGAAAACGAGGACGATACAGAGCCTAACTTTTGGTTCGGGATTCGACGAAAGATACGCGAGCCACTGGCCGAGTAAGTTGTCAATGTACTTATCTCACTTCGAAGATTAATAATTTCAGGTGGTTAGCGACCATGGTCCTGGAGCTCATGGGCGTTTCAGCAAACCTTCAGTACATGACTTCTGAGGGTGAGTACGGTGGATTTGCCCAAATGGCAGCCATGTGGGGTCTAGCATATATGATGGCTATTCACATCGCGGGAGGAATATCTGGTGCTCACTGTAAGAATCTGCTGCTAAGTGGTCCGCGTTTGGATATCTCACTTACACATTTGATAGGTAGCCCCGTCGTCTCGATCAACTTCTTCGTCTTCAGAGGCTTTCCCGCTCGTAAAACCATCATCTACATACTGGCGCAAATCTTTGGAGCGTTCTGTGGCATCCTGATTGCATTCGGCATCTACAAAGACGCTATCCAGAGTTACGATCCGGGAAGGACTTTGACATCTGGAAAAGCTATCTTTACTTTACCGAACGATTTTACCAAAGGATCGACGGCCTTTTTCACCGACTTTACTTCGGCGGCTGTCATGAGTGGCAGTGTACTAGCTATGGGTGATAGTTACAATGCACCTCCAGCTGCTGGTATGCATGCGTTCATCATGGGTCTAGTAGGGACGGCCGTTACAGGCTGCCTTGGATACAATACTGGCCCTCAGGTCAATCCCGCCAAGGACATTGCTTCTCGGGTTGTCGCATCCATTGTCGGTTATGGGCCAGAGATGTGGCAGGGTGGCTGGTGGGCTAAAGCGTGGATTGCTGCCATCTGTGGTGGTCTTTTCGGATGTCTGTTATACGATGTCGCCATTTACGAAGGTCCAGAGTCCCCCGTCAACTATCCAAAGCATAAGGTTAGGAAATCAGCGATGGGCAATAAGGCCAAAATACTGGAGACGGGTATCCTTGGAAGGAAGAAGAGACTGCAGGCGAAAGAAGACCTAGAGAACGGCCTCGTTGGTATCAACAGTAGACGAGCTGGACACGGTCTCAGTGGTCACCCGAAGTGATGAAATGCATTGAACGGTACATCTCCATTATGAAGAGCATGCTTAAGCAAACGAGTTGGATGGAAAATTAATCAACGATGCATAGAACGAGCTTTAGAGGTCAACAAATGACGTCAACATCGCCCATGAAGAGGTACCATGGGTGTGAATGTTCATCATCATGCAGATAAACAATGGCAATGCCAAAATTATGCGAGAACACTGCAATTGAGCATGACGAACTTATAAACGATAATAGTTATATTGTGATGGTCTTAAGCAGAATTGTCACAGGTGTTGACATAAGCCCTGGAGACGCGCATGAACATGACTAAGCCCAAAGCGTCATCATACGAAATCAACTCCACCATTGCGAGGCAGCCCGTCGCAAGGCTTTCTAACAGTCGAACCATGATAATCCTCTTTTCGCAAAAGCTAGTCACGCCTCAGATGAGGCACGGCTGAGTCTTTCAATTATTTTCTGTTCCATCCCTTCGCCGTTCTTTCAGTTGAAGGTTGCGGTCCCCCCAGCTCCGACCACCGTCGTCATGATTGGTACCTCTCTCCCGGAGCTCGTCTTCATCCGCATCTGCATACTCGCGCTGCGCGTCATAACGCCTCTCTCGATATTTTACCTCTCCTTCTGCATTGCGGATCCGCCTTCCTCCGTCGCCGGAAAGTTTCTTCTTGCATACTGTGCCTTCGAAGCTGCATTTTGGCTTCTGGTGTTCATACCCCGCAAGCGCTCCTTGCAGTCCGCCGCTGTCCATCCTCCAACGCTTCCGTACGAAGAGCGCAAAGCATTGTTTTGGAAATGCTGGGACAAGATACCCAACCCTGATTACTTCTTGAGCAAGTGGTTCCTCGGAGCGCGACCACACGAGATCGGAAGGGAGAATGTGAAGGACTTCTACCGGTGGGCCCTACTCAACAAGGGAGACGAAGGGAGACATGTCGTGAAGGCAGAGGAGGTTGAAAGAAGGGTCGAAGAAGAGCAGGAGCTTGAGGAATACGTGGATGGTATTGAAACCTTGACAGGGCAGAAAATTGAGCCCGGTCGTGGACCAGCCAAATCCCTAAGACTGACGATCGACGACGTAAAGATGTTGCATCGGCCCTTGCTATGGTACATGGTATGTTCGTCGGCTGTGACATCGAGGCAATGGCAAAATGTTAACATATCGCAGGTCATTGGATTAGTTGATTCCCTTACAGCGGCATATCTCTTCTACAACAAGTTCCAACTTTATGGGGTTTCCTTGCGCCGTACATTCTCGATTTTTCCCTTCCGCCTTGCAAATCTTTGTACGCGTAAGGGATCCGCTTCCCCTGACCTGAGCTACTGGTACCGTCCTCACACATCCCAAACTCGACTTCCTGTCCTCTTTATACATGGCATCAGTATAGGATTATATTCCTATGCACAGTTCTTGACCGAGATCACCAAACACGATCCGAAGGGACCCGAGGATGGCGAAATTGGCATTATTGCGATAGAGGCAATGCCGATTAGCTTCAGAATCACAGAACCCATACTAGATAGGGACCAGTTTTGCCGACAGATTTTGCAAATACTGAATACACATAGCTGGGACAAGGTCGTTCTAGCAAGCCACTCGTATGGCTCTGTCATCACTACGCATCTACTCCAAAACCCAGACACAAGAAGTAGGATTGGACCAAGTTTGTTTGTGGACCCAGTAACATTCCTTTTACATCTTCCAGATGTCGCCTACAATTTCACCGCGCGAAAGCCAAAGCGTGCCAACGAACGTCAGCTTCATTATTTTGCTTGTACGGATATGATGGTTTCACATGCGTTAGCGAGGCACTTTTTCTGGGCGCAGAACATTCTTTGGGAAGAAGATGTTAGAGGTCGTGATGTCACAGTCTCTCTAGGCGGAAGAGATCTGATTGTCGATACTGAAACCGTGGGTAAATACATTGCTGGAATAGATATGAAGTCAGAGGACTCGAGCTGGAAGGAGAGGGCCTGGACAGGAAACGGCCTCGAAACACTTTGGTTTCCTACCTGCGATCACGCACAAGTGTTCGAGAGGGCCGAGGGTAGGAGAAGGTTAGGAGATGTGCTGAGAAAGTATTCCGAGCAAAAAATCGATGAAGAGGAAGAAGACTTTCCATGAGCCCGGCCGATTGATGGCCGTAAATCCAAAGAATTCAGATGAAGTACTTAATATTCTTGTCCGTAAATAATGAGTCGCCATAATTGCTTTCAGATCTCTTGATGAATGTCCCGCATCGTGGGGTTCCGGGCCGGGCCTTTGACATGAAGCTTTCCGGGTGACAGTCCAAATCCGGCATCCCCACTCTCCCGATGCGTCAACTCTTATTAAAAGCATCCCCCGGATTTCCAGTTAACGCTACTTAATACTCCGTACAGCACAGCGCTATTTTTGTCTAACATTTTCACCATTGGAGAATTCATAAAAGATGCCTGACGGAAATTGGATCCTTGGTGACTTATTCAAGAAAGACTATGGACATGCAGGCAGTATAGAAAAGCTATGGGAGATGAGATGGAAGTTTCCCTGCACTAAAGGTGTATATCCGTTCCATGATGGGAAATATGAGGATTTTGAACCTATGTATGTTCTTTAATCTTACGATGAAGGGCGAGACTAAAACAACCAACAGCTTCGATCATTTGATGATCCACAACATCAATGACCCATACTCGGACGACTATACAAATGCATTTCTACCTACAGCAGATGGACTTGTCAAAGAGGCAGAATCAATCATACATAAAGACAAAGCGACTGCGCGGCAACTGTATCTTAATGCCAACGCCGTGTATCGACTAGCACGTTTTCCGTACATTGGAACCGAACTGAAAAAGCAAGTCTTTGAAAAACAGAAGGAAGCCTATCTCAAAGGCAGTCAGCTATGGGATATTCCTGTCACCGAGATCGTCGTACCTCACAAGTATGCCGCCAATGGCGACGGTACAGAGATACCGCTCTATATTCGCAAGCCTACCGGCAACGGTCCCTTCCCGACCATTTTGTTGATCACTGGTCTCGATGGTCATCGGCCAGATAACACAGAAAGAACAGAAGAGCATTTGAAGCGGGGGTGGGCAACAGTAATTTGCGACATTCCAGGAACCACCGTTGATTGCCCAGCCAACAAAAGAGATCCCCTCTCTCCTGACCGACTGTTCTCCACGATTCTAGACTGGATCTCCACAGAGCCATCGCTTGACGAAACAAAGATCATTGCCTGGGGTTTGAGCGCAGGTGGATACTACGCAATCCGCCTGGCACATACCCATCGCAACAACCTGATCGGCTCGGTGGGACACGGCGCCGGTACTCATCATTACGTTGGCAGAGAATGGCTTTCTCAGATTGCAAAGCACGAATATCCCTTCGGCCTGGAACGCGCCTATGTGACAAAATACGGCTTTAACGATTTCGAGGAGATGATGGAGAAGTGCCAGGATGAATTTTCGCTCGTTTCAGGAAAGGGAGATGGTGTCGCCGTGGTTGGGAATGGCACGAAGTCCTGTCGGCTTCTACTGATAAACGGAGTCCTTGATGGTTGTATGCCTATCGAGGACTCGATGCTACTTGCAGAGTACGGGAGTCCGAAGGAAATGCGATTCATGCAGCAAAGATTGCATATGGGGTATCCGGAGGCGAACTCTGTCGTGTATCCTTGGATGGAGGAAGTCATGGCATCGAAACAGGGTAAGGTGGCTATGACCAACGGGCATGGTCATTCAGCCCATAAATCATAGTCAGCAACTGTCGAGAAGTGGTAAAAAATATCTATGACCAAGTCAACAGGGTTTAAAATATTTGTGCAGGGTGATTGATATATTCTTGAATTTCCACCGTTTACAGAGTGATTCTCCACTTGAGCTATCGCCAACAAACAAATACCTTGCAGATGTAAAATTCCAGTGAGAGGTTTCCTGAAAGCGTAATAAGATACAAAAGCAAGGTGATTACCTCTCAGAACTCTTTCCTGAAATCAAGATACCGTGTTGGAGTGACGAAGGGTCTTCCGGTGAATGGCGGAGGTTGCTGAATGAAGCAACCAATGCAGCGACGCTGGAAACTAGTCATCGTGGGGGTTATTGCCATTAAGAAAGCATAAAATGATGTAAAAGTCCAGTATATAATACAGAATGATCATAAGGAACACCATCGTGTGAATCTGACTACGGAAATTATGTCTGACCTTGGGCTCTACGAGTTTCTGCCATAGAACTTCAGCTACGCACAAATTGACCATAATGACTATCTCACTTAAGGCCGGGTTATCTGGCCGTGATAGTGAGTAGGCGATATCAGTGAGTGACCGTGCCGGAGAACCCATATCGAATCGGGCAACTTCCGGCATAAGTTGCAGAATGGCCCAGCATACCATATCTGACAGCGAGGAAATTCGATTTGCATCAAGAATGCGCTGCAAAGAGCCACTTTCTATATGCAATTTCTGCAGGATTTTCGTGAGTACCAGGAGCATTGCCTTGATACAGTATCCAGAAACCCAGCTAACAGAGTTGAACCATGCCACCCAGCCTATTACTTCAACGTAATAAGGAACATTTTGCTCGGTAAAATCTCTTAGCAATCCTAGGATGACTGCAGAGAAGCCATAAAGAAATTGGAGGCATTGCATGACAAAACGTCCAAGCAACAGCAGACCCTCTGCACAGAGTCTCAGGCTTTGCTCGGCAAAAAGTTGCAGAACCTCTCCTGGCAATTCCAGAAGCGCCGCGAGCGCGTTCAGAATCTCTACTAGCGAGTCCAGAAGCTCCATAGAGATGTTAAAAAGACGTCGTGTCATCAATATTGACATCGGAATCCTAATGCAACACTCCGATATAGGTGTTCGACAGAGCATACAGCGGCTGCCATTCGGTGTATCATCAGTATCGTGCACCCATGTCTGAAGGCATGGTAAACCAAAGACGTGACAACATGGTAGAATGCAGACTGCTGAGTGGATTTCATCGTAATTATCCCAGCATACAGGGCATTTATCGTTGTAGAATGGCAGAAGTTCGCAGTCTTGAATCAATGGCTGCCAAGTTGGTTCGGGAGACATTGCTGCTCTTTCTGATCAACGGCATGTGGAAAGTTGTGACTGGCCCCGCGTAAGGGAACTGTAGGTTGTAAAGAAAAGTATTTTCTATTTCAGATTCAGGTGTTTAAAACTGTATAGAATTATCCAGGTCTTGACATTGCGTGCCTAGTGAACGTCGGAACCACAGTGAAATCATCAGGCAACTATTTCGACTTTCACCGCAGCTATTCGCCAACAATCTCTTATAGACAAATGGCCACTTACATGTTTTAACACGGAGTGGATTGTAGTCATGTAATGGTGTTGAGTGACGGAAGACAGTCAGTTTCCAGATACTGGTGGCCAACTTGATGGCTACTCTTGTGTATTCACTTGATCTTAGACAATCACTTCTACCGACACATTCCACCCGGACTAAGAAGTTAGATTAAGATCTACTCTTCTAGTATACCCAAGGTATTCCCGTACACCCGTGAACAATCTACGTCCTAATCTAGCCACTGAACGGACTGTGGTATGGTAGGATAAGTAAGGGCATTTGGAGGTCACATGTGACACTCAAGGTATGGTAGAGAGTTAGACCAGGGAGCCCAAGGGAGTTCGGGGAACATCCACCACCTCTGAAGGCATAGTTGTGATGCCAAACATGTGCCCACCGTACCTGTCAGACCATGATATCCCCTGAGACAGGTGTCAATACGCAACGATATCATATGTGCGAAGTCTATCAACGATGGCTACACCTCGCATTAAGACTATTTCACACTGGACATTCCAATCATCATGATAGAATGTGTCGAGACTTTGCTCTTTCACAATTGATATTGAGCAGAATTATTATCAACAAAGTTGCCTCTGTTCCTTACCTACACTTTCAAAGAGTAATGCGAAATGTTGGTCCTTGAGCTGAGGTTATTGGGTAAACTTGATCAATTCTTGACACCCAATATGACGACAGATCCATTCGGTGATGTAATGCTATCTTCTCGCGAGTCGAGCTAGAGGATGGCAATCGTCTACTAGGGTTCGATCAATATTCGGCCAACAAACAAGTGATTCACGAGACGATCTTGTATTTAGCGTTATCTTCGAGCTACAGAGCCCGTCACTAGAAATCACTCCGAACATGGACTAGAGGACCTGGACATCGTCGAGAAATCGCATTGTGGGAAATCCTCATACAGGAGCATTGGACCGGAAGTCAATTCGGTCTTCCTTTCACTTTTGGCGGACATGGTGAAATTTGCACTTTAGATCTTCCTACTTTGTTATTTCATTGATAATATACTCCGATATCCCTGTAGACCTTTTGCTGCAACTAAGGGCATTGCATGCATAGTACCCAATTCCCAACCATGTGTTATAATTCTTCCCTTGTGATGTGAGCAACGGTGGCTCGGGAAGGGCATTGATTTGTAGCAAATGATAAGAAAGAAGCAACATTTATGACATATTAATTTCTCCTCTTTGATCAGATCGTCAAATGCCGTCCGCTAAGCCCCAGAAAAGGTCGCCCCTTCCGAGTGGGTCCATTGAAAACTTGCAGCATCGAGCAGCCAGCCAACCTCCCATTGCCTTCCAATAACGGCAGGTAAATCACTTCGGACCATGAAACTCGGTCCAGTTAAGCATGTGCATCGGGAAATATACACAAAGTTATGACAAGCCCTTGGTCCGTCCCGAATGGAACGTCATGATCTAATGTGTGTGCGGAATAAGGAAGCTCGATCGAGATGTCCAATGGCATGCTTCCGGCAAGCACGTCCGTGTTGCCTGAAACTTGACGAGCTCTCGAATGCACGAATTGGCCCCATGCGCATACAGCCCCCACATCCGTATTGAGCAGGTAGTGAAAATCCAGTGGAATGGTATATCGATGTCCGATGGGTAGATGCAATACACAAATGTAGCAGATGAGACAAAGCAGTTTCGAATTACATGCATCTGGAAGTCCAGCAATTTCATGCTTGAGTGTGAAAGTGGATGCCAGTGCAGCGTAGCGTATCTTGAAGTGGATATCCAACATCATCAGACATGCAGCAACACTCGTGTGAACGGGCCTCACCCGCTGGTTGCATGATGCTCGCGAACCTAGTCAGAGAAGGTAAGCACTTGAAGATTAAATATCTCCTAGGCGGTCTAGGTGAATATTGACGGCATTTGCTCCGATGGTGTTGTAAGCCATTGAAGTATGCACAGGATGGGCACACGGTGAACATCAATATCACGTGATTGGTGGCGGCTCACGATCACGATCATTCCAAAGGCTTTGCACCTTCAGAGCTGAAATGCATTATAATGATTCCATTCGCGTTTCACAATTCGCTGAAGCACGTCGAATACTCGTTTCTAATTCGTCTAACTACAGATTTCTAGTATATGTGGTCTGTGCTACCATCGGACACCGAAGCCTATCAGAATTTCCCAGAATGGTCCCTCGGGACTCTCCTTTCGGTCAGCGAAGACAGCCAAGATTCCAGTTTCTGCTCCTATGACTGGTCAAAATCATGGGGGCCATGGGCTCGCACGGTGTGAATTGTGATCTATTGTTCTCAATATTGGGACTAGCTCTCTGCGGGTAACTGCACACTGCCGCAGGTCGTCGTATGCTGAAGCTCGTAATAGAGGTGCACGTTCAGAAGTGCACGATCTAAGCGTAGTTACCGAGAACCGAGGACTAGTAGGGCTGCGGTCCCTGACGATCATGAAGTAGGAACTCGTGAATGGACGCTGGTGTCGTGGTGGAGATGTTGTCAGACGCTGCTGATCTTCTTCCGCCCCAGCGAGCTAATAATGGCTGACTTTGCATTTTGGAACTCGTATGCAGGTGAGGCTGAGGTGCGTTGTGTTTCTGGGTTCACTCGGGATGAGCAATTCAGGTTGATCGATAATGTGGTGGTATTTGCAAACTCGTGTGAGTCGCGCGACGTTGAAATTGTCTATGGTATCTTCAAGGATGGAAAATAGAAAAGTTGAATAAACAATATATTGAAAGAATTTCATTTCTCCCCGCTCATAGGCGGCGGTGGGTATTTTCGCCAATATTCTTTCTCGAACATCGCCATGTTGTCCTCCGGAACGCTGATCACAGTCTCTCTATTGAAAATGTATGAAGAGGTCCTCTTCCCTCGAGACGAGTTACGACCCGAATCACCTTCTGAGCTACCTTCCGGAGAGCTATCCCAATCTATGATTGGTAGTACGCCAACTTGCTCCAAAGTTCTGGGAGGTATTGGGGGCAATGACTTTTGGGATTTACTACGTGCGGGCTTCACAGCCGGGAAAGTGAGTGGGTCCTTATTGGAGTGAACCGTCGGAGGGCGAGATGTAGATCGTGGAATCTCGATCGAGCGATTGAAGACGTTCTCTGGTGGTTCCGAGCCTCGTATTGGTGTTGCAACATTGTACGGGATGCGGGTGAAATCATTCGTGCGGTCGTCTAGCCGAGAAGTTGATCTATCAAGACCGTGGGTCGCGAGAGGCCTGCAATACTCCGTGTCCTTCTCTGATTGTATAGGAAATGTCGAGGAGTAAGAGCTTGTAGAATCGAACTTGTGGTTTCTTGGGCGCATCGTGGCCTTCCCGAATATCTTCCTCACACTCCATTTTCTTGGGCATTGGTCGAAGCGTAATGAATCGGTTTTCGTGGAGCCGTTTAAGATGCTCAGGATAAATGGGTGTAAGCAAGGAATGCATGCTGTAATAATGGACAAATTCTGTGCCACCTGGACACAAATGGTGCTTCGCCAGTATTCATAAGTTTTGTCGTCAGTTCTAGCAACCTTGTTGTAAACTGTGAGCTGCGCAGCTACTGCCCCGACAATGCTATAAGAATGTTAGACCAACCAACATAGACCAAACAACGTGCTTTCTTGCTACTGACCTGAGCCGCGAAAGGAAACAGGCGGAGACGGATACCCTTCTCCCCGCAGTTGTTCGCAGATTCCAGACAAACAAGGGCACTGATACCAGCAATATTTCCACGACAATATTCGAGATGCCTGTGTAATTGACAAACTTGACAATATCAATGCACTGGTCACCACTCTTTGCCCACACGTTAGGGGGTTTGCAGCGGAATGCCGAGACGAGGACGCCTGCGATAGTCCAAAGTGCAGAGAAGGTCCCGAAAATCACGACAGCCCACCGCGCAGCACACCCTGGAAGTATCTTCCTGATGAGAAAGCACATGGAGAGCCTCGCGCATCCCATGTTGGCGATGTAGAGTATACATGCAGCATACTCAGACTGAATACATTAGTCCAGGTCTACTGACTTTGACACCCATGCCATACCTTCTGATAGATGCTCAGCTGTTTAGGAGTCAAATCTCTCCTATGCTGTCCGAGAGCATGAATAGCTTCCATCGAGACAGCAGCCGTCTGACCAACGCTGAAAAGCTGATACTATTAGCACATATACTTCAAATCATAACAAAGCACCTACAGCAGCAAAGCCAATAAGAATATCGTCCGTTCCGAATCTGCGTCCCTTGGGAGAGCATGCAAGCTTCATTGCGAAACGTGTAAAGAGAACGAAGACCATCGCAACAAGTAAAATCCAGGACACCACGTTAACGATCACCCCGCGGTCCTCCATAGGAGATGTCCTTCGTCTCTCGAGGGTGTATACCACGCCATCGAGCATTTTGGAAACCTAAAGTCGAGCCAATATGTGTTTGTGTACAGAAGCCAGAAGTGATGCAGTCATGTGATTCCGATGTACCGGCCCCGCGGCCAGTAGGGTCAACTATGTCCTTCAGTGGGCGTATCGATCCTCAACGGTCTGATAGCTGGGGGAGTTGGGGATTATAGATATTTTTACGAGTGAGACAGGGTGGGGAAGAACTGGCAGGGCGGTAGGCTGACGTTAGAAGGACCCGAAGTGTGAGCTTGATTGCGCTTATGCTGCCCTTGGTGTGTAATAACGTGGCGCTTAGATATGTACAATGGGAAGGATGCCTGAACGCGATCGAAGTCCGGGGTTACGAAAGTGTATTGTATGTTCAGCAGAGAGCGAATGCAGGGTGCAGTTATATCAAGCCGTGCCCTTCGGAGTTCTTCAGAGTTCTCTTTGGGAAATTAGATCTCGTTTAAGTGATCATGCCCTCATGGTTATTCGACTGTGGCACAACATCTAGCGTGCGTAAACGGAGAAGAAGAGATGTACAGGCGGTGCGCTAAAGGTCAAAGTCCCACAGGATTGAAGTGCAACGCGGGAAGCTATAGGCTTATGTTGCAAATGATGAGACCTGAACAACCCGAGGCAGACTAGATGCAGTATCTAGTGATCCAAAGGAATACGAGCAAGGAAGGGAGGGAATAGAGTTGGGTGGGGAAGAACAGAAGGGGAAGAGAGAGAAAAGAAGTGGCTCTCAGAGAGAAGTCATTGGCGTCGGACATCAAATAGTGATGATAGTCCCCGGTGTAGCGCACAGACACACCATACATACACCCATACCATACATACAACAATAAGCACCGTTCCACAACCGCATATGGACCCACAGGATTTACTCTTTAATATCGGCTGGTGCGCACGGGGAGCTGGGATGTCTTCGCCCCTTATATCATTGGGCATGCTCTGGTTGCGTCTTCTCTGGGCCCTTCTAAAGTCCTTCTAGCGTGTCCTCATGTCGTTTCACGTGGTAGAATTGTCTTTATCCCGATAGTATGCTAGATTGAACCTCCCTTCTACACCACCACTCTAACTCAACATTCGGTTGTACACATACGTTTCGCAGAACATTCAAAGCCCTCTCTCTAACGTCATGGGCATCGATTTGGGGGGTTTACCTACTCGGTACCTTCTTATCATGACACCCAGTCGCACAGCCACCCCCATCCAATGTCTAAACCTGCTCCCGTTGAACTGTTGCCCATGGCATTGCCCATGAACGTCGATCCCTTACGAGACCGTTCAGTGCGGCTTATTTTACACGTGCAAGCTGCGCTGCTCAGCAAACTATTCCCGTTAATGCGCGAGCGATCTCTTACCTATGACATAGGCTTGCTTTCTGTTCGTTAAACGATCGCACTTGCTGGGCGTTCCAAAACTGTGGATATTCGGCGATCTTTTGTTCAGGCGATTCTCAAGGCACGATAGGACAGGATAAAGTCGCGGATATCTCACTATTATGCCATCTTGCAATCGTTCGATGGGACCTCCCAGGCCACATTACCCACTTTCCCCCAGGCAGCTCGATTCCGATTCGTTGCAGGCTGGGGTTGTAAAGACCTGGCTTCAGTTAATTGGACAAGACTCGCTACCGGCAGTTGGTGGTCCATGAAGGCTTACATTGCAGCCATTGGATGCGTTTTCGGCTATGTGTGCATTTCTCAGTCGTCATCTAATTCAGCCGCATTGCATTGCTCACAGACGGCCGCACTGACTCGCGGCCGTGATGTGTACTACCACTTGAGATTGTTTCAAGATAAATAAGAACAGTGCCAGCTGGTGGACATATGCACTCACGAGCTGACATGCAAACGGTAGCATGCGCCACTCAGGTGAGCATTGACGCTGTCAAAGTCGGGGAGATGCCAAGAAGACCTCCGCGACTCATTGCTGGCAAGGAATCTGATTAATGAAAGTTATGGATCTTATCTAAGGGCAAGTAAATCGACATGTATGAGAAAGTTGGTGTGGATTCCATATCACGTGATGTTAACACCCATAGCCAACTAAGAGGGGTTCTGGGTGAGGATGGGATGCTCTATCTACCCGAAGACTGACATTGTATTTGTCCTATGTTCCATTCCTACTCAAGGCACAAGGATAATGGCATGTCACTGAGCAGCTGGAAGGATATCTGAAGGAAGAGGTCGCATGGCCGCCAACAATATGCTTCAATGTGAAAGATTTTACCACTACATGTTCCCATCTCTATCAAACAAAAACCGTCACTTGTTTCTAATACGATGCCATATCTCCATACATAGTGAAGCAGTGTGGCACCGCTGATGATGCTACTTTACAACACAGACCTCAGCAAGTGACTGTTTGACGTTGCATTAGCAACCTCGACGTCAGTGCAGATCGAACTCGAACTTCTCCTCGCCTTCAAATATGAGCCAAGATAAATCACAATCTGATATAGATGGTTCGAAGCTTGATGTTTGATTTTGCTTTTGCGCCTATTATGTTCTTTTGTTCAGGTCTGCTATAAGGGCTGTATTAGCATATACAACGCATGCATTATCAACATATAATCCCAAAGGATGATGATCTAGATTTTAGTCGATACTTGTCACATTTCATCCTCATATCCGTCTAGAAAATAAAATTCATTCTCAATACCTCGTGTCAGAGTCACCATTTTCTCGCATTCATTATGACTTAATGACAGAGCACAGCAACTACTCTATTAGTCACTTTTCTACTTCACTCACTGACTTTTGTGACTTAACACAATCATGTGGCGTAGTACAATGCCATAGCTCGTAGACTGAGGGTATTGCTGGGACATCTTCGTGACCCAACTACTCGTTACTCACTCCGCAACACAGCCAAGTCTCGCCCAACCAACACTGACAGTCACCATTGCCCCACGACACCAAACAGTGAATATGACTTCAAAAAGTCAACCAGTCATTCCGTTCACAGTGAATAGTCACACGCTAACTATATATACCGCAAAAGATGCTTCTTTCGAGTACATCTTTCTTATACTACTACAACCGATACATTTCATACAATCGCCTATCTTTTCTACTGCTTCTTCATTCTCTTCCCTTTTACAATGGAAGAAGGCAGAATCTTGGAATACTTCTGCCCTTTTCTGAAGGGAGAAGACATTATTTTAGACTGTGCGCTCTGGTGCCAAGAAGGTCTATCATCGGCACATGTAAGGGACATCCGTCTGACCTTCATAAACGAAGGTTACGAAGTTGTTGGGGTCATACGCCTATCGAACAAATGGATTGTCATTGTATTCACATGCCCTGAGGAAGCTAAAAGAGCTGCTGCGGCTTGCAACGGAGCGAAAAGGTGGAAAACGACTTCAAGTGACAACCCCATTTCCCTAGATAAGAAAGACACAGCTAAAGTACCGGATTTTGAGAATTGCATGAGAAGACATAAATACAACGTTGGAGAGACGACTGAGAGTTCGTGTGAGAATATGAACAAAGGCTGTCTTCAAGGCGGTAGAGATGTCCCGAAGAAATACAAGGACGCAACCTGTAAGTACTACAACAAATTAGTGCTATCGGATTAAGCTGAACAGCTATAGATAATCGTGCATTTTTCACTCGTGGGGTTCACTCATCAATCAATGCCAAACCTGAAGGTTACCTCTAGTATCGGTGGTAAAGTAAGCATATCAAAACAAGGCTGCTTTTATCAAATCTAATAGTGTCACAGCTGGCCGGAGTATTGTCGACGTGAGAAAACCAGCGATTCCTTTCCAAGGCTGTCAAATGGCTACTACATCATTCTCGGGGCGTGCGGGGGAAGCGTGGAATGGCAACAACATGATGTTGGGAATTCTCTGGCCTACGAGGTATAGAAAGAATTTCAGACATGATAGGTCTGATTGATTTCTTTGGTAATGCTTGGGGGTTTCATTTTTGTTCTTGGATATTATTATTGGAGAAACATTTCCTTCTGCGGTAATCTTTGGAGGATTTCATTTCTGTTCTTGGAAACCATTAGGAGGTATTCACTTTCCTCCGGGCCGGTGTTTGGGGGATTTCATTTGTGTTCTTGGATATCATTATGAGGATCTATTTTCCTCAGAAGTTATACTTAGTGGATCTCATTCTGTTGTTGGGTATTGTCAGGAAGGTTTCAATTTTTTATTAAGTGTTGTTGGGAAGATTTCGACCTCTTCCCAAGTAATGTTAGGAGGATTTCATTATGTCGTAGATAGATAATTAAGCTATGATCTAGCGCACCATATGTTCCAATGATGTCATTCTATGAGGACTCGGCATGGTTCTTGCCAGTGTAATGGAAACTTGGAGTCTTGTTGGTGGATCAGAATCGCCATCTGCATCAACTTTCGATGTCGGATTCGAGATTATAAAACTGTACAAATAGACAGTTTTAGCTCTATAAAGAGCTCCATTCCTGAATGTTCATACGCAGTTGAGGCCTCATAATTTAGACTACAAGTTACAGAGCCCTTAAACAGTAATATCGCAGTCTATGGCGCTCTTAATTTTAAATAAATGATAACAACGCGTATCAACTTTCCATTTGTTTCCTTTTTGAGAACTCAATTCTGAATCGGCGCTGTCAGGATATGCTCAAATGTTAAAGAAAGTGTTGTCTCTTTCTAGATAAAGTCAGCTTTGACAAACTGATATCAGGCCACTTATTTTCATACATAATTGCGGCGCTGGGATTCCAGCCTCCTTTCGAAATCCTCAGCACCCTCGTCAAAGAGTTTTGTGAAGTCCCAGAACTGCCCTCTCCCCCCCTCTAGCGCTTCTCCCCATTCAGGAAATCCAAACCTAGGCGCCGCAACCAAGACATCGAATCCCCTCGCACGCAAGCTGTAAACAGAAGGGGCCATGCCTAGAAGTACCTTCCACTGGTCGCGTGATCTTTTCTCAGCGGCAAAGATTCTAAGTCGTACTCTTTTCAACGTCTGGATCTCCTCGAAAGTTTTGGCCATCTTCTCGAGGATCTCGGTCCGTCCTGGCTTGAAAGCCCAATGCCCGTCTATCTGTTCCTTCTCAAAGTCGTCGAGGCGGAACGGGATGCTAAGAGTCCGTATGACGTTGACAGTTTTGATACCGCAGCTGAAGATGTCGGTCTCGAAAAGCGTCTCTATGACTGTCATGCAATCGACTTGGAATGCGATGGGCGGGAGATTTGACTCCACAACCTCACGAACCATCTGCAATCCAACATAATCAGGTCGCAACCACGGCTTACGGAGAGGAAATGTCTCTTCCAACATCCCGTTATCGTACCAGTCGTCTCTGACCTCAACGAGCCAATCGTCCGTCCTGAGATACTTATATATCATGTCGCGGATCTCTCTAGGTAAACGTGACCGCATGTCTTTCGAGAGCTGTTGAAACCAAGCATGGCTGTACGCATCGCTATCCGATGCTATGCCCATATCCAGTAGCTTCTTTTCGCGCACGAGGTCTTGCAATTCCTTGGGCTGTAGGGCTCTAACTTCCATCCTTCGTTTCCTACCTATCAATTGGTCGATTCGGGTATCTGTTCTGCGGGTCTTGGCTTCTATCTTCCTGCGTTCATTCCTCTCCTCTTCACTCTCTTTTACTCTCGTGTCTTTCTTCGGCTCTGCTTTCTTGATAGCGTCTTTCATTCCCTCTACTCTGTACGTGTTTGTTAGACCCCTTAATTTCATCTGCGCCAGGATGTCATAGGTAGATCATACTTCACCTCAACTTCCGGAAGCCGCCTCAAATTCCTTTTTATCACCGTCAACACTGCCATTCCTCGCCATTTACACTTTTCAACCTCACCTACGCAACCTAACCTCGCATTCCTTCATCCTCTCCTCCCGATTCTCCAACGCGAGTCCCGCAAACGCAGACTCAATCCGGATCTGATCCGCCATGGACAATGTCAAGTGAATCAAATCCGCATTACGCTCAAACTCGAACCCGTTACGCATGGTCATCGGATCAACGTCTTTTCCTGCAGATTCCTTGTCTTCGTTTTCTGGTGGCCTGAAGGCGAAGTCGAAGGGGAGGTGCTTGCCGAGTGGGAACGGCATTGTGCGTGAGGTTGATTTTGAGCGGTGGGAGACTATTTTTTTTTTCAAGCAAAAGGTAACGAGAGATTGGAAATTCTATAGAAGTCTTCTGGGATATCATATGATACAACACATGAGGAGGATCATAATGTTGTGGCTGGGAGGGCGAGGTCATACAAACTAGACTCAATGTGCGAGCGATCTAGCCTGTTCGGGCATATTGTGTAAGTATAGCAATGCAGCAACAGATCTTCGTTGTATGCTCTGTATGTACATTACAACAATCTGCGGGAATATGGAAATAATGATTCTATTGTCAGGGTATGGAGTAAGAATCCTTTAATTTTTTTGATGCTTCAGCTAGAGTTTCTTTCTACAATTCTTATCCGACTGATATGGGGGTCTAAACTATGTATATCTCGACGAGAAAACAAATAGACAGCGCGAAGCATACTACAAACAAATAGCATTTCTGCCTTTGCTGGTCCAATGGGATGGATCGAAACTCAATTTGACCCCTGAAGATCCGGCCATCTAATATACTCTACGATGATTCCTCTCAGACACAGAAAATCATAAAAACGTCGAAGCCAACCTGTCTCTACTGCAGCCATGCTTTCGGCTGGTCCGCATGTCCGGCCAGGTACTCAGGACAATGCTCTGCAAATCACATTAGCCATCATCCCATCAACGATCCAAGGGGGTGGGAACAACAAACCTCTCGCCTCCCTCACCAACCCATCAAAAACCTCCCTACTCCCCACCAACGTCCCCTCAAACGGACACTTCGCCCCCTTATACGTAAACGACTCCAACAACGTGACATTGAACCCCTTCTCTTGCAGCTCAAACAACACCGGCGCAATCGCCTCCACTAAATCCAGGATACTACTCCGTAGCTCGATGGTCCGGGGATACGCAATCGCGACGCCGACTCGCAGCCTGAAGCCCCGGGGGTGGGCGACGCCGTGCAGCATGGAGAGGTAGCGCACGTAGTCTGCGCGGATGGCGGCGATCTCGTCGTCTTCCCAGGCTTGCGCGACGCGCGAGACGTGCCACTCGTCTGTGGGCATGGTGGCGTTCTTGTCGGCTTCCATGAAGACGTCGAGGGCGCGGATGTGGTCTTTGATGGGGAGGCCGAGGTTGAAGATGTCGGGGGTTTGGGTGAAGAGGACGGGGATTTGGACGGCCCAGCGGGCAATGATGAGGAGCTGCGAATAGGCGTAGGAGGCGGCTTCGAGGGCGGTCGGGAGGCCCACGAGGTCCGGTTGGAAGATGGTGGTGCAGGTGCGGGTCCAGATTCCGGGGGGGAGGCCGTCGAGGTAGTTGAAGGGTTCGCCGCGGGTGAGGGCGATTTGGTCTAGGAAGTCGTCGACGAGGATGTCGTAGATGATTAGGCGGAGCTCGCGGGGGAGCTTTGTGTGGAGCGGTGTTGTGATGCTTAGGAGACCGGATTGGTCTTGTGAAGCACTGGCTTTTGTAGTACTGTAGTGACGAGGTCAGCTATGAACAGATGGAATCAATGTTATGAAAAGTACTCATCGTATAGCAAAGGCTTGAGTCGCCTGTCATTCCGCCTGTCTGATGCATTCTATATAACTCTAACTTGGGGAACATACTTGCTTGACGTGGTCCCATCCTCGCCCTTTTGCTGTTGTTGACCTCCTATTACAACCTCCGGCCCCACATCATTACGCTGAGCAACCTCACTTGAACTCATGGCCCAAGCGAATTGATTCATGTGTCAAACTTAATTTCTGCTTTTTAAAAGACGTGGAAAACTGGCGTGGACGGAGAGAGTAGAAGGTGTTTAGTGTTTATTGATTGTAGTTAGGCGAATGTAAACATGTAAGATCTTTCGTTGTCTGCCTGACCCAGTCAGGTCATGGCGCTATGCCTCATTAGGGAATCCGAAATGGCAGGCTTATGTCCGATGATCATTGGGATTGAAGAAATGCGATATATATGATGGAATTCCTCCTATGTAACGCCGAAGTCAATTGACAAAAACCCAAAGAACGATTCTGTGCGTGCATTGTGGGTATATTCGTAACCTCAAAAGAATTTCATGGAATGAGATGCATCAGCGGCGCATGTCCCGAAAAGACGAATGACAACCATCCAGCCTGTGTTGAATGACTTCAGCAAGGAAATCATGTTTCTCCTGTTCGATAGCAAGATCAATTAGCATCCATCGACAATTCACCTTCCAAAACGACGACATGAACTTACACAATCCTGATCCCCGCCAACCTTCCACCCATCCCTCCCCTCCCAATACCCCCTCGACCCAACCTCAACACCATCACCAGCCGCGAACAGATCCGTAAAAACCGTCTGCATCCCCGCATCCTTCCCAGAAGCCTGCATCCACGCAGACTCATTCCTCGACACCTCAGCCCTAAACCCCCGCTCCCTAAGCTCAAACACAATCGGCGCAAGCAACCTAAACGTATGCATCATAGGCAGTACGCTGAACTCCTGCACCACAAACTCCACCTTGACACCCCTCCTCTCCCCACCGTCTTCCATGGCCGAAACCATCTTCCTGACCCGCGCGGCCAGCGCATCGAACACGGCGGCCGCGCGCTCGTCAAAGAACTTCGCGTGCGAGGTCCTCGCGTCGAAGAAGATGCGCGGCGCCTTGACGGGGAGGACGAGGTGTCGCACGTGATGGCCTGGCACGACACTGCTACCTAGGAAATCCTCGCGCAGGAAGGACGTCAGGATTGCGTCGGGGCAGTTCGGAGACAGTTCGAAGGAGTTGGTGCGGTAGAAGGCTTGCGCCATCTCGTCCAGGGCCCAGGAGGGGAGGGTCTTGCGGGATATGAGGCGGGAGAGGAAGGGGGTGCGGAGGGGTTTGGAGGGTCGGGGCGCGGAGACTATGGTTGCGTTTTCGACGACGGTCCAGGGGGAGGGCGGGGAGAGGGCGAGGAGGTGGTGGTAGATTATGTCTCTGAGTTCGCGGGGGAGGAGGGTGGAGAAGTTGGTGATGAGTTGGGAGAATTCATGGTCATTGATATTGTTGTTGTTGTTCTTGTTCTGCTTTGGGTCCAAGGAGTGTTGGGTGATGGGTGTTTGCGCAGGTGGATTCGCAGGTTGTTGCACTCGGTGATGGCTGTTGGGAGAAATCCAATTGTGTTAACTGGTGTATACGCAGACGCACATAAATCCGGGGAAGGGGAGCAAGGGGAAAGGGTTTAAAGTGGACACAAACAATGGGGCACCAACAGCATATAATATGGGGAAGCAAGATCAAACTGCTCCACGCTCTGGGTAACGACGCATTGAGACATATCGTGTGGATTCGAAAAACAAAACAAGAAGACAAAAGACGGGAGTAAGAGAATGGGAAGAGGAAGAAGGAGAGGCTGAAGTTAAAAACACCAAATGATTAACGAACGGCTCACGAGACTTCTTGGGAGGTACCTACACAAGAGTACGTACCCGCAGTGTTGGACGGACTTAATCCGTGAATGGTTATCCGAGGCACGCGGGGAGGGAATGGGAAGGGGAAGGGGACCTAAAGACGGGACGAGAACGGAGTCGAATCCAATAATTGATTCGTTGTGCCTGTCCAAGAAGCTTCTATGCCTGGTAGAGTATCATCTCCATCTCCATCTCCATCTTTTCCCTTTGCCCTTTGCCCTTTGCCCTTTGCCCTCTGCCCATTTCCCACCAGATTTGCCCTGCATTCGCGTCCTCCTCGCCACTGGGAACCCCCTGGATTCCCCGCACTACATCCCACTCACCCACTACAGGTACACTACTTTGTTACATACAAAAACCATTGAACCAATCCTTCGTCTATCACTAGATACACAATAGTAACAGTAGTGACAGTGCTAAGTTGTTCCCCTCGCACTAGTAGTCCTGACCGTTCGCTCACCCACCTCACCTCATCTCACCTCACGCGGTCTGGGCCGCCTTACCTAAAACCCTAGGTCTGTATGCTGCATTACGCTGCTCTTCTCAACAATAAGTGGTTGCCACAGGATCTGCAATAATGCAACCAACCCATACACTCTTTGTGTGGAACTTATTCAATTTCTATGCCAAGGATACTATTACAACAATAACACAGACGGGGTGGCCCTCCGAAATCGACTCCGACACCGAAACCGGAGCTGCCCCAGGGTCGGAGTACCATACCAAACCACCCCCTCCCCAGGTAACCGTTAAATGCTTAGTAGTCGCTATCGTACTCTTCCTCGTCGTCGCCCAATAACGCAGGATACTGTCTGCTCCTCAGGTCCTGCTCCAACCCCCCGTCACTCTCGGGATCAACGTATCCCTTTCCTCCCACCAGACTTAGAAGCACTGGTAGCAGGACGAGAGAGTGCGTGGCTGCCCACACTACCAGCGCCACCCAGACTCGGAAGTAGTAGATCTCGAAAATCTGTGTCGAACGAACCAATAGTTAGTTTCCGTTTCAAGGCACGTGAGGAAATGTACAGAAATGATGATGGAATCATCTTACCTTGCTGCGCGTGAAAGCTAGTACTCCCACTCCAAGAATCTTGGTAATCGTAATGCCCGAGATGACAGAACTTGCGACGTTGACCATCGCGGTCCATGCCCGCGCATCCCGTCCACGGAATCGGTGTCGCGGCGCACGCTCCATGGTGGCACGACTCGGGAACGTGTAGGCGCGGGCAATGTGGGCGGTGAATTCGACGCTGATGCCCACGCAAATGATCAAGTTGACCAGTGACACTGCGTTCAGGGAAACCCCGAGTATGGCCATCGATCCAATGATTGAAGCAATGGTCATGGCAACCACAAGTGTCACCACAACCGCGGTCTGGATGGAGCCAAGGAGAATGGTAGTGACTACCAGTGTTGCCCCAAGAGCGGAGCCCAGAAGAGCGCCAGTGAGGCGGACGATTGATGTATACTGATCGAAGAAGATGTAGAATTTGGAGTAAGGGAACACCTCCGTATCAACGTCCTTCGATATCTGTTTCGATATCCGGCGAGCTGCAGTGTACGCAGCAATGAAGTCCTTCTGCGAGCGCAATGGTGTATGGAACGTCCGGAAATGGGAAGCGGGAATGGTGAGTTGTTTCTCATCTATGACGAGGGCGTCTGAGTACGCAGCTGCACCTCCTAGTGGGCAGTCTTCCGTCGTGGGAGCCTTGATCCAGCGGCTAAGATAATCAATGAATTCCTGGCCTTCTGGCATTCCAGACAGAGTAATATTCCATGGCGGATCGCGACCTTTGAAGCAAGGCTGGTTTTTTTCATCGAGGCAACACTTCTCATTATCAGGACTAAGCCAGAGGAAGAAGTCATCAACCCAATTAGCGGCAGATGCTGTGAGGTAGGACACCTCGGGCCTCTTCCTCTCAGCCTCGATAATGTTGGCAAGACTCTCTTGGTGGCAGGTGGAAAATCTACCACACAGTTCCTTTTGCTCTTCCCTACGGGTGACGTTGAGCTCTTTAGTGATGAAGTACACAGGGGGGCCAGCGTCGAAGTAGTCATACAGATCGTTGAAATAGGGGATCAAGTATGAGTCGCTCGGTATCGCAATTCTCTGGTCAAGTCCTAGTTCGACGCTGGGGAAAAGCGCCACCGCAGCGGTGAATATGCCAAAGAAGACTGCAATGATTCCAACTTTGGTCTTCTTACCCAGAAGTGCGGGAGCATACGTCTTTCGGATGAATCGTTGAAGTCCACCCTCCTCACCAGTTCCATGTCCAATGCCGCCATTGAGATATCCCGAATCAGCCCGCGGAACTTTCGCACAAGGGAAGCAATCTGCACGATTGGCCTCCACGCGGTATTGATTGAGGGAGAGAACAGCGATGAACATGGTGACCTGCAGAACAGCGTTGATGAACACAGCACCAGCAGCATACGCAGCGAAATTCCGGACCGCTGGCATGCCTACGGCACATCCGAGAGAAAAGGCGACAGTCTCGGTAGTCGCAGACAGCAAAATGGAGGGTCCCATGCGGCCGAGCGCTCTAGAAACGCGTTCAGGCACGGAACCTTCCGGATGACTGATGTTGACTCGTTCGAACTCATGGACAATGAGGAAAATGTTGTCCACACCAACCGCTAGGACGAGAAATGGAATGACTTCAGCAATGATCAGAGTCACTTTGATGCCCGCGGCAGAGAAAAGTCCAACAGAAGCTGATACCGACATAAGCACGATCAAAATACCCACGATACCTAGCATAAACTTGGATTGTACGAGAGCATTGGCGGGGTTGCGTAGTAGTGATTGAACAGTGAGGGTCGTTGAGCCCAACGCCAGCGATGCGTACAAGAACATAATGATGTAACTGACCACCACTATCTTCGCATCGGTGTTTGTGCTCTTGTTCAGTTCTTGTTCGAGGCTGACCTCTGTGTTGAAGCTGAGTCGGAGTCCGCGTTTCTGTGCTTGATCTTGGTATATTTGCAACATGTACTTGATGCTGTCCTCCCAGTCCATGGCACGCTCAAGCTCGGGAGTTCCTTCAGGGTGGTTATTCACGACCCAAGTGATGACAAGGGCATTCGCGTCGAGCACATTTTTGTCTACGCCGCCGAACAACAAGCGCGGATCGAGGGGCTGTTGGAAAGTTGGCAGACACGAGGATGGGTTGTCGGTGCAGCCCAAGAGTTGCTCATCCCAAGCTGAAGGGTCGACTTCGTTGAAATCGCTTTGGAAGTAGCCCGTAACGGACTGCACAACACAGTCGTCGCCGACAGGCTTAAAACACACCTCGTCCAAAGTAACACCTTGACGGAAGGATTTGTGGCGACGGACTTGGCTCTCAATATCGAACCACCACTGTAGTGTGTCGTAGCTCAGGACAGGGCCAGTCTCATTAACAAGGAAGACCTGCTCCGCTCGGAAGAAGGGACCGAACTTTTCGTCAAAGAAGACTTTCTCTTGAGCAGCGGCGGAGTCTGGCGACACCCAAAGACGAACTGGGTCAGTCTCCACTTGAAACCTAAGCCATCCTAAACTCATCAGGATGACGACCAATACACTGGAGACAATGGTTATCGCCGGAAATTTCGCACAAACATATCCAAGTCTGCTGAATATGCGATCGCACCAGGTATTCACAAAGTAATGCTTGGTGGGTCGATCCAGCATACCCACGTTGTGCACAATGTCTCCCTCGTCTTCATCGTCGCTAGGTTCGATGTCGTGCAAAAGCCGCAGCCTTTCATGCTTATGCTTCGAGTGGTTCTGATAGGCAACATGGCCCGCTACTGCAATGCACAACAAGCCAAGTAGGATTGAGTAGATGAGAATTACGGCAAATGACAAGCAGGGCAAAAGTCCAACACGGCATTCTTTCGTTGCGCTCACCTCGGGGAGTTCTGCGCAAGAACCTCCGCAATCGAGACACGCGCAACGGTACCTCTCGTCGGTGGAATTACAGGGATGCGCCTCCTTGTCCATTGGCTCAAGCCCTGGAAACTTATCATCTTCCGGTCGTGGGAAATCCATCTGGAAAGGGCTGCCAAGTGCCTTTTGGTCTCCTAAGAACTTGAGAAACTCTGTATAATTCTTTGCGCCGCCTCCGATGAAATCCATAGCCTTTCCGTTGGTCGCACCAAACTTGACATCTTTGCAACTGTCGTAGAATTGAGACCCGTATGCATTGGAAACGAGATGGTCTAGCTCGGTAGCAAGGTAATTGTCACCCTTCGGTGCCGTATCGGTAACGTTAACGAATAAAGATTGATCTGGAGAGCAGGTGAATGTACAGAACAGGTTGAAAAAGTTGGCTTTGCAAGCTGGACACGCGTTGATGATTGGTGTCACTCGCTGGAGGTTCGACGAGAGTGCATCGATCTGTTCCTCGTTACAGCAGACATCCGAGTCTGACCAGCTCTCGCCACAAATGTTGACGAGTTTCTTCCTTAAATCCTCATCCGGGGTCTTCGCCAGTCCGTTATCCGGGCAAGGTAGCTGTCCTCCAAAGAAGCTCTTTTTGCCACAGTGTCCGCGTATCGCGCATCTGCCTTTCTCATGTTTCGTTGTCAGATCAGGACCTGCCAACGCTGCCCCGGTCAGAATAGACAGCAGCCCTGCCGTTATAAGCTGCCATCCGCCTCCGGAACACCGCATCGCGCGTTTGGTGCTTCACGGAAGCAAAGGTCGGGACGAATGCGCAGTGGCTAAACCACTGGCCGAGGCGACAATTCACCACGTTCTTGGATCACAACGACGTGGTAATATAACTTTATAGCAGTATTGGGCACACGAGTGTATATTGGTCGGCGAAGTCGCTTGGGAACGACACAAAGTCGAGGTAGAAGCAATCGAGGGTTAGGAATGACGCTGCGTTGGGAACGAGACAAAGCTGCTTCAGAATGGACGGCCGAGAGCCCAAATCGATGAATGAAAGACAATACGTGTTAATATCTCTGCTTCTTCATGCGAAGAGAGCTAAGCAGTGGTAGCTAGCCAGTAGAATGCGACGGAGGCGTGAGGATGCAGAGAGATGAAGCTCGCAGGCTGCCGCGCGATCGCGGGATTTACAGTGACCTCACCGTTGGATCAGTCAGGTACCGACGCTTGGACAGGCCGGTTTCGGTTATGATCGACACTAACAAAGTCACACGCATGTTGCTCGGATCCAGCCCAAGCCGCCTTATTAAACAGAGTGAATGTATGCAAATGGAAATTACGTACTCCAATTCAAGCTGAAAATCAGTATTTAGTTATGGAAAAATCCTCACGAATTCAATCAACAGTGAATTCACACAACCAATGATGCACAGTACTTGACCAAGTATTTTTTGGAAATCACAAGTTGTTTATTCATTAACATCGTAACCATGGGAGTTTTCCCTTGTTGTGCCTTTCCACTCTAATAAATATTGCCCACTCATCTGCTTTTTGTTGTCCTTGGGGTATCCAGAAAATCCGACCGTCATATAGATAAAACCTCGCTCAATCTTTCTACTTTTGCAAATACTTCACAAGCTCAACGACCTGCGACCTGGTCTCTTCCTCGAGTTGCTCCTCGGGTGGGCCGAGGACCTTCTCGAAGACCGTCATCAACTGAGGAGTCAACTGCTGGATGGTGGGCTCGTTGGCCTGGTCTGTGATGGTTATTAGCTATTGCACAATGTGATGCGCGTACTTGATAATACGTACAAAGCTTTACAATCATGCTGAAGATGGGCTTGTTCTCCTCGTAATCCTCGCGAAGGGGGAGAAGCTGGACGAGCCGAGGGAGAACCTCTCCGATGGGAATCTTATCAGGGTACTTCGATGTCATTCGGCTCACGCATCCAGCGGTGTTGTCGAGCAGGCGAGCCTCATTTTGAGCATCGAGCAGGGGCTCGATCTTGGAGAAGATGGTTTGGAGAGACTTCAAGATCTCAGCATCATTGGTGGTCTTCTCACAGAGAAGGCCAATGCCGTAAACAGCGTTAGACTTGGTCTCTGGGTCCTCGTCGGAGAGACGATGAAGAAGAAGCTTCAGCGAAGAGGTAGTGTAGGGTGTGCATGCCTCGCCCATGTTGCCAATGCACTCGGCAATGGTACCCACGGCAGCACTACGCTCAGTGGACTCCTGGCTGCTGGCATACTTGACGATTGGTTTCTCGAACATCTTCCAGAGCTCACCAAAGGCGGGGCCGAGAGCAACGGCGAGGCATGTCACAGCCTCCATGGCAGTCTCGATAACCAGCCAGTCGTATTCAGACGACTCGTCAAGAACATCTTCATCATCACCCTCGTCACCGAGATCCTGCTGGCAGGGGTGACGCTTAGTGATGACTGATAGTAGCTGCTGGCAGATTTGAGGAACAGCGGTTCCTTGATCGGTAATCAAAACCGCAGGTCCACACAGCTTGAGAGTAGCAGCAACATCACGGTTGATGTCCGTAACAGTACCCCTAGTTGCTTAGTTAGTCGCGTGCCTCGTAAGAAACGTGGAAAGCAATATAATGAATAACAGTAACTCAGAAGCAGATTCGTGTTCGCCTCAATTGCACTTTGGCATCAGAGTGAGCTGGGATTAACGAAGATTGATCATCCTTGTAGAGTGATGTGAAAAAGAAAAGTGAACAAGCATGAAACTTACCGGTCCATCTCATCCTGCCAGATAGCCAAAGTGGCAGTAATGACGAGGTTACCCAGCTTCTTCAACTCATGTGGGGGTTCGGTCTGGAGAGGCAAGCCGGGTGTCCATTTGGCCATTCCGTCGCCCTCTGCCATGCCCCAAATGCAGGCATAGGTGCGCCATAGAGTACCAATAGCAGCCTTACGGATGCCCTCATAGGAGTGCTCAACGAGCTCAAGCAACTTGGTTACCGTGCTCTCGAGGTAAGGGAGATATTCACGGCGAGTGTGAGTGATGATGTCACCGTACACCTCGGCCGCGATCTCCTTTTCCATGGCAATGGCGGTGACACCTTCAATGTCATCCCAGCCCTCATCATCCATGGCAGCCTCGTTGAGATCGCTGTCATCGTCATCAGTTGCGGCAGCAACCTTGATCTTCTTGCCTTCAACGACAACCTCGGATCCAAGAAGGTCGGCAGCATCGGCGCCCAAAGCAACCTCCAGGTCAGTCTCGTCCTGCTCTAAGCAGTCCTGGAGACCTTTGACAGCGCCGGGGAGGTACTTTGCGAACTGTTCCTCATAGACCTTGGCCATTGTGCTCCAGAGAATGTAGCTGGTCTCACGGAGGCGAGGGTGGTCTAAATGCAGTGCCTCTTCGGAAGCCTCCATGAGAGGCAACACATAGGGCTCAAAGGGCTGAGCACCGACAGCGGAAGCAATCTTGCCCATCGAATCGCACACGACGCCACGGAGTTCGAGGTCATCTTGGCTGTCCTTGATCCTGACATATGGGGAGAGCGAGTTCATGGTGGATTCAAAGTAAGGAAGGAAGGACTCTTCGGCAGCCGATGCAATAGAACCGACAGCACCGATAGCTGCGCCCTTGCACTTGAAGTCATCATGGTGGAAGAACTTGCTGAAGCGGGGTACAAGTTCGCCGACATACTGAGCAGCTTCCTCAGACTCAAGACCTTCAATGAGAGAGTCAATGGCATGGCAGCTGCCTCGGATGATCTGCAGGTTGCGCTCATCATCTGCGGATTGAAGGTTGTTGACAGCCAAATCGTAATTCTTCATGATAGCGGGAATGACGCGGGCATGCTCCTTGCCAACATCTTCAGCCAGATCGTCCGCCAAACGAGCAACACCGTTCAAAGCAGCGGCCCTGACCTTGAGCTCAGGATCCTCGAGAAGGTGAAGAACCATGGGCAGAATCTCGTGTAGCTGGGTGGCGATGAAGTCCGGAGCACCCTCAACGCACATGCCAAGGGCAAGAATACCAGCTTGACGGTGGTCTGGGTTCTGTGAGTTGAAGTACTGTCCAAGGGCCTTCATCAAAGGAATGACGACCTGGCTCGGGGGCAGGCTCGAGGCGAGAATGTCGAGCAGTCCAAGAGCTGACCTGGCAGGTGTAACGTCCTCGTCATCACTGGACAAGTCGCCAAGTTCAGTGACGATTTCGAGGGCCTTGAGAGTCAACTCCTCTCCAATCCTCAAGCTCTGTACCTTGAGCTTGCGGTAACGGACGCACTGCATGAGGAAGGCCAATGCTTGGGATCGATAATCGTCGTCGATAGAAGTAGTGCTGCCAAGCTCCATCATGAATTTAACGAGATCACCGAAGTGCTTTTGTAGCAAGGCCGACTCGCAGCCAAGGAGGGTTTGGAACACCTCGAATGCCTGCAAGGCGTTATCCTCATCACCCTCATCGACGGTAGCCTTGAGGACGTTGACCATGCCAGGGATAGCATCCTGGAATTGAGCGAGAGACTTGGGGTCCTCTTCGGGATCAAGGAGCATAGCGAGGCGGCTCAATGCAAGCATTGTGTTAACCCTGACCTCGGCGCTCTCGGGGTCTTGGATGGTGGAGCTGAACAGGGTGTACAAGTCACTGATCTTGCCAGGGAATGTATCACCAACAGACTCGAGGGTGGTCCAGATGATGTAAGTTCCGACTTCCCTGTGCCGGACTGTAGAGCTTGTAGACGCCTGTTGTAGGTAGCCAGGCAGATCCGCCCACTCTCCATCCTCAAAGTCCTGAGCAGCAATGGCGGCGATGACACGCGCAGCCGAGTGTCTTGTCAGTCTGAGATCCTCATTCAAAGTGAACTGGAAAATCTGGTTTCGTAGTCCATTCTTTTGTTCGGCTGGAAGCTTCTCCCAGTGCTTCGTGACCAACTTGCGGGCCTCGACCGCAGCGAGTTGGCGCAACTCAGGTTTTGCGTGGTTGCAGACGATCTGGAGGAGAGCGTTGAGGGACGCCGGCGAGGTATAGTAGTTCTTGTTCAGGTTGGCAGTGGCAGCCTTGACACGCTCGGTATCGGCTGGTAAAGTCAGAATGAAGAATCAAAACAATGGTCGAGGGACACACGTACGCTGTAACAGCCCCTCCAAGAGGCTCACGAACTCTGCCTCATCCATGTTGTCGAGTCTACTTTACGAGTGAACTCAAAAAGCAGAAAAGAAGTCAAACGCAGAGAGCGAAGACTTGTATCGCAGTGGAATGTGCGAAAAAGTTGGATGGAGAGAGAGAGGTGGGGGGAAATAATTTTTTGGTTAAAAAAGTTATCGGTTGAAGCACAGAGTGGTCCGTGCGTGCCCGCGTCAGTAGTACCTCGAACAGCTTGGTTCGGTAGTGTGTAGAGACGCGAAAGTCATCAATTGAAGTTGGGCATGTAGGCATGCCGGATAACACTTCGTCCAAGCACCGTTTCTCATCTCAATGTTTGAACAAACAGACGCGTATTGGCTGCTGTTTTGTCGCCTTGCGTTTGCGTAGCTGTGTGCAGATGCCAGGCCCTTAGGCAACGAGCCTGTACCCTGTAATCGTGCGCCATGGGGAACATTGATGGAAAACTATCCTATCCCTATTAAGAGACTAAGACGCATTTCAATTCACTGAAGCTTACTCCGTGAATGAATGAAAGAATTGGACAGTAATAATGTGAAGTGAAGAAGGATGGATTGCTGGAGGAGCTACGAGCTACTTAAAGGGTCAAGAATCAGTCTACGCTCAGGGAGATCACGCTAGTGCCATGTTGGGCCTAGCGGGGTTGGTGTCCTACGTTCTGTTTCTTCTGTTTGAAGTGAAAGTCACCCACTCCACTGTCAATCAACTTTAACGCGACCGCATTAAGGATCCTTCGACTCTTCCTATCTCCTCCTCCATTATACCCTCGTCGATTGATCTCTCTCACCTTATACCAACGACCTCTCAGGGTACCCCCCGCCATCACCAGAAATCCAAGATACCCCCCGTCTCTGTCTCTATGGCATCAGTACGTTCAACCTGCGCCGATGTTTCCAGTATCGGGGCATCAGATTCAAGCTTGACTAACGACACACAGCAAGCACCCGTTCAACCGCGCCAGTATTCCGGGAGTTATCTGCCAAATGGCGGAGCTCCATCAGGCCCCGCTCCTGGCGCAGTTCCTCTTCTTCCAAACCAAGGCCGCGTGATACAACAGGGAAGCACGAGAGTCCTCTGCATTGCTGATGTGCGAGGTACGGAATCACATTACAATCATACGTAGCTTCAGTGAACTGATCATGCGGCAGGCAATCTCCAGTCGCTGAACCAACTCGCCGCGGATGCAAGAGCAAGCTACATCATCCATACAGGTGATTTCGGTTTCTATGACGACCGCTCTCTCGACCGCATTGCCGAAAAGTACGTTCACTACACGCCTAGAAGCTACCATCACATCAGATGCTAATTCAATCAGAACCCTCAAGCATGTCGCACAATACTCCCCCCTACTTTCCGATGCTACCAAGCGCTCTATCGCATCCGCCCCGCCGCAGCCACCAATCAAGGAACGGTTTGTACGGGAACATCTACCGCTCTCCGAGTTACCTCTCTTCTTGAACAAGACCTACACTCTCAATGTGCCTGTATACACGGTCTGGGGAGCTTGCGAGGATGTTCAGGTTTTGGAGAAGCTTCGCTCGGGTGAGTACAAGATCGACAACTTGCACATCATAGATGAAGCCCATTCCCGACTCCTCGATGTCGGCGGCGTTAAGCTTCGTCTGCTTGGTCTCGGTGGTGCCGTGGTCATGCACAAGCTATTCGACAACGGTGAGGGCAGAACCACCATTGCCGGTGGACAAGGCACAATGTGGACTACTTTGCTACAGATGGGTGAACTAGTCGACACCGCAAATCGCGTCTATGATCCTACCGAAACTCGAATCTTCGTCACCCATGCCTCCCCCGCCCGTGAAGGTCTCTTGAACCAGCTTTCTGTCACCCTCAAGGCCGATTTCTCCATCTCAGCTGGCCTTCACTTCCGCTATGGCAGCTCGTACAATGAGTTCAGTGTCAACCCCACTTTGGATCATTACCGTGGAAAGCTTGCTGCTTCCAAGGCGTCTTTCAATGACGTTTGGGATACGGTCAAGTCTGAGGTCGAGCCTGCTGTCTCCGACAGTGAGTCTCAGCAAAGACTGCTGAATTTGGCTATTGAAATCGTCAACAAAATGCCATCCGTCGCACAGGGAGGAAACCCCTTCGGCGGCCCGGCTCCGGGCCCTCAGAGTGGCGTCATTGATGAGTCGGCCTTCAAGAACATGTGGAATTTCAACCTTGCAGATGCCGCCTACGGTTGGCTCGTTCTGGACGTCGACAACGGTAGGATAGGCACGGAGATGAGGGCGCAGGGTTTCAACTTCGCTCATCGCGGTGGCAAAGCTGCACCTGGACAGCCCGCACCTGGACAGCAACCAGTTCCAGCTGTTGCCAGTACTGCCCCGGCTACCGCCCCAAGCCCAGCTGCCCAACCTTCACCCGCCCAGGCACGTGCCAATGTGCCTCCAGCCAGCACTCCCCAACAAGGTGCTCGTCAAGCCGTACCCACTCCACCAATTTCTCAGCAGCAACATATCAAACCCGCAGGACAGCCTGCACGAACTGGTCCATCTCCCGTTCCCGCCGCTACCCCTAAGGAGCCAATCAAGCCAGCAACACCCCAACCCAGTGCTCTTGCCGGTGCTTCGGCGCCTGCGAACGCCGCAGCGGAGAAGGCAATTCCAAGTGAGGTCAAGCCCAATGGAACCTCGGCACCAGAGAAGGGACCATCCTCGCCCGCGCCCAGGGAGCAGGCCGAGAAGAAAGACAGCAAAGCTCTCTTCATTGTCAACGTCAAGGACGAAGAGGAGGCCAAGAATCTCCTCAGCGACGAAGACAAGGCCAAGGTGGAGAAGATTGAGAAGATCAAGCACTTCTATGTGGCGCACTTTGCCACTCCTACCGACATGACCGCCGCCTTCCATCGCATCCCCGCAGAGGTGAAGAACAACAAGTCACCTGAGAAGCCAAGCGTCAAGATCTACCGTGACCCTGCACAGCGATACGGTGCCGGGAGCTGGCAGAGCAGCAGCCGAGGCGGAATCCAAGGCGGGGGATACCGCAGCGGAGGCGCTTCTGACAGTGAGGGAGGTCGCGGGGGCCGAGGCCGTGGCGGATTCCGTGGCGGTGAGCGTGGTGGCCAACGTGGAAGAGGTGGAGGTCGCGGACGAGGATTCCGTGGAGGTCAAGGCGAGGGAGCTTCGGCATCGACTGGCGATTCATGAACGCGTCGATAGTACACCGTCTGTCGCTGCGTTTGGGTTGACTTTGGCTGTTGATCAACATCCGAGCCAGCAGTCATGCCTTCCACTCCAAATGTTGGCGGCTCACAGCTGCGCTTCTGAATCACGCACTTGGCGGAATTCTCATAGTCTCGATCTTTCTTCAGGCTTTTTCTGTGCTGAAGCCGCATAACTCGTCTTAGCGGGCGCAGGTCTTTTGCGTTTCTTCTCATTTTCTTTATCTGCCCCTTGGCGGACGACGGGGCGGGGCGACCGGCGAAGTGGCGGGCTGATTGATTCTTTTGAATCTGGTGTGGATTAAGGGTTTTTCAATGGCCGGTCTTTTTCTTCTGTAGAAAGACTTTGATCCGCATGTACCATCAAAACGACTCCTGGGGCTTGCGTTTCTTTCCAAGGTCGTAGATGGAGAGCGAATCCCACACTGCCTGTGGACTCTTCATAGAGTATGTATTGTAATGGATAAAAGGAAAAGTTGATATAAAAATGTTCTTCGAGTGAGGCCTATATTTGATGTTTAATCGTGACGACTAGACAGCCATCCGTAACATTCTTTGCACATATATCCCTATCAAGATCACCAAACCCACTTACAATATATCACCTTCCTTACACATTACTGCCATCATCCCATAAACCAAACTTACTATTCTCGCAAGTACTACCCCAAGTAGCGTTTCGTCCAGCACCAGAAACAACCACATATACACATAAACACATCCTTCACAACTACCAAAAAAATAGCAACACCTAAATCCCATCATTCATGCCTCTTATAAATCAAATAAACGCTAACATAAAACAAATTCCATTGTTTGAAAAACCTAAAATTAAAAAATAAACAAAAGAGAGAGGGGAGTGGCAGAGAACTCGAAGGAAGAAGTCTAGTCAGAAATGTGAATTCAGGAACAGTAAAGGACAAAGATCGTACCAAATATATTGCAAATGACCTAGAACATAGATTTCGAGCTCCTGGGTAAATTTGGGGTCCTATATGGTATGTTGTAGGATAGTGTTGTTTTTGGATGGGTTTGTGATTGATTGTTTTGTTGGAGTGAACTGAACGTCTGATTGCTATGGTTGACGGTGAAGTGAAATCTTAGTAGCATTAAGAAAGGACAAAAAAAGTCGGAATATAAAGGTGGATTGCGGGAAGGCGGTGGTGAAGATGAATAGATCACTGTGTTGTTCACGGGCATATATGTATATATATGATTTGACATTTTTGGTTCATCCGAAGAATGGATGGATGTGCTGCATTTTATTAGGATATAATAGGTGTTTTCCTCTTTGTTTCTTTACTCTGGATACAGGTTTCTTCTATCCAGATCTTCATTTCTGCATGGCCTCTACCACTTCTGATTCTTCCGAAACTACTAAAGCTCCTCTGTATACTCTGGAGGAATTACACATCCAACAGTCACGCGGGCTTTCATTGCAAGTCCTCCATCTGATCAGCCCAGTTCGTGCGCCGCTCAATTGGTGGTTCCAAGCCAAGAATTTCCTAATAATCGGTGCCTGTAGGGCTGGATGTCGTCGTCGTCGTGTTGGCACAGCATGCTTTGACATTATCAGAATCATCCTACGACCCTTCCACCTGATCGGCCCAACTCTTGCCCTTCTCCATCGGCGATCCCAATCCGAATGACTCTTGCTTGACGAGGCCTGGTCGCTCTGGTTCGGTGGCCTTGATCTCGGATGCTTTGTTTTTGATCGGGAAGTCCAGCGTCTTGGGCGCGTCGCCGGCCTTTTGTGAGGTCGATGGCCCGGATGGGAGCTCGGGGAAGTCGGCCGCTGTTGGTGGCTGTTGTCCCTCGGGCTTCTTGTTTGGTGTTCCTGGGCCATGATGGTCTCCGCGACCCCCTCTACCTCCTCTGCCTCCCCTTCCGCCACGACCTCGTCCCCGTCCGCGGTAAGAAGTAGAGCTTGCTTCGTCGTCTAGTACAGTAGCATCATCTATATGCGAAGCTGCAGGCCGGGTGCTTGGAGCGATGCCTCCGTGAGCTCCTCTCGCTGCACCGCGCCTCCTCTCATCTCCAGTACCACTGAACCCGTCCTCCTTTTCAACATCCCATTCCCGACCGCTCAGCGCATCCAACTTCCTCTGCCTGTTTCGCTCTCGCTCGCCCATCATCTGTTGCCTGTTCTGCCTATCCTGCTTCTGCCTCTCTGCTTGCTGCCTCTTCTTCTCCGCGCTCTGCTTCACCGCGAGAGCCTCGCGTGCCTCGAAGTTCGCTAGATCGGCTTCGGCGCGTGCATGAGCTGCGGCAAGCGTCTCGTTCTTGGACCGCATGGACGCGAGCTTCGCGTTCAGCTCTGACTCCGTCAATCGGGTACGTTGGGGACCTCCGGTCAGGGTTCTGTCGCCCCTAACAGACGTGGGACCTTTCGGCTCTTTAGCAGCAGCGGGGTTCGATGATGCTTCTGTTGATGCGGTCTCCGTATTTTCGGTGGCAGATGTGTCCGCAGGCTCAGCTTCCGCAGGTTTATCCTCCTTCTTCTCGGACTTCTGCTCGGCCTTGACCTCCTCTTTCTTCTCCTCTTTGCGGATGTCGGTGTACTGCGAGCCAGGCGGGGCGTTTCCTCGTCCTCTGCCCCGTCCTCCGGCTCCGCGTCCCCTTCCCCGCCCTCTTCCGCCTCTATCGCCGTTCGCTGGGCCTCGGGGTATTTGTTGCGGTGGTTGTGGCTCGTGGTGTGGCGCAATGGCCGCTTCGGGCGCATCAACGGGTTCGTCAAGTGGTATCACGACGGGGTTTGCTTCCAGAACTGGCTCGGCAATGGGAGTGAAGTCGTCGTCGAAGAACAAATCGTCGGTCGACGCGGTTTGCGCGAATGAGTCCATTGAAGGGTCGGCATAGCTATAGTCGTATGTCGTTGTCTCGGGAGGTAGCTATGAGGATGTTAACTACCATCTTCCAGGAGCAGAACTTCAACATGAGACTGCATGGCGATATACAAGGACAATTTGAGAGTAGGAAGAGCAGAGAAATCACGAACCGGTTCAGACTGGGTAGGTTGAGCTACTGGGGGAGTAGATTCAACTTGCGCTTCTGGGGCTTTCACTTCCGTCGGCGCAGCTGGTGGCGGTGGTTTCTGTTCTTCAGGTTGTTGCGCCGGCGTGCTTGGGGTCGACGCGGGTTTCGGTGACTTGGTGGGCTTAGGAGCCCATCTGGAGGACTGCATTTTTTCTAGTGGAGGAGGGTATGGCGTCTGAAATAATTAACAATACGTTGAAATAGAAAATCCTAGACTGTCAGTGAACGAGTTGTTCACGGGGAACCGATGTAGGCTAGTCCGGGTCGGGGTAAGCGCGGGGCAGGGACATTTGTCCCCAGACTTCATGCTAAACATCCATCCATCCCGTCAGGTACCTGACCTGAACACTGGAATAGGAGTGATCGGGGGTTGCTTCAAAGGGCATTATTACAAATCTGATCAAAGCAGCAATGCCCAAACCCCAGAACAGTGCTAGTTGCATAGGAGCTGCAAGTCTCACATATGAGTGCACAACAAAAGCTGACAACCAAAGACGATGCCTCGGTCGGCGGTGCATATCCCCTCACTATTATGACGCCGGTTCTCCTTAACCGGCCTACCTAATTAAGAGCTGTACGATCGAATCGAAGCTGTTGCGTAAGTATTCGTATGTAGGACAGAGAACTACAGCGGGGTCTCTACATAACATGAAGCCCTCTTCCCATTATAGATCAATATATACCAACTTGAGCTCGTTCTTGAACTTATATCTTACTTGATACCTAAGTTGGACCAGAGTTCATATCCTCATATTGATATCCATTTTCCACCATGAAAGCCGCCCAATTCTACGGCAAACGCGACATCCGCGTGAATGATGTCCCCAAACCCTCCCCCCTACCTCACGAAGCCCTCGTCGCCATCGAATGGAGCGGAATCTGCGGTTCCGACCTCCACGAATACCTAGTTGGTCCTCACGATCCCCCATCTCCCTACCACACCCTCAAATTCTAAACATAAACACCACAGGACCACTCGTAATCCCCACGAAAGACAACCCACACCCCGCAACCCACGAATCCCTCCCCGTAACCCTCGGCCACGAGTTCTGCGGGCGCATCGTGTCCGCGCCCGAGGGATCACCCCTCTCCCCAGGCCAACCCGTCTCCGTCGACCCGCGCATCTTCTGCCGCTCCTGCACGCGCTGCTCCGAATCCCACACAAACGCCTGCCGCACATGGGGCTTCAAAGGGCTGTCCGGCTCCGGCGGCGGGTTCTCCGAGGCCGTCGCCGTCGACGCGAAGCTGTGCTACCCGCTGCCCGAGCACGTGGATCTGCGGCTCGCGGCGCTGATTGAGCCGTTGGCCGTCGCGTGGCATGCGATTGCGATTATTGGCGATGTTGACTGGACGACGACGAGCGCGCTGATTGTTGGGGGTGGGCCGGTAGGCATCGCGCATATTCACTGTTTGCGCGCGAAGGGGTGTAGGAGGATCTTTGTGTCTGAGCCTACGGCGACGCGTGCGGCCCAGAACAGGGAGTTTGCGGACGAAGTGTTTAATCCGATTGAAGAGAATGTTGGAGACCGCGTGAGGGAGTTGACGGGCGGAGAGGGGGTGGATATTGTGTTTGATTGCGCGGGAATTCAGAAGGGGTTGGAGGCGGGGATGGATGCGTTGAGGCATCATGGGACATATATGAATGTTGCGGGGTGGGAGACGCCTGTAAGATTCTGGGTTTTTTGTTGATGTTTGATTGTGGGCTAACTGATGGGTTTAGATGAACGTTCCGGTTGGGTTGTTCATGTTGAAAGAGATTCACATGAGGGCGAGTTTGTCGTACACTGATCAACACTACAAAGAGACAGTGGATGCTTTCGTTGCCGGTAAGTCGACTGAATCCACTACCCTCGTACTGCCATCTAACATTATTTTGCAGGCAAATTCAAAGGCGTGGAGAAAATGGTCACCAGTCGCATTCACATTGACGACATCTCGACGAAGGGATTCGACGAGCTCGTTGCGAATAAGGATAAACATATCAAGATCCTAGTCACAGCGCACAAAGATAAGTTATAAAACACAGAAATATATCGAAAGTTGCAAAGACGAATATGAGACTGCATAGTAATGTCCAGCTCACTTACATCCCAAAAAGGAACTTTAAGATATCTTGCTAAACCTTAGTCGAAAACGAAGTCAAGGACAACCAAAAACAAAGGATTTGAGAAGATGTATACTGTGTATATGGATTCATGATTGAATACATATATGTCTACTGCCATGCTATCAACTGAAAACATCAACGCTATGCAGGAAACGATTATCGTACGTCAATGCTAATATATATCTGCAAGATGCCACACAATCCCCCAATATGCATCAAGTAATAAATCCATCGACTCCGCCATGCAAAAATGAAAAACAAAAAAAGCATCAACGCCATTTACAATCCCATATAAGCCCATGTATATATATGTACCTCGCCCCAGTGCGTGTGTGTATCTTCCGGGGGACTATTTTAGATATCTACCACATCATATCTCGTTTATAACTCTCGGGCAGGCCCAGCTTCTCGAAATCGTCTAGCTCCATGGGACAGTCGAAGTCCCAGCTGCTCTTGTCGCTGACGTCTTTGGGGAGGATGCCTGCGGCGCGGCCTTTCTTCCAACTCCACTGGGTTGCCTTTTCGGTATCCCATGTCCAGTAGAACCAGCCCCAGCCGTATTCGAAACTGATCATCTGAGCGACGGCGAACTGGTAGAGGAACTTCTTGTAGGCGTCGCTGTAGTCGCCGGGGGCGGCGTTTGCTCCGTCGCAGGAGCATGTGGTGGCTGGACATTGGGGCTTGAGGACGGAGGTGGATGCGTTTCCGGTGTTGAAAGTGCCCTCCCATCGGGTTCCTTTGCCGACGTTGTTGATGAATTGAGTGCAATCCGTATCGGCCTGAGACCATTCACCGCACATGGTAGGGCCAAATCCAGTCTTTTTGTCCATGGAACGTTTAGACTGGGCCGTCCAGCCACGGCAGGCAAAGTTGAGTTTATCGGTGTGTTTGAGGGAGATTTGGTCGACGTTGAAGATGACGTATTGATGGACGTCAAGGAGAAGCATGTCATCGTTTTGGAGCTTGCCTTGCCAATTGTCGAGGCCGAAAAAACCGTCGCCGAAGACGAGGACGGCAGAGATGTTGTCTTTGCGGATTTGGCTGATGGCTTTCTCGGTCCAGGAAATCACGCTTGGAGTATCGATCTCCACCATTCGGGGCTCGTTGACCAGGCCGTACATGGTTACGATGTTCTTGTAGCGGGGCTGGGCAAAGAATTGCGATAATTGATGATGTACGTCGAGAGTACGTTGCGCGTTGAGTTCGCCATCGGTACCATTGAGCCAGCCGATCACACCCTGACGACCAGAGTGGTTCCATCCGTTCTGAGACCCTGGTGCGCCGTGAAGGTCGAGATTGATGCGGAGTCCATTCTCACGAGCCCACTCAATGCCACGGAGTAGATATCGCCATGACACTTGTTTGACATAAGGGTCTCCTTCATAGGTGGTCACGATCCAGTATCCAAAGGGTATGCGAACGTGATCGAATCCTGCTTCTCGGATATCCTTGAAGGTTTGCTTTGTGACGAAGGTGGCATAGTGCTTTTCTAGGAAAGACTTGCACCTTTCTCCAAGACGGGTGCAAAGCGTGTATTCGTCGACAATATTGTCACGCTGGGTGTACGAATCGAAGAAGGATGGGGTGATGAAAGGCTCCAGGTTCAGCCATCCACCAACGTTGACACCTCGGATGGGCATCTTGCCATATTCGAACGCTTTGTTCAGCTTGGGTACCTTGTCGTTAGCCTGCACATTGTCATCGTATTTGTCGAAAAGGCCCATGACTGGTAGTCCGCCGACCGTTTTATCCGTATACGTCACGTTAAAATCCGCCGTATCATACCAAGAGAATGGATCTAGTATGCCCCCTTTAGCACTATCTGGAATGCTGGCTGGGTCGATGTCTTTGAGGTTGCTCTTGCTGGGTTCTCCATCGCCCGATGTACTACCACCACCTCCACCATCATCGCCGCTGTTTTTCTTGGACACCATAACTGCGACAGGAATGATAATCGCAAGAGCGAGAAGCACGGCTATCACTCCAATGACTACAGTTTCGTATTAGCATTTACACATGTAGGGTTCATAGCAGAATCTACTCACTGATCTTCTTCCTCTTCTTCTTCCTAGCAGCTTCCTCTTCAGAGAGCTCAGAAGGAGCTTTGCCCGCGCCTCCTCGTTTCTCCATCATGTACCGGTACTCATCGTCATCATCGATGCCTCCTTCTTCAGCGAGGGGACCACTAATCACCCTCCGATTCTTCTGCTCCGTTCTGTGCCTCTTCTCTTCGCGTCTGCGCTCGCGTCTTTCAGCCCTCTCAGATGGGGTATATTTCTCCTCATATCGTCTCCGTCTCTCGTCCCGTTCTACGTCGGTGAAGCTTCCTCTCCTGCCTCCGCCCCGTCCCTCATCATCTGTATGGGCTCGCCTCCTCTCCCTCTCCTCTCTCCTCATTCTCTCCTTCTTCAACCTCGCCGCCTCCTCGGCCGCAAGACTACTCTCATACGCTTTCCTCTTCGCCTCTTTCTCCTCCCTCGCTCTCTGCTCCTCCTTCTCCCTCCTCTTCTCCTCCCTCTCTTCTTTCACCCTCTGCTTCTCAAGCTTCGCCTCCTTGTTCCTGACCTCCCTCAGATAATCCTCGTCGTAATCGTAACCCCTCCACCCCGCCTTCTTCGCATTATGTTTATCCAATTTCGCCAGCGCATCAAGACTCAACGGTTTCCCACTATCCCTCGAACTGCCACCAGGCGTCGCACTGGACCGTCTCGATCTCCTCGGCGTCGACCCCTCCTCCCTCTCCCACTCCGACTCCGACTGTCTTCGCCGCGAGGCTCCTCGCGCAGCTGCCGGGGACGCACGCGGCAGCAGCGCGTCGCCTTGCGAGTCCGTGGCCCTGTGGCCCTTCCGCCGCCGGCCATGTTCGTCGCGGGAGCCGTCGCGGGGACGTCGCGGCGAGGGTTGCTGCGAGGAGTTGCGCGCTTGTTGGCGACGGGCGCGGTCTCGCTCGCGGCGGCGGCGCTCGCGCTCGACGTCGCGGTCGGAGTCGGGTTCTGGGTCGTCGCGCGGCATTGTGGTGGTCGCTTTCGCTGGGTCTATCGTCTATTGTGGTATGTGTGTCTTCGTGGATGATTGTAATGGCGAGGGTTGTAGCTGTGTAGCTATGATGGTATGTCGGACCTTCTCTGTTCTCCTTTCCCCTTCCCCTTTCTTTTCTTTTCTTTTCTTTTCTAATCCTCAATGCGTGTTTGGAAGTCGAAACGGTAGGCCTTATCTATCGAAGAACGCTCGCTGGAAAGTATACACACAAATAAAAGCGCTCGGACGTTTCAATCTCTCACAAGCAAGTCGCCATCCACACAGGAACAGAAACCACTCGTCTCACACAGTCTCGATAGCGTAGGTACGTACACGTATGTATGTACAATGGCAATCCACCAATTTAAGACGACATAGGTATGTTTTTTCTTTGGGAGACCCGCCGGCCGGGGGGGAAGGCGGTGACGCTTGCCGCAGTTGGTGACGCTGTGACGCCGTGACGTTGGCGGTCGCGTTGCTATGGGGATTGCGCCCAGGCGAGACTTGGGGGGGTTTGGCGCCGCGAACTCGAGCCTCTGCGTACTGTGTAGTGTGTACTGCACGTAGCCGTGTGCCGGGATGCCGACTTTATTTCCTCGGGGGCATCCCCCTGCACTAAGCAAGTTAAATCTTGGATTTTGACTATGGACTGGGTAGGCATTATTGGGACTATTGAAGGAGGAGAAAAAGTTGGAAAAGTTGGTTTTGGGGTCTTTGTTTTCTGTTATTGGGGTTTTGTTTTTTTTGGGAGGGAGCTTGGGACTTGGTAGAGGCTGTGTTTCTGGGGAAATGGGACGGAGAGGGTAGGTTAGGGTGCTGGGCGAGATTTGGCAGGGGAAAGGGAGGTGATGAATCTAGCATTGGCTGGACTTTAGAGATATATGGATATTGTGTATATCTATATTACTATGTAGTTGTCTACCTGGATAATCATATGTATTTCGAGAATAGGAGGAGCGTAGAGATTCCTCGCCGGCCCAGTACTCCCACGTGTATATATCAGCATGACACGGCATGTCTCAGTACAACACCGATACCCCGCCGCCCATCTAAAGCAAGAGGTCGAAACGATGCGAACTGAGATCTGAACCTACGAAACAAAAACATACTCGGTATACGTTAGATACAGGCACCTCCTCCTTCCGAAGTAAATAGGTAGGAGGGTATGTAGTGGATATGAACGACGGCGAAGCGGGAAGTTTGGGCGACACTCACCTCATTGACACAAGGGTTACATATGCAGGAGAGGACTCAGAAGAGGGAAGGCTTCACAGGGTACAGACGAAATGACGTTACCTTTCGTACTCCGTTGCCCAACTCTGCATTTTTATCTACAGCAGTTAGGGGCAGTACAAAGTATATCGATTTCACCTGTTGCGTGCTGGGGTGCAATGTGTACACACATATATAGTCACTCATCGGAGAAGCTCAAAGGTTTGACAAGTGTAAAGTAAAGGCTTGATGACATTTCATGCTACTTTCATCGCATTGACTGACTGACTGACTGACTGAACTGGCTATCTTTGTTTATGGGTGGTATTGGTGGTATCATGGGTGTTTAATGCTTCTGACAAAAAAGGATATAGAATACGTACAATGGAAAAAAAGAAAGGCAAAAGGGAAACCGTGAAAGGGAAGGAGAGGAGGTATTCTTCGCCTTTTTGAAAGGCTGGATTACGCTGTGGGGGGGGGGTGTCTAGTCGTGCGTGATGTCGTCGTTCGTGTGGCGGTGGCTAGCTGGCGAACGCTACATGGTGGTCCGCCGGGTGGATGTAGCCTTGAGGATGGAAGTAAAGCCATGAATGAAGAGTACGGCCTGCGCCCGATGATGTGTTTGGTAGTTGTTGTTCCATGTTGGTAGTTGCCTGGTTTGGCGACGCTGCGTCGCGCGGGTCGTTCGTCGGCGAGGACTGGGGCGCGGCGGGATGGATGTGTGTATCGTTATATCCCTCTCCCTCTTTGCATGGCTGTCTGTCTGTCTGTCTATGTGTATAGAGTAAGATTTGACAACGTGCTGATATCTATTGTTCAAGCACGGCGCTCAGATGCCCCGTTCAAGAAGTCGCCGCGATCGATGAGCCGGCGGGCGCGGATTCGCTCGCTGCCTTCTCCTTGCCCTTCTCCGGCTGCTTCTTCTCGTCGTCGGCGTACAGGCCGTGCTCGTAGATGTAGTCGACGACCTTGTCCGGGATGTAGTAGCGGATGCTCTTGCCGCGCTTTCGGAAGAGGCGGATCTTGGTGGACGAGACGTCGTTTTGGATCAGTTGCGGGATCACTCGGATGTTCTCTCGCCATTGCTGCAGGCTGACGAGTGCGTCGTCTGTGGGTGCGTTAGTGTGTGTGTGCGCATTGGTTTTTCGTGAGTGTCATGGTACGTACCGATATCTGTGCCGCTGCGCTCCAGAATGAAGGCACCGTAGTGTCCTAGAATCCTACTCAGATCTTCCTTGGCCCACAGTCCCGGCGTGCTCATCGTCTGGATCAGATCTGCGCCCGCGAGCAGGGCGACGTGGATCTGCTTCTTCTGGCCGGTGGAGTCGTCGATTCCCCCTCGGACCTTGTTCAATTCGTAGTCGAAGTGGTCCAAAACCTTCACCGTGGGCAGGTATTCCTTGTGGAGCGGCTCCCAGGGGTCGACGCCGATCCAGGTGGAGCTGTCGCGCACGGCGATTCTCGTCATGTTGATGCGGTGGTTTGCGGAGGCGAGGCCGGCCTTCTTATAAGCGTCTCCGACGGGACTGAAGAATCCTCCGATGACCTCGAAGTCGGTCTCGAATTCGCAGTAGTCTGCGGCCTCTTCGAACATGCGCAGGTGCAGGTTGGTGGGAGGGGAGAAGGAGCCGCAGGATACGAGGACGAGGGGTGTCTTGTTCGGGCTCGACATGACGGTCTTTAGTCGCTCGGTGGGGAATGTGTAGGTGTCGAGGGTCATGGTTTCGGTGGAGTCGATGTCGCTGGCCAGTGTTGGCTGAGGGACGTCACCGTTGGTGAGTGTGGTGGGGTTCATGGCGGGCAGAGGGTGAGAGGGTGTCGAACGGGGAGTTGATGTAATCGACGACCCGGCGAAGTGTCTCCGAAGGGAGATAAGAGGAGACAGTCGAGTGTGAAGTGGACCGGATGTATTTCGAAGTAGTGGTGGTGATGGTACGAGTAAGCGTAGAGTGTGGGCAGAGACTAAGTTGTAGCGCTGAATGGGTGGGTGGCGTTAGTGGAGGAAATTGTCGAAAGAAGGGTCCAGCGTGGATGTTATATGTATTCCAAGTTCGGAAAGATATGTATGTATGTAGGGTAGGTATGTACTTTTTTATGACAAGGGGACAGAAAAGGTAAAAGAATTGCGTACCGGTTGAAGGATGCTGGTGCCACTGGTACTGATAGAAAGTGTCCGGATTATGGCGGTGCAGCTAGTTGAGGCCGGTGACTGGCTGATGGGATTGGGGGAGGGAATGATTTGCGATGGGCGACGGGCGATGACGCGGGGGCCGAGGGATTGTCGGTAGGACGAGTTATACTGCGTAAAGGACAAGCCACGGGGATAGGGATTATGGTCGGAGAATGTAAGAGGTGAGGTATGTTACCTAGATGACGATGATGATGTTGTTGTTGACTGCCGGCCGGTATCAGATGCAGGTGATACTTGAGGGTTAGCTGCTGTATGGCTGGCCCTATGGCTTCGTTTGGTGGGGGAATCAAGGGAGAAGAGAGTCGCCGATGGTGAATGGTGAATGGTGAATGGCGAATGCGGGCAGATTGTGGATGGCGAATTGTCGAATGGCGGGGTCACAGTCTTGTGTCACCCAAGTGTATGCGATTGCCAGTGCGTGGGTGCCTGTGATGTGCAGCAATCGATTCGCTTTCTACTGTGTAATGCTACGAGTACTTTAATCGCCTCAAGCTATGTACGATTGCCAGGACGAAGTTGATCAATAGATATGAGGTGGGTATTCGTAGTATTAATGCAAAACCTCTTCAAAGTAGGGCCGAAGGGCGAGCGGAGTTATTGTAGTGTGTGAGGGGGTGGGTGGTGGTGGTGGTGGTGGAAGGGAAGAAAAAGGTTCGAGCAGCGCGGGCGGGATCGCGACATTTGTACTCAGACACACCCTTTTGCAGAGCAGTCGTATTGTATTGTTCAGTCGGATTCACAATTCCACCCGCTCGCTGTAGTTCAGTCACAGCCTAACATCTAATCCACATTCTCACTAGCGACCTTTCATGGATGGGATTATGGGATGGGATGAATGGGGAGGGAATAGGCGCCATTATTGTAGGGAACATTAATGGGATCATGGGCCAGGATGGGGGTTGAGAATTGCCTTTTTCTTCTGGTGGTGACTCGCAACGATGGCCTCTCTATGGTCTGCGCAGTAAAAGGCCTCGACTACCGACCAGTGACCTAGTGACTACCCGGCCGGTTACTTTACTTACTGTGACTGACTGACTGACTGACTGACTACTTCGACTACGACTTCTCTCTATGGCTAAACCACCACTAGTAAGCCCTTAGGGTTGTCTAACTTCTGCCAGGCCATGCCCTTGATCCGTAACTCGGGGCTGGCGATCGTTGACTGTCTGTCTGTCTGACTGTCTGTCAGTAACCGGTGCCTGGTGGAGGTTTACGACTACTATTGTTTGAATGAAAACGACGGCGTCCTGGCAATGTTTCATTGTTGAGAGAATTCCTAGTTTGTCTTGAAACACTACCTGAAGGGAGGAAACTTCAAGAGTGTACACAATGTTAGCATGCTGTGGTTTTTGCTCTGTACTGACTGACACTGGACATGTTGAGACCCAGGAGGGAATGGATGCTACGAGTAACCATCATGCTCAGTAAACATTTCGCTCTTACTACACATCAGTAGTGCATATGTACCTCCACCAAGAACTGGCAGAAGCTCCAACTACAACTGTAAGAGAGATGAAATAAAACAACAGCGAATCGACTCCTTGCCGATGAATCAACTCATTCTTGCATCTGCCACTGTCAATTCGCAGTAACAATCGACATCGGCCTCCTCCGATTTTCCGATACCTGCCCACGAGGTACCTTGTACATACATGTCCCCCAAGACCTTCGTTCCCCACCGGCCCGCACCATCGTATCCTCTAGGCAAAGGTTGCCTCTCATCTGCATCTAGGAATTGTAGCAGCAGCTGCTTGCGAGAGAGCGAGATGGGCTGTTTCTGGAAATGGGAACCTTCGCCGCTTCGGAGGTCTCGTCTTCTTCCTCCCCACCATCGTAGCTATTTGCGGTATAGTAACTTCGGAATACTGTCTTGTGTAGGTACTCAGTACGCACACAGAGGCACACAGGCTACACAATATGTAAACTCCTACACCACCTACATACCTACCGAATCCCATCCATAGACAATCCCGATACTTCCCCCTCACTGCAATTCCCCACACGACTACGAAGTAACTACTACGTGCACTGCATGAGAATGACCGCAACTCGTGACAAAAGTACCGGGTACCCCTCACGTGCCGAACGCGCCGCTTTCGGCCTGGTCCACCTTTTCCGATTTCTTGCTTCCCCACGCATCTGAACTTCTAATTACCACCGAAAGACCTTTGGCAATATCTATTCGATACTATTATTCTTATTATTCTGATTATAATTCTCTTGTGATGAACACAGCGTACAAGGCTACATAGATGCTTGACGAGATGCGCGAATAACGACTGCAGTCCCAACCGGATTGCCTTTTCTGTCTTCCGGGTATTTTTCCAACGTGTGCGCGTTCAATGTCCACTGTCCAGCTCGACAGACGCTTAGCAATCACTCTTTTAAAGTTAGCAAAAAGACATGCCTTTTCCATTCCAGACCGTCGGCCGTGTGGGCTTTTCCCCAATATTTCGTCATTCAGCGGCCGTCGCGTGCTCCTCCCCTCCTCCTTACGAAAGGGGGGGCAGTTGTGTGCTACACTTGGGTACGTGATTATTGGTTGTTTGTACTGGGATTGGATTATACTTGGACTATTTTTATAAAAAGGGGGGTTTTTAAAATTATTATGTAAGTATATACTTTATAATTTAATAAAGGGTTTGTAAATTTTTCTACTATTCTAAATATATAGGTACCTAAGCTTAGGGTACTTAGGTACTATACTTGCACATGATGCATGCCACTGCTAACGTCCTAGACTTCATGAACAGAGGTTATATCCAAACGATCATGTCCTAAGCGCATGGCTGCGACAATGTCTTTGCAGCAGGCGAGATATTCAGTTCAGAAAGACAAAGAACGTTTAGCTTTATGCCATGTCAATGATGCAGGTAAAGAGATGTGCGGCACTACATCTTACTGCTGTACCTGGGTACCAAGGTAAGTAGGTATTTTACATCATCTGTCACATTACAAATTGATATCTGAATAATGGTTTCATGTAACTTCTTTCCAATTCCTGTAGACCGACTTAGACCTCTCCTAAATCCGTACTCCCTTCCTCATCACCAAAGTGTGTACCGTCGAGCGAGCTGCCCCTCAGAGTGTGCCCATTCATCTCACCACAAAGTAGAAAGCTTCGGTTATCAAATTGCCCGCGAGTTCGACAACTCCCCTTTGAATCAAGAGTAAGAGCAGCAATTCAGGAAGATCTTGTGCGTTCTGGCCTGTAGTTCTCGTGCCTTACACTCTGCGTCACTCTGTCAGTGTCCACTTCACAACATAAGTAAAGGTCGAAATCGAACCGACTTCGACGACAGGAGATGGAGTCCTTACCCCAGTATCGGAAAGCCCAACCATCACTCCGTATGATCCTTCCAATCCGGCCATTCATACCCCGGCGCACGTGTAAAATCATTCAACATCGCCCAATACAGCGACCCAAGCAATCCCAATTCACACAGCGTCAAGCCCGCAACACACTCCACTACATCTTTCCAGGGTAAATGATTATAAAATATGGCGAAACTGGCGCAATACACATTGAGAAAGATAGAGAAGCAACACCCATAAATGAGGCCCATGACCTGCTGTGCTTGGAGGACCTGGCTACGCGGTGGGCCGGTCTGGAAGATGCCGTATTTGTCGGGGATGCCGAGTGTTTGGGATTGGATGCGGTAGCCGGATGTTGCGAAGGATTCGAGGTAGGGATTGATACTGCCATTGACGACTGCACCCGCAAAGAGTCCCTTTAGTGTTGTGAGCGTGTTGGTGAGGGTTTGGAGGAGCATGTTGCCGGTGGGGATGGGGATTGACTGGAGTAGGAGTTGCAGTTGCGGCAGCGTGGGCGACGGTGACGGCGTCAGTGAGGATATGTTAGATGAGTAGGTGAGGTTACAAAAAGTTGCGGCATGCGTTGCCTTTAAATGACTACGAGTAAAATCCCACGGGAGTAGTTGTCGATGAGAGGAGTACCAAGGTACTGCTGGCTCAACACGCCTAATGTGGAATGTCGGATGGGACCCAATAACCAAATACCAAAAGGAAAGTCCCTTTCGTAAGACCCAATGGTCTACGAGGCGGGCTTTCGGGTTATACCGTGCCATCGAGATTGGATCGACATATGACTGGAAGCCTGGGATACTTATATCGGCCTTTCTTTCGCACTGTCTGATTAGAGGCTGGCCCCAGGAATATATTTCCCGTTCCAACACGCTGTTCCACTTTGCTTTTTTAATTGGATCTCACTGGATAAAGGTTGTAATACATCCGTGTTCACCTTTATTGCCATAGTTACTATAGATATTACGAGCATGGGATATCAGAAACCCAATGCCACAACACTGGAACACTGGGCTGGACCATTGTGTTTATGATCGTTACGTAGGTACGTATAATATTCCGCTATTCGTTTGTAAATGCGTATCCATAAACATACAGAGCTCACGTTAACCCTCTTTTGCATCGTGTTTCTTCCTCTCGCCATCGTTGAGGAGGTTGGGAACGAAAAGAAAAGAAAAAGAAACAGTGTTGAAGCCGCGAAATCCTCTAAAGCCGCGAAGCCCTCTGGTGTTTCTGTGTACTCTGAAGCCCCTCTGTACCCATTAAAGTCAAAAGCCACCTGATATCCACTGCGCCCACTGAATGAAAGGCCTGCATTCCCCCAATCTGCATCAGGAAAGCGACCAGGACAAGTAACTCCACACTCTTTGCACAATCTTGGATCTTACTCTCCCTTTGCGAACTACAATGGCGTAATCAGATGGGTGAGGATCCCGAAAGAAAAGCTCCCGCTTGCCTACCAGGTGGATTGTGCACTCTCAATATGGCAAACACAAGACCTCTTCGTTGCTCCTACACTCGCCGATTGCTACTCATGGCTTGTAGTAGAACTTGAACCCGTGTTTCCTATCCAGGCAATCTATCTTACTTTAAACGACGTGAATCGGATCATCGACATGGTGCAGTGGGTGGGTAGCCCTCTCGAACTTTGCTGTGCTTCATTCCCAATTTCAGTCTCTGCATCAAGTCGTCATCGCTCACAAGTTCGACCTTGACGTTTAAGAGACGCTCGCAAAGTTTGTAGGATGTTCGTCGTCGTTGTCATTGTTGCGTAGGTTTGGCGTGCTGGTTGAAATCTGCTTCCGAGATCTGACTTATTTACTAAGAAGAATATACGACCCTAAAAAATTACTTTAATAACCTTATAGTTATAAATCTATTTATTTAGTTTTAAATATTTAAAAATTAAAATTTTAAAAATCAGTTAAATAAATATATTCTTATTTATTCGAATATTGCAGGTATACTTTTAGAAACCTATAGCTATAAGATGGCGCTAGTGAGGTGGATGGTCTATGGCATCCTTGAAAGACCTTGCATTCATTCAACGCAGAATTGCGCCATCCGCGTCCGTGGACGACAACATGTCATGTATCCCTCCGCTGGGAATACAACGGTTACACGGGATCTGCTGATCTCCGAGTTCTCTTAATTTTTCTGTCTTCTCCTTTTCCCCAACATCCTTTCCTGTGAGCAAGGGAGGAAATAGACTGCGGCGCTTCGCTTCCACCAACCGCCGTAGGGCTAGGGCTGGTCCGGCGGGTATGGCTGATTAAGTATTAGGGACCAGCTTTGTGCTCTGGCTCTGTCGTCATAGAGCACTTTTGTACCATGAAGCATTGTTGCTGGTGAGTATTTCGACAAGGGCATAATATACAGATAACGGGGTTCGTAAGGAGTGAGTGGTTGCATAGGTGGTAGCAATCATGATTATCTTGACTGAGCCATGTGGTACGACATGCAACTGGGTAAGGTTTGAGTCTATCGAACTCTACAGTCCACAAATAGATAACCCGGCATGCCCAAGTGTATCGATCTGCAATGAGATGAGATATATCGTAATGGTATGTAGCCATATTCTGAATTCGTTTTCTAGTCAGATAGTGTTGACTACCTCATTTGGGCAAGTAAAGCTTTGCTGTGTCGCATGTACTACCAAGCCGGGCTTGATTTGATTGATGTCGTTAATTGTGACCTGGTAGTGTTTCGTAGACGTGAACAATGCCCGCCCCATGGAGTAGATAATAACTTCCACCTCCATTTGAGAAGAAGAATAACGATGTACCGAGTGATGGGTGCCACTCGTGAACTTATCGGTTCCTATCGTGGAAGAAACTGGTGAAGTATCTGCCTGTATGGTGCATGGCATGGCATGGCATGTCTCTCTTTACTGTGTACCTAGGTGGAGGAAGCAAGCGGAGCGGGTCCCCAAGCTATTATTACCTTCGACGCTGTGCCATCCGGGCTAACCCTACACAGTAACCAGCCAACCACTGCCTGTCACAGTCCATCACTTGCAACCTCCAATCTTTCCGCGAACCGCAAACACCCCAACACCATCCACCTAACCACCTAACCACCTACCTACTACCTACTACCTACCATCACCACCACTGCCATCATCACCTCTACATCCTCCTTCTCTTTCTCTCCCCGCTTCCCTCCCAACATCCCCCGCCTTAATCACCGCTCTTGAATCCTCCTTCCGCCATCCGGCTCGGAATCCTCCACCTCCATTCACTTCCCGAATAACTACAACAGGCAAATCATCATCACCTCATTCACTACAACCGCCCGACCCTCTCCGCACCTGCTCGCACGGCCTATGGCGTGGCTACAGCACTCTTAATGGAAAGGGAACGTCGACCAACATCTGGTTTTCGAAACGGCCCATCTTCCCCTTCTACGACCTTGCCTCCCAGGTAAATAAACCCACTCTTTCCTCGCTATCTCCCCTTCTACCATTCTGCCAAACTCTTCCCCCCCCCCGCAAACCATCCCTCCTCTCTTTGTGTCGTTCAACACTAGACACACAACAGCACTATCATTTCTCTATCTATCTCTCTCGCTTTCACCTTCTCTATCTCTCCATCCTGCCACTCCGGCATACTTTCGCTTGCTTCTTCGGTAGGGCACTTTTCAACACGCCACTGGGCCTGCCCTGTCTTCTTGACTCGCGAGGTTGCTAGATAAATCACCAGAACAACTTCTCATGTCGACCAGAGTCACTCGCTCCTCCGCGAGACGTTCGGCGGGTACAGCGAATCCAAACGAACCCACCTCCCCCGACACTCAGCTCCCATCCCACCCTCCACCTCCCACTTCCGTCCGCAAACGAAAGGTTGCTGCTCGAGGGTCAAGCCCCGAACAGCCCGCAGATAACGAACCGGCCCCGCCAACTCGCGGTGGCCGTGCTAAGCGCACGAGACTGGAAGCTCAGGATAACTCTACAGCTCCGACCCCGGCCAGCTCGAAGAAGGGAAAAGCAAAATCGGCAATGTCAGATAACGGGTATGATATGAGTTCCGAGCACACTCGAATGGGTACACTGACCATTTCAAGGCCATCAGAGCCCATTGAGGACAAATCTACACCACAGGCCGAGGCATCCTCATCACGACGAGGCAAGACTGGGCGTAGAGGGGCCCATGTACCTGCATATCTCAGGCGCCAGTCCAAATCTGCGAATGTCGCTGGTGATGCAGATAGTCCCAGCGGAAATCGACCCTCCTCCTCTCGTCGAGCTCCACGCAAGGCCACTCCCCCAATCGATGACGATGACGATGACGAAGACGTGACCATGGAAGAGGCACCAGCCGCGAGGAAGGAAGGCGATCGGCGACATTCCAACTCTGATATCGGCTCCGGACGGCCAAGTATGAGTGAGGGCAGCGCTGAGGGACTGGGGGATAGATTCGACGAGGACGACGAGGACGAGGATGAAGATGACGATGATGACGACGACGATGACGGGTTCGTGGGTAGCTTTCTCGGACGCGGTTCCGCACAGTTGGCTGCCCTTCGAGCCATCACTGGACAGCTATCAGGCCAAAGCACCCGGCTACGCAACATCCTCGAACAGCTCAAGACCAGGGATCCGTCTATGCAACTCATTGCCCTCCAGGACCTTTCTGAACTGCTGCTCATGGCCACCGAGGACACATTGGCGGGCAGCTTTTCTCCCGATCCGTTTGTGAAGGAACTGGTGGAGCTCATGAATCCGAGTCCTTTTGGCGAGGAAAACCCCGAAATGATGCTTCTTGCGTGCAGGTGCCTCGCAAACATGATGGAAGCGCTTCCTCAATCGACCGCCAACGTGGTATACGGCGGCGCGGTCCCCGTCTTGTGTTCGAAACTCCTCGAGATTAGCTTCATTGATTTGGCCGAACAATGCCTGAGCACGCTCGAGAAGATCTCGGTGGAATTTCCGTCTGCAATCGTTCGCGAAGGCGGTTTGACTGCCTGCTTGACATTTCTCGACTTCTTCGCCACCAGTACACAGAGGACAGCTGTCACGACTGCTGCAAACTGCTGTCGGAATATTCCTGAGGAGTCGTTCCCCACGGTCCGGGATGTGATGCCTATTCTCAAGGATATTCTGAATAATAACGACCAGAAGGTGGTCGAGCAAGGCTGCATCTGTGTATCGAGGATTGTCCAAAGTTTCAAGCACTACGAGGCCAAACTTGAAGAGCTTGTTAGCCCGGAGCTGCTGCACGCTATCTTGCGACTGCTTCTTCCAGGAACCACAAATCTCATTGGCCCCAATATCCATACCATGTTTCTTCAAGTTCTTGCGTACACGGCGAAGGCAAGCCCTAGACTTTCAGCCGAACTTTTCAAGATGAACGTCGTGGATACCTTGTACCAGATTCTTACAGGCGTGTCTCCTCCGACTGGTACAGAGGATGTCGGAACCAAGATTGATAGTGTAGTCATCATGCAAGCCCTCATTCACCGGCCCAAGGAACAGGTCTTCGAAACTCTCAACGTAATTTGTGAGCTCCTTCCCGACGTTTCGACTGAAGGGTTGCATTATGTTCAAGATCTGGTCGATGCAGGATACCCTGGAGAGCATCCTCGGCCACTTTCTGCCCGTCCTAGGAAGCCCTCAAACACAGACCGAATCGAACTTCTCGAGGGCTGCAAGAATGAGGTCAAGCGCTTTGCTGTCATCTTGCTGCCGACCCTTACCGATGTCTATTCGAGCACTGTCAATCTTAGTGTTCGTCAGAAGGTCCTGACCGCGCAATTGAAGATGCTCTCGAATCTTGATGTAGATATTCTAGAGGAAGCACTACGGCCGGTACCGTATGCATCTTATCTGGCTTCCATCTTCTCCCAGCGAGATCACCCAACACTGGTCACCTACGCATTACAGGCTGCCGAGCTCCTGTTAACGCGCCTCGAATCAATCTATCGGTACCAGTTCTACCGCGAGGGTGTAATCTCCGAGATATCCCAGTTAGCAGACCGCCCTTGCAAAACTCCAGAGTCGCCCTCAAAGAGTTCAAAGTCTGCCATCGATGTAGTACCTGCATCGACATCAAGCGCTGGCGGCAGTTCCGCAGGTGATGCAGAAGTAGACCACGACGTTGGTGAAGAGATTGATGTCGATGTCCACTCTGAAGATGAAGATCACAATGACCACGACGATGAGGACCAGCACGACCATCACGATCATGACGATGATGGCGAGGACGACGATTCTGATTCCGACTCCTCTTCTGACCGTTTCGCGCGTCCGCCGGTCTCTGACTTTGACGACATCATCACTCATCGAGCGAAGAAGTTCATCGAGATCCACGAGCAAGAAAGTGCCAAAGCAGTGCGAGAGAAAGCCTCGGCTATCTTGATCGACCTCAAGACTCTCGCACAAGAGATCAAGTCCTGTGTTCTCGACAATGGACCAGGAAGCTATGGAGACCTTTTCAGCAAACTCGCCCGCTATTTCGAAGGCGATGCCCTAGAAAGTATCACCAGTTATGAGCTCATGACTTCGGGTGTCGTCGAGATCCTGTTGGAGGTTTTCTCCGCTCCCTCCATGGTGGAGAATAGCGACGTTCGGTCGGCCTTCCTAGAAACGTTCATGGGCGTAAGCAACCAAAAGAAGATCAAGACTGCCAGTAGCAATTCTCCTGCGACAGCGTTTAGCGTTCTTGTATCGAAACTGCAAGATCTCCTCAGCCGCGCAGAACATTTCGAGGTCATTACTGTACACCAGCATTCATACGACAGCCGGGGAAGCGCAACGTCGATGCTGGCAAAACAGCTCCGCCTTAAGCTGGTGGCGGATGAGGACTCGGGCATACCCAAGGCTTATCGCAGTATCATGGTTTCTATTCATGCTATAGCTACTTTTAAAGCCTTAGATGACTACCTTCGACCGCGGATCAGTATTGCTGAGCGTCCTGTTCCACGCGGTTTCAGGAACACAGATCGTATCGCTGCGTATGCTGCAGCGCTCGCAGAAGGCCGCAGCCCTGTTCCTCCCCCGCCACATACACCCAACGAAACAACGAACAGGCCATCATCTAGGAGGACACCAAAGCCTAAATCGTCTGGCGACCCCACAACACCTCAGGCAGGATCAAGCACGGCAGCGCCTGAGAAGCCCCGACGCTCAAGCCGACGACAACAGACCCAGCCTCCCCCACCACCACCGCCGCCCCCAGCTCTCGAGCGGACCAACAGTGGGCAAGAGCCGGTAGAGTGCAATGATGAGGAACGCCTCTCTGACCAAGATTCCCTAGACGAAACAAGTGCACTTGATGCAATTGTAGATGATCTTGAGGACGATTTGGATGAGGACGCTCCCGATCCTTCAGCTGTGAGCGTTGAGGTTGCATCAACTGGAAAGCTGGAAGCAAGGAAAGAGGATGGTACCAGAGTTGCAACTCCTGTTCAGGGCCAGACGCCAGGGCGGATTCCCCCTCAACGACATTCTCCAGGGCAAAGTCTTTCGTCCTTCCTCCGCAGCTCCGCACTGCAGCAGGCCCTCGGCGGCTCTGGTGGCGCTCTCTCTTACGCGGCAGCAATCCAGTCTATCCCTCAAGACTGGCACATCGAATTCAGCGGGAACGACCAGCCAATTCCAAACGATACCACAATCTATCGCGCTGTTCATTTCAACCAAGCTCAATCGAGCGAGACCTCCCACCGGACGGTCTGGAATGCAGTCCATACGATCAAGTTCAAGCGAGTTCCTGGACCGCCACCCGCAGAAAGCAAGTCTCTGACGCCTCCACCGGAATCCATTAAGGATGATGAATCCGGTATGCCCGTCTCACTGAGCAAGAATCCCATCACATCGGGCATTCTTCGACTGCTCAGCATCTTGCACGATCTCAACTCAAATCTTGACGATGTCTTGTCGGACAACAAAGAACAGATTAAACTAAACGTAGAGCCGTTATCGCAATTCGTCAACACCAAGCTCACAGCCAAACTCAACCGCCAATTGGAGGAACCCTTGATTGTGGCGAGCAACTGTTTGCCAAGCTGGAGTGAGGATTTAGCACGCCTATATCCTTTCCTCTTCCCATTTGAGACCCGCCATCTATTCCTCCAGTCCACATCGTTTGGTTACTCTCGATCGATGACACGCTGGCAGAATTCACAGCCAGCGAACGATTCCCGACATGATCGCCACCGTGATGAACGTCCCTTCCTCGGACGCCTCCAGCGACAGAAAGTACGCATATCTAGGTCCCGCATTCTGGAGTCAGCTGTGAAGGTAATGGAGCTCTACGGAAGCTCCCCTAGCATCCTCGAGGTTGAGTATTTCGAAGAGGTCGGCACTGGATTGGGGCCCACACTAGAGTTCTACTCGACTGTTTCAAAGGAATTCTCGAAGAAGAAACTCAAACTATGGCGAGAAAACGAGTCAAATGAGACCGATGAGTATGCCTTTGGAAAGCGTGGATTGTTCCCAGCTCCAATGAGCGTGGAGCAAGCTGAAACAGAGAACGGCAAGAAGGTCCTCCACCTGTTTAAGATGCTTGGCAAGTTTGTTGCCCGTTCTATGCTCGATTCTCGGATCATCGACATCTCCTTCAACTCGACTTTCTTCCGCATAGGCGATGGTAGCACCGCCGTCCCGCCGTCTCTTGGTTCGGTGAAGTCTGTCGACTATGACCTCGCCAAATCTCTCAAGCTCCTGAAGAAGTTCGCCATCGAAAAGAAGCGGATCAACGAAGACGGCTCTTTGGATCCAACGCAGAAAGTGGACGCTCTCCAAAGTATTGAGATAGACGGCGTCCACGTTGAGGACCTTGGATTAGACTTTACCCTTCCCGGCTACGCCATCGATCTTGTCGAGAAGGGATCTGAGAAGAACGTGACGATTGACAACGTTGACCTCTACGTTGAGAAGGTCATAGAGTTCACGCTCGGCTCGGGAGTGCAACGTCAGGTAGATGCCTTCCGGTCTGGCTTTTCGCAGGTCTTCCCGTACTCGGCACTGAGTGCGTTCACGCCAGACGAGCTTGTCATGCTCTTCGGACGAGTGGATGAAGATTGGTCATTGGAAAGTAAGTACAGAATGTGCCATCATCAATGTGTATATGCTAATCATTCTGCAGCACTTATGGACTCCATCAAAGCGGATCATGGGTTCAACCTGGACAGCAAGAGCGTCCGCAACCTGCTCCAGACGATGAGTGAGCTCACCGACCCGCAAAGACGGGACTTCCTTCAGTTCATCACCGGCAGCCCCAAGCTTCCCATTGGAGGTAGGTTTCAAATTCCCGTTTCCCTTGATTTATGCGGTAGTTAAGCTAATGCAACTACAGGTTTCAAGAGCCTCACACCCATGTTTACGGTTGTTTGCAAACCAAGCGAACCGCCATACACGTCCGATGACTACCTTCCGAGTGTCATGACGTGCGTTAATTATCTCAAGATGCCAGACTATAGCTCGATGGATGTTCTTAGAGAAAAGCTCAATGTTGCCATCCAGGAAGGGCAGGGAGCCTTCCACCTTTCTTAAGACGATTATTACGACATTACGGCCGATGGTCAACCGGGCACAATCTTCGAAATGACCTACCACCTTTCCCTCTCTCGCTCTCTGACAGGCCGGCCCTTGCAATTGTTCGCATATTGGTGTTATGACTGGAGTGGGGGCTATATCTCTTCACTGCATCGGGGAGTTCACATATGAGCATCAGAATCAAAGTTTCCAGATGAACCACTTCCTGATTCTTTCTTTTTTTTTCTTGCGCAATCGGAGGGGATAAACGGGGGAAACGCATATGGCTCATCGATGGGCGGGTTAGCTAAGGAGATTAATCAAGGCCCAGGCCATCTCATGGTTTCCACTGTATCTTTGAAGTAGCTGTAGTCGTACAATAGGTCTTTACCTTTTCACTGTTCCCATTCGGCGTATACAGAAACGCCTGGCGGGAGTATTCTAGTTACTATTCCAAGTAGCCCAAATCAATCTGTATTTACTAGACAAAGTAGCCCGTGCTGTGAACTCTCGCGCCGCCAGCGACTACTGTGATGTATTTGCACATTGAGTTAATTGCATCACGTAGCTAGTAGTGGAGATAACGACCTGAAAATTTTCATTCCACAAAAAATATATCGAACGTCATGGATTACGTCTTCGAAGCAAGTCCGCTAATAGCGTTGGGTATGACGAGAAAACAGAAAACAGAACAACCTGCAGCACCGCACCAGCCTCTGCGGCGGCGGCGTCGTCGGCGGCCCTATCCCATTCTCCCGCTGAACACGGCCCGGCGCCGTGCTACCATCACCTCCGGTTCTGTATTACCCCACGTGTGTGTAGCGCGCCTAATCGATAATCGATAACCGTACTCTAGTTTACCATTAATTTCAGCCGCCCCCAACAAGACTCGTCATCTTTCCGTCTCTTGTTCCTTCGTTTAACTACACAGGGTACTCGACGTTACTCGTGGGAAAGCATCCCGTCTGCTGCTACTGTCTCTCCTACGGAATTACTAGCGCACGAAGGGAGTGAGAAGGGAAGGAATACACAACGGGCGCGTAAGAGAGCGAGAGAGGAAGTGTGTGCGCGCGGGGGCATCATATCGTCATACACCGCAGACACCGGCGGCGGAAATCGCAGGATTGTCGAGATCGTTCGGTCGATGCGCTTCGAGTCCAATTGCGTCTCCCTTGTTCTTTCGACCTAGGAACGAAGGGAAAGAGAAGAGTAGGATACGAGTGTGGGGAATTGACTTAAACGCAAAGCGAGCGAGCGATTGAGTGTATTGAGTAGGCGCTAGAAGAAAGAAGAGACGGGACGGTGCGCACGATGGCTGCGGATTCAGATCTCGAGGCTCTCGAGGTACGTTAATCCCCTCCCCACCCCCCACCACTTCGCGCGCGAAGAGAAATAGGGAATAGTAGCTAAACAAGAACAGAGGGAGTTCAGTCCCCCCGTCGACTCGACGCTCGTGTACGCCATCTACGACGACTACGCCGGCCAGCCCGACGGCCTCGAGAAAGCGCGCGTGGCGCTAAGGGCGCTGAGGGATTCTGCGGTCGAAGAGCAATTGAGTGGGGAGTTTGATCCCTCTGGTAGCAGTGGAGGTGGTGCGGGTGTGTTGCGAGGTGGGAGTGGGGAGGAGGTAGTGAATGGGGTTTCTGCGTTGAGTTTGGGGTCGGAGTCGAGGTCTGGGTCTGGGTCTGGGTGTTCGACTGACGATGTTGGGTCGTCGGATAGTGGTGGCTCGGGGAGCAGCGCAGCTGGAGGGGGATACTTTGCGCAGGTTGGGAAGCTGGACACGCCGACGAAGGAGCTGCTGCTCGCGGAGACGTTTCCCGGGCTCCGGTTTGAGCTCGTGTGCTTCACGCTGAAGAAGTGCGGGAACGATTTCGAGAGAGCGACGGATGAGTTGCTGAATCAGGTGTACTTTGAGGATTCGAGAGCTGCCGTGCCCAAGGGCATCGATGGGTACGATGAAAGGCATGTGGCGCTAACGAAGAGGAAAGGGAGGAATAGGAGAAAGCAGAACCGGTCGTTGATGAACAGTATCGACACGAATTCATCGTCGGCGGCGTCTGATGGGACGTTGTCGCCGACGACGAATAGATGGGAGGAAGGGAATCGGGACGTTGGATCAATTGCGAAGTGGACGAAGCTGCCTGTGGCCACGGCTTCGTCGATCTACCATAAGAACGGTGCATCCCTCGTAGCCACCATCGACGCTCTCCTAGATCAAGACGCCGAATCGCGGAAGGGAGAAGAGCCAGACGCAGGACTCGTTGGCAAAGCCGTCGACCTGACCGCCAAATATCCGACCGTAAACTACGAGCAAGCTATCTCCATCATCCGCATCACAGCGCCCTCCCTCGTCAGCGCAGACGAAGTCGCAAAATCTCTCAGCTTCACCAACCGCTTGTCCCGCGGCCAGCTCGACGTCCTACCCGTCTACTCACCCGTCCGCCTGCCCGACGAAGACTCCGACCCAGAGCCCTCAAGCAAAACACCACTTCCCTCCCTCGACCCCTCCGCAACACCACACACTACGCAATCCCTCCATGCCGCGCGCAACACCGCCTTCACGCAAGCCTCCAGCGCCTACCGCAAGGGCAAATCCGACCGCAACATGCGCGGCGTCGCTGGCTACTACGCACAGATCGGCCGCGACCTGAACGCGAACTTCAAAGCCGCGACCGAAATCGACGCCGACGCCCTCGTCGCCAGCCAGTCTCGCCCGGGCCGTCTCGACCTCCACGGTGTGACCGTCCAGAGCGCAAGGCGCATTGCGAAGACCGAGGTAAACCTCTGGTGGGACGGCCTCGGCGAGGCTAGGATTCCCGGTGGAGGGCGCCGTGGTGTAGGGGACGGGTTCACGGTGGTGACGGGCTTGGGACGGCATAGCGAGGGCGGGAAGGGGAAGTTGGGGCCCGCAGTTGCGAGGGCACTTGTCAAGGAGGGGTGGAAGGTTGAGGTTAATGGTGGGGAGTTAATTGTTCTTGGGAAGCAGAGAGGTGTTTGAAGAATAGGAAGGTCATTTCACGGGGGAAGGGGTGGTGCGATGCGTTACGATGAGTTGCGTTATACCCTTTTTACGACGGGAGAATATGTATAGGTTTTTCATGGCATGGGATGGTATGGTTGAGATGATTTTCATGTATTGTTATTATGCGATGGAGAAATGGTCGGGATTTTGTCGGATGGGCATCATTGTATGTTGATCTCGTTTGTAGAGTCTGATTTAGAGACGATAGTCCCTTTGGGGAGAAAAGAAAACCCATAGTGTCAATCTAAATTGAGAGAGAAGATGCTGACGCTGATGTCTATGCTGAGCATTCTAGCTGGCCTTAATCGGAGTGGGCATCCAAGATACCAGATGCAAACGATGTCAGAATTGAGGCACATTTGCTTTCACATTCAACATATGCCAGCCGTATAACCTCTACACAATGGAAAAAAATCACAACGATCATGAGGATATAGGAGAAGAACAGAACGTCACTGATCCAACATGAATCCCAATCTCTCACAGGAATCAGTTTGATCGACTGAACAACTATCCACAATTAAGAGTTATAAGCATGTTTGCGATCCAAACGTAGTTGCTTCGATGCTACAAAGGAACATTTTTTGACAGCCCCACTAAACGTCAAACGTCCCCCTTCCCCCCTCTCTTTCTATTCTCTACTGTTTTTTCTACGAGTGATTACGTAGGACATGGAATGTGCTTGTAACGTGTGTTGTTACGACGGATTAAGGTTTTGCGGGGGCGGACCGGCGGACGTTGCGCTTGTGGTTTCAGGACGCGTGTGTTAAGCGACGATCGTGGTCGTTAGAACTGGATACCTGATGGGTTAGGATGGTAGTAAGTGGAATTCTTCTTTCTTAATACTACAAGGAATTATTGAGGTTGTAGGCACGGTACTATATGGATGATTTGTTTGTCTAGGTGATATACCCATCTTTGCTCTAATGGATTGAAAATCTAGTATACGACAAGAGTGGTTCAAGTGGTGAGAAGCCAAGCGAAGGATTCTTGTACGGACTATGTTGGAGTCCACTAGAAACAGACGAGACCCCAGATTTCCGGGCAGTACATATCGCAAATTAGGTACATCTACCCAGCGAGAGCTATCTTACTGCCGCAGTAGGGAGACAATTGACGTTGTCGTCATAGCGGAGACCTGTTCCCCGTCGAACATAATGGTTTCCACCATGGTTTCAACACACACAGGATAAAAAACATCAGTAGCCTCAGCATCTTGCAACAGAATCAGATCCAGATTCCTACCCAATTGGAAATCCCGCCGCGGTCCTCAGGATAATGGGTCATCATGTCAAACCGTAAGATCGCCGCCGCGTGTGGTTGAGCCGACCGTGAACATGAGGCCATCGAAGGGGAACAATGAAAGCACGTACGCGGCCGCCGAAACCATCCACGGTAAGATCTTCATTTAGTACTATGTAAAGACATGCCCTGTCTTTTCTCAACTCGGCCCGTCCGGGTAGAGAGAGATATATAGAGATCTCGGATGTCTCTTTCTTCAACTGGCTCTGTAGTTTGATACTCCACCAGCAACCCTTTTTTTCTACAGGATCTTCGAATCTTGTTCTTTTTTATTGTTTTATATTCTCTTTGCTGCTGCTAGTCAGTCAGCTGTTTTTCCAAAGCCCGTCGTACTACCTTTTTATATTTCCATTCCCAATTCTCTTCACTGCTGCAGGACGGTACAACCTCTCCATAGATCCACTCACCCTTTCCTTCGAAACAAAACAACTATATCTCAACTTTTCCATCATGCGCTTCGCAAACACATTCCTCCTCGCTGCCGTGGCCGCCCTGCCACTCATCTCCGCAGCCCCGACCTCCTTCCCACAAGGCAAGAGATCGGTCGTACGTCTCCCCTCTTCATCCAAGAACCCCCCAAAACCATAACTAATGCGCCCAAAGGAACCCACAGATGCTGCCCTAGAAGAACCGGCGAGCACCGTCGCGGCGCTCCAGAATCTCGCGGCCGAACGGTTGGCGTTCGCGGCGCGGGACGTCGACAAGCGGATGATGCGGCAACGCAGGGAGCAGAGGAAGAGTAGACGGGGTGAGTTTACTTCGCGGTCGACTACCTAAGGTACTTATGTATCAGTGTTTGGTTTTGGTACTGACGTTTGTCCCGGTGTAGGAGGTGGAGCAGGCGGAAACGTCGATGAAGGGAATGTCCAGGGCGGGAATGGCGGCGTCGCTAATGAGAACGGCAATGGTGGCGGCAATGGAAACGGCAATGGAAACGGCAAGGGAAATGGTAATGGCAATGGTAATGGCAATGGCAATGGCAATGGCAACGGTAACGGAAATGGTAACGAAAATCTCAATGCCAACCAAAATGGCAACGGCAATGCCAACCAAAATGGCAACGGCAATGCCAACCAAAACGGCAACGGCAATGCCAATGCCCAGATGAACGCCCGTGAGTCGCAGATTCAGCCAAATTGATACATTGATTATGGGTTAGCTGACAATGCTGCAAAGAGAACCAAAACACAGGAAACAATGCCGCCCAACTTCAAGACAACGGAGCAAATGCCGGCAATGACAGTGCCAATGCCGTCGCGAATGAAAATGCAAACAATGGGGGCAATGGTGTTAATGCCCAGAACAATGGGCATGCAAACCTCGCTGCAGGAAATGCTAATGCCAACCAGGGTGGAAACAATGAGGCCGCCAACGCCAATCAAGGTGCAAACAACAACAAGGGCGCCAATGCTAACGAAGGCGTAAACAACCAAGGCAACGGTGCCAATGAGAATCAGAATCAGAATCAGAACCAGAACCTCGCTGCGGGAAATCAAGGTGGAAATAATGAGATTGCCAATGCCAACCAGGGTGGAAACAATAAGGGCGCCAACGCCAATGAAGAGGGAAACAATGGTGCCAACGGTGTCAATGCCCAAGAGAATGGAAATGGGAACGCAAACCTCGCTGCAGGGAAGGTCGATGCCAACCAGGGCGGAAACAATGAGAACCTTGGAGCTGCTAATGCCAACGCTGGGGTCGAGAACAATGGTATGTTCGCGGTAAAGACTGAGATGCTAGGAATGATACTGACATCATGAAGATAATGTCCAACAAAAGGGCAATGCCATGAATGCCGCCGTCCAAGAGAACAATGCAAACGAAGACCAGAATATTGCTGCGGGTAACGTTGAGGCTGGTGCCCAAAATAACGGTATGTAAGAGTACCCATTTACTTAGACAGAGGTGCTAACAGTACGAAGCTGGCGCCCAACAGAATGGCAATGTAAACGCTGGCAACAATATGGCCAATGCAAAGAACAACAACAAACTCGCTGACAATAACGCCGCCGCCGCTAACCTCGCCAATGTCAATGAAAATGAGGAGGAAACCGGAAACGGCCAAGGCGCCGCGAATAACATTCAGCAAGGCAATGCCGGAGCAAAGCAGCAGGCCAATGCAAATGAGTAATTGCAAGGAAACAATCAGCAGTAAACAAATGCTAAGGCTGCTGAAGAGCTGAGGACAATGAAAGCTACTTAACAGACAAAGTAACTTGTAAAATGGCAATGAGGAAACAAGTATGCACACAAGAACGCGTATAAGCTGGATTATCAAAATGGTTAGCAGGCTATCGAAGAATCATCAGAGCATTGATACTAGAGATGATTCAGCGACACGAACGATTTAGATGGTGAGAGCTGAATAATTATCAATAGACCTAAAAGAAAGAATCCATAAAGATGTAAAAAAAAGTTTAAAGAATAACGAACATTGCCTGCCAATCCAATTCCATTGATGATTATCAATGCTGAACGTGAACAATTAAGAGACCAAGGGCACAGGTGTAACACTTCATTCACTAATTACCTGCACTATCGTATCCTAATCAGTTGGATCGGTCGGTCGGACTTAAATTATCCATCCGAGGATCTTTATGAATGGGACGATGGAGAGGTGAGCGGATCGCATTATGTCTATTGACAGGTTGAGAGATAGCTGTTGAAAAACTGTTGACTCCGAGGTAGGATTTGTTCGTTTCTTAATGCTCCTGTGCGTAAATTTATGCCGATAACCGGACGGTCACTGGCCATGAAATTTCACACGTTCCAAAGCACACCACATGTGACAGGAGGCCTAGGGTTGGACCAGTGGGTCCCTCATAGCGGCGGCTATCTTGGTCATTGCGGGAGGGTAGGGCGAGGCGATAGGGGTTGGAGGTGAAGGACGACAACCACGTGGGGTCATAAAAATCTTGCATTCGATCTCTTTGAAATCTTGAAGGTTAGTTCCCTGCTATATCTCAGCTCATGTAGCGGGGGATTTTGCCCTGGATCGCATGATCGTTTTGCGAGGAGGTTGTCGGAATTGATTGATGTCAGTTGAACGTCGAATAACATGCCGATCCTCCTAGAATTCCTATCATACATGAAAGCTTTCTCCAAAGACCCCGAGATCTTTCCCGGAAGAAAAGATACGAAATGGAAAAAAAAGACGAACAGACCACAATGGAAACCACGTTTTTGCCTCCACCGTTCAACATGCATCGGGAATAAGTAATGGAGGCACAGCACAGGGGTGGTTGTTAGGGGCACGTGCTCAAGGTTCTCTCTCTCCATGCTATGCCACAACCTTTGTTGTGTCGTTTTGCGTTTTCTATATGATTTGGAAGTGTGGCCCAATTCAAATATATTTTTCACAGATTGATAAAAGCACGTTGTCTCGTTCCAGTTGCCCATTAGTTGGGAACACAACAGGTCCTTGGGTTCGGGTGTTAGGTGGCGGGACCAATCAGAGGCAGCTCGGCGAGTCCGCAACAAGCTTTGCTAGCACTGTAGCAAGCATTGGGGATTTACTCGTATTCGCTGCAAGAAGCGACGCCATGAAAGTCTTCACGAGCTTAGCGTTGCATCCTTGCCGGATCCCGAGGTGTAATGAGCTGCGTCATCTTGTTTGATTTTTTGTTCGCTCTCTCTTTGAAGCAGAGTAGTGATGGAGTGTTTAATAGAGAGATAGGAGAGGCTGGCAATAAATATGTGAGGATCTGATCCGACTTAGAGAGAAATGAGAGCTGTCCCCATTCTAATATGATATGCACCGTAGCGGCGTTTATGAAGGAAACGGTTGATAAGTGATGATCTACACTGTATTTGCCTGTGCAATCCAAGTTAAAGTTACTGTTAAGATAGCCGTGCACTACTGACATTGACGGCGACGGCACCCTAATGAACCCCCCAGCAATCTTGACCTGCCTTTTTGGCCAGGGCGTACCAATAACCAGCCAGTCCCCGTGCAACCAACGACTTCTTTCTACTGGCTCGGGTTTCGACTTCGATCGTTGCATCCTGGTCCATTTCTATCCATAGCTTGGGTTTTCGCATCACAAGCACAAGGCAGGTTAACTTGCTTGGAGCCTACTCCACCATCCCACATTCCTGTCGACCCACTAGTTGGTAGGGTAGCACACGCAGCAGACGCTGATCGTCAGACCGATAAATAGCCAGGGTTTCGCATTCATTTCTTGCTCTTCAGCCTCTCGTGTTCAGTCATTCTGGTCGTGGTTCGTTGACCCAGGTTAATACATAGGATTGGCCTCAGCTACGTCGCTCATATCGCGGGGCGGAACAACATCACGCGACGTCATCAACCCCAAGCAACAGCACTCGAGCGTCAATATGGCACAAAACGATACTACTCGTGATACCTCGGTCGAGACCGCAGCTCATGAACATGAAGTCCGTCGCGGAAGTATTGCACGAACAGACAAAGGTCGCTGGGAAAGACTGTGGCCAGTCATCGCCTGCGGTGCTGGACTATTCAGTGATGGCTACCTCAATAACGTGAGTCCTCCAGCAACTAAGCAATGAATGTATTTGCCCATACGCGCAATGTACTGAATGTAGGACTGTAAAGATTATTGGTCCCGTGAACACTATGCTTGCTCGCATCTATCCAGATGAGTACAAGTCATCCTCAGCCCAAGCGAACGTTTCCTCCATTACTTTCGTCGGCACCGTCGTTGGTATGCTTTTCTTCGGATACACCAGTGACCATTTTTCTCGCAAGTGGTCGCTATTTGTGTAAGAAATACCTATGCATATTCGTGATGAACACAAAAGCCCTGATGCGACCGTAGTTCAACTATCATCATCATTCTTTTCGCCATCCTTGGCACTGGAGCATATGGTGCTGGAGGCAACCCCAACGGTTTGATCATTGCTCTTGTCGTTTACAGATTCTTCCTCGGAATTGGTACGTGCAACTCGATTGCGTCCTGGGCTTAACGGCATTCGTGCTAACGTGCGCAGGAATCGGTGGTGAATACCCGGCGGGTAGCGTTGGATGCGCAGAATCAACGGGTGAATTGAAAGAGGGCACACGAAACAAGTGGTTTATTCTGTTCACCAATGTACAGATCGACCTAGCGTTTTTGATTGCAGGTAGGTTTCGTTGCATCTTTTGGTATAAATTACGTCTGACCTAGGACAGCCATCGTCGCGACCATTGTCATAGTAGCGACCGGCGAGGACCACTTGCGTGCCGCCTGGCGAATTTGCCTAGGCATTGGAGTTATTCCTCCTCTATCCCTTCTTTATCTCCGTCTCAAGCTCAACGAGCCAGAAGCCTTCCAGCGTGAATCTCTATCCAAGGCGAAGACCCCATATCTCCTTATCTTTAAGTTCTACTGGTATCGCCTCGCTATCGTCAGTTTGATCTGGTGGATCTACGACTACAGCGCTTATTCGTAAGTCTCTTTCAATTCCTAAATGACAATAATTACTCATGGGAACAATAGTTTTGGTATCTACGCCAGCTCCATCTTGGCCAATCTCCTCGGTGAGGATGCACCGTTGTGGAAGAGTTTCGCATGGAACATATTGATCAACTTCTTCTACATGCCCGGTTGCCTTGCTGGTGCTTTCGTCGCCGACCTTCCCAGCATGGGACCCAAGAGGACTCTTGCCATCGGTGTCGGACTCCAAGGCATTATTGGGTTCATCATGGCAGGCTGCTACCCTTGGTTGAGCAAGCCCGAGAACGTCGCCGGATTCGTCGTCGTATATGGAATCTTCCTCGCCCTCGGCGAGATGGGTCCTGGCGATAACATTGGACTGATCGCCTCGAAGACCTGCGCTACGGGCATTCGGTACGTTCCTACATCACACTACATGATTCCCCAACGATAACTTTTCCATCTTTCGCAATATTGACCATGTTTTCCTTTTTAGTGGCCAATACTACGGCATCGCCGCCGCCATCGGCAAGATTGGCGCCTTCGCTGGTTCCTACGGCCTTGACGCCATCCAGAAGGCCGCAGGCGACGACAAAATCGCAGCCGGCCGCAATCCCTTCTTCGTCGCGAGCGCCCTCGCCTTCGTCGCCTGCGGTCTTGTCCACCTGCTTCCCCATATTGGCCAGGACACCATCGACACCGAGGATGTCAAGTTCAGGGAGTACCTCGAGGCTAACGGTTTCGACACTTCGACTATGGGTCTCAAGCCTACTCACTCTTCTGATAGCGAGGGTGGAGTGACTGCGGAGGAGGTTAAGGGTGCTTGAGATCGATGAATTAGTATCTAAGGGATCATCGTGGTTTAGCTGAGTTCAGGCAAGATATAAATGTATCCTCGCAAGAAGAAACATGCTATATGCAAAGCTTGGAGATTACCTATTTCAATGAAAGAACCAAGTTGAAATTGGAAGGGAACTCCCAGTTTCCATAATTACGAACATTTACTTAGCCCTTAACAGATGTTTTCCCCCGTGCCTGTCAAAATCCAACACCAGAAAAGGTATCCTCGTTGTCCTATTTATAGATTCGCTATTTTCTGCTACTCTACTGTCACTATGGTGAAGTGATTCAGTTTCAGTATGTATTGTAGGTCACTCTGGAGGCTAATGCACGGTCAATGCGTTCCATTTCAATATCAAAGAAAGGGCGTGGACAATTACATTTCAAATGACCATGAGATATGATTGGGTGATTTCACTTCGACATTGATTTGCTTATCGATAGCCTGAGCTTTGATATGAACAGATATTCCGTTGTTACAGTGACTCCAGCAGATGTAATATAGGTTCTATTGACAATAATCTTACTTGCGTAACAACCCTGATAGTTCCATCGCTGCTCTCGGGTATACTGAAAGCTTCTAACGGTCGGTCCACGGAAACTTTGTCTTATCCAAGGTTGAATTAGTTCAACTTCTGAACAACTCAATGAGTTCCGACCTGCTTCAACCTCGGAAGCGCTACGAGAGACCCTCTCATGCAGATGGAGGACATAGTCTCCCAATTAATCGCACGTACAAGGTGTACCTCCGCCATCCCGCATATAATGACTCCAGTAACATCCTCTTAGCCCTTCCCGCCCTGAACCACCGTCAAGGCGGTATTCACCATGAGACTGCACGGATAGCATGCGCCATAATTGCCAACAACAGCTGGAAAGGATATTTAACGGAAACAAGAGAAGGTGCTGCTGTTGATATAGAGTCGGACGGGATTTTGTGCAAGAGGGATTACTATTTCTATATGTCTCGAGAAGACACTGGGGGTATGTATGTGAAGATTGCTCTGTAATCTCTAACATTCATATTGGCACGTACCAGAGAAATATCCCGTCGTGCCATCCTTCGAGCACTGGTGCTTTCCCCACGACAACTTGCCCAAATTTTGGATGATATGTAGGCCCACTGAGGTTCCCCTCGACAGGCTTCTACCCCGGCGGAGCAGTTTAACCCAAGCAACATTAATCAGAGATATCTCCTGCCGCATCACGAACTACATCGAAGGCACAGAGCCCGCGCATCTGATCCCCCGAAGCGAAGAGCTCTGGTTCAGGGCAAACGGCATGTCACGATACACAAACCGACAAAGTCCAGACACGGAGCCTATCAATGACACTCTAAATGTACTACTTCTACGCTCGGACATACAAGATCTCTTCGATCAAAAGCTATTTGTTGTAGTTCCGAAGAGCGCACAACTTGTCGTCCACATATTAGCCCCAGGATCATCACCTGAGTTAACAGATTTGTACCACAATGTTGCTCTTCAGCCACTAGTTCGTATCGCCATTGAGTACATTTTCGCTAGATTTGCTTGGTCAATCTTCGCTCATTGCACGGACTTCATAGTTCAAGGCCTCGAGCGGAGACTGGTCGTTCGGAAGGATGAGGGGGCGATCAGTGTGGAAGACTTCTCTGGGGAGCAGTGCTTGCGTATATTTGGCAGGGGGCAGACATCTTCCCATCCGAGTCCACGAAAGCGCTCACGGAATATCTCTGTCTTCAGAAGAGGGGGAAGAGATAGACGAAGATGACTACGATGAAGGTAACTTCCGGAGTCGAAGCTTGCGGCATGGTGATTAGCCTTTACAAGCAGGCTCTAATGCCAAAGTGCTCTGAAGGTCATCCTTGAACACATTATTACGGTATACCTTCTCATTGCGGATTCCTGGTAACGACATGAGTTTAGTAGGCCCATTGGATCCTCTGTGAGTTGCTTAGGTCAGAATTTGCCGTAGTTACGTAGAGTTACATGAAAGCTTAGTATAACCTAATTCAAATCAAGTCTGGTGTAGGCAGACAAATTGCTTCATTCTTTCAATAAGTCCGACCACCGAGTATGTTGTCATCTATCGGGACATGGCCGTGGGGTTTGTATTCGGTTACCTCAACCTACTCAGAGCTCTGGCATACGGCTGAACACAGGAACTGCTGGTTCGACGCTGGTCAATTATCTATAAGCTTCGTGAATTATGTTTTTGATAGGTCATCAGAAGTTCTGGTTGTAGAAGGCGACCATATAAATCCACCAGCAATTACGATCACCATGATAAAATCACTTTACTCTCAACCGTTGTATCGAGAATTAGAGAGCAGTCTGACTATAAGATTGGAGACTTAGATCACCACGGTTCACGGCGGGCGGAATGTGGGCGTCCGCACTCCGATCTCACACTCCGAGATCGACGACGATACAGTGAAGCATAAACACCTACATGCGAAGAACCGTCTAGCCAGTCTGATAGGCTTCTTCCTGAAAAATAATTGATTCAATGGATCTGATAGCGTTGTATTGAGGTGCCACGAGAGTGAATAATTAAAGATGGTGCTCAAAAGTTTTATTGAATCAAAAACAGCTCATTCATGGATTGATGCTATTTTTGATCCTCAACTACTGAGTCGTCTATTGTTATTAGGCCATGTCCTAGATATGGCGCTTTGATGCCCAATTATCGCATTTATTGGGTTATTGCCAGACAGTGAATGAGCAATGACTATGCAGCACGATGGAGAAGAGCCAATTTGTTGTCATGATGGATGGTACTAGACGACATATCACTGGCCTATGCGCAAATCAAGGATGGGATTGAAAACCCATTGCCGGTATTATTGGATACTAATGGCCTTTAAATCATGATGAAAGAGATGGGGAAGTCCATTTCATATCACTAAACCGTCGGTCGTGTGCTAGCATGATGGTAGGTCAACGGAGAGAGAATTACACGGAACCCAGTACTTCCCGAAGATCTACAAAGATCGGCGGAGTACATGCAACCTGAAGCAGCTTCAATGTTTTCCGCATTTTAACATTTTCACCCCCATATTCGGTTGTGCATTTGTCTATTAGTTTTCGAGTAATTGCTTTGCTCATGATATCTTTCATACAAAATCAAGACTTGTAACGTTCTCTAAAAAGAACGCATGGTAAGCTGGAGAATGTGACTTCAAAAATTCTCTATCATGGGTTCTAATAGTGCAATCGTAGTCCTCTGTCCATTCGCGTCACGGACTGTCCTTAGTTCTAGAGTACATCAGTGATCAGATGTCTGCAGTTGATTTCTATGAAATCAATAGATCCATTGCCTCATAGACGAAGATCTGCTAGGATCGGCATGTCTTGCAAGCCCGCTTCGTCAATGCCTACCTAGGTACCTATTTGATACTCCGAGGGGTTAATGACTCTGTGATAGAAGCTCAGGGTGAATCATATTCATCTAAGATGCATATATAAAAGAAACCTATTTTCCGCCTCCTAGAACACGACACTTCACGTTATTCACTCTTTATTACAGTCTTTACAAGGCCTAACACTCTTTTTAAACAAACTTTACACACGTTCTTTTACAAGGAATTAATCCAACAAATCTTCCCAAACTCAAAATCAACATGCAACTCTTCCAGGCTGTTCAACTTGCTCTCCTTGCAAGCACCACCTTCGGTATGGCGATTGATACCTCGGTCATTCGCGACACCCCCGACGAGGTAGAATCTGCTCCCGTCTTAGCTTCTAGAGGCCCCGGAGACAGTATTCCCCCTCCACCGTTATACGGGGCCCCTCCGCGGGCAGACTCTCCGTTCTTCCCTCCTGGAGCCTCGATCCCCAAACAGACTGAGGCACTACCTAGGCCACAACGCCAGCCATCACGCTATCCACAAAAACCGCAAGCACCCAGGCCAGCACCCGAGGCAGAAGATAAGCCTGTACCACTCAAGTGTCCAGATCGCTTTACCGTTCCCCTCATAGACGGCCCCATGACTTGCGGCGCTGTTTTCCATTGCGTAAATCGCCGTTTTGCCTACAAGAGCATTGAACTGGCCCAAGATTATCAGGATACAATGCTGGACCCATGCAAGCGCGCCTGCGATTGTGAAAAATCTCCATGAAAGGGAGTAGTGGAATCAAGAAATCCGAAATGCATGTATAGCGACGTTTGGATTTTGGAATTGTTTTTAGTTAGGACAGGCACATAGAGGTCACGTCATCAACAATAGAATATTATTTGATTTCAACTTAAATCGCAGTTGCACCTCCACACATCTAAAAGTGCTTCGCGTGTCAGTTCTACAGTAGCTGCTATAAGCAACGATTTTGCTGTAGAATGTGTTATCGAAGAAAACTACAAGTAGGATATCATCCTATAGATCCAGCGTCGATGTCTCATACGGCAACGTACCGCCTTGCAGATTTGGACTTTACTATGAGGCAATCGCAAATGCAAACGAGGAATATGCGCGTTCCTTTAGGTGATATACATGGCACTTCGTGCGTGCCCTATGGAAGTTGAGTCATGGATCGTGTGTATTCTTGAACGGAATGCTGATCAGGTGGTTCCATACCAAGATCACATTGGCAGGGTGCGAGTGACATCCATGTCTATATGTCGGAAATTTGCTATGAAAGACATCGTCACGAAGGTGCTTGATATGGCAGGTTCAAAGGAGCACGTTCGAATACGTCCACTACTGACCCTCAGAGTCAGGGATTCGAATCATCCATAACAAAACTAAAGGTCTCAATGTCATAGACGATGAAGAAATAATGCAACGAAGTCGGCGATTGAAAAATCGCTTCTCATGCCATGCACAGGCTTAAAACAAGATGTCAACTGCCTTTTAGTCATCTGAGGGTGCCCATTGCGTCCTCATCAACGTCCATTGTATCAGGTGTGGTCGTCAAATCAATCTGAGTCTGTTTGTTTTGGTCTTCATATGTTGTCGTTAAGGGGTGCTCTATTGACGGTGCTAATCGACTTCCCAATTGGCCTCAATAGATGGGAATTGACAGGGGCAAGCCTCGTAAACCTCGACGTAGTGACTTGACGAACCATGCAATTCCTTCAGCATCACTAATAATGGCACACTGATGATATGGCTGTAATCAAGTTTTCTTCTGAAAGAAAACCCGAAGTCTCCCAATGAACCCCTCAGGTCAGAGATTATATGAAGGGTCGGCGAAAACCTGCTGCATATACTTGGAAAGTATGGCCGAAGCACGCCAGCATTAGCAGGGTATCTCCACGCCGCGTGTTCCCCTGCTTATCCTTCCCGCAACTTGGAGGAGAAGCCTGCCAGGGAGACACTCGTGAGACGATCTAGACCATAGTCAGTGTGATAGGATCACATATCTCACCTAATCGAGTTGGCAGTTTCGAATAAGACGATCAAGCCGGACGCGACGAGCATTAGAATGGAAAAACGGTTGGTGAATTGCAAACTACCCACATACGAATGTTCACACCGTATCTACACAAAAAAGAAGCACCTCTAAAAGAAAAAAAATAGGGATCGAGGAATCGGGCCTGGTTCACATTTGTGGAAATATATCGGCAATGGGTGGGGTTGTTATCCCTGGCTTCATGAGGCTAACTGCAGTGCAACGTGGGCAGCCGTTGCTAAATTGCGAGCGATGCAGGCCCCGCAAGCAAGCCTTGCCTTGGAAGAGAGCCTAAACTGCTGCAGCAGTTCGTCACAGCCTCATCCTTTGGACAATAAGTATTACATAGCCATCGCGCACCCCGCGTAGGACTGGCTTACTTCTACTATGGTTCTGGATTATTCCCCAAGAGAATTCAACGCCCGTCAGAACTTTATGTATTCGCTCGACCGCCATTCGAGCAAAGCGACTGATATTGCAGTCCGGAGTGTTGGAGAATTGCCCAATGGAGCTTCCTCAATAATGTACAAGTACCAGCCAGCTATGTTTGGCTGACAAGCGCCGTGTGACATACAATAGAGTTGTTGGATGTGCAGGATCGTAATCGCTTGTCGGGATAGACTACGGGTTTCGCTTGTTGCTGACTGCGTCCGCAAGTTTTGGGACATCAATCTTATTCGCACACCTTCGAATTCAGGGTGTGATACGGTCGGACTTAAAAGCTTGTTTGAAGAGAATCGACTGGGTCGACAGGTAGCACCTTACTTAACAATGGATGAATGGTGGGTATTGACGTATGACGCCTTTCGAAGTCCTCGTGGATGTGACTTCTGTTGGTCATAAGAATGACTGGCTGCATAAGCCATTTCTGCCGAATTTATGCACATGTTTCAGTTCCATTGCAGAATCAATGATTTTCCCCTGTCACATACATTCTTGGTCCTGCGACGCACTTTGCAGAACGGGACAGACTCGGCGCTGTTCACCGTAACAAGATCTTAACATCTTCACCATGGAAAGTCGGCCGGCCGTTGACAGGATACCTAACAAGGACTCACTACTCGCGGGTATGTAGAGTAGAGTAAAGGACTTGTACAAATTGATCGAATCGCACGTTCGACAAGGATCACGCTTCCCGTAGTCGACCACTAGGCTGCTCGCCAGGAACGTAAGTCATCACCGCCACCAACTGTCGTTTCCATGTAACGTTAGTCGCATACTCGATAAGATTAGCAAAACGGGTTTCCACATGGTCGTTTGATTGTCTACCGCTGTACCCAGCTACCATGCCCATTTGACGAAACAATTCGCTGTGCGACTCGTGATCTTGCCAATTCAAGGATACGAAAGAGCAAAGATCGGCAACTGCCACAGGGACAGTCGACGTGGGGAACGAACGATGGCTCCACTTGTCTTGCGTCGAATTTGCAGGGGCACAATGTTTAAGAGGAAAAGATCTCTCAGTTGAGAAGGATTCCTGAATCGTGAGAAATAGTTGTTAGGTGTCTACAGAAATAAAAGTAACGGTCATCCAGTAAGCAGTAAATGTTGGAATTGTATTGAAGGGCTCCTTCTTGCGACCATACTTACCACGCCGTAATCCACTCATAAGGCATGGATAGCCAACTAGGTGTTGATATTACGCCACACGGGTATGCAGACTTCGGGCACCGGACAGAAACGTGTAGCGGCTCGTGCCTATCAATCCACCTAGATGACCTATCACACAGTGGGCACAGAGTTGGTGTAGGAGCATGCGTTACGCTTCCACTCGAACGGGTTCCGTCAGGGCTCAAAGTAGCAGTCAAGAGGATCCAATAATCGCTGGGGTAATGCTATGTCCTGGGCGCTCGTCCTATTCTCCGCGTTCTTCTCCCTGGTGTTTTGGGATACTTTTAGTATCCGGACCCCAATCTCTTATTTGACTTTTGGTCCTCAGGTTACACCTCTTCGCGATGACCGAAAAGTCATGTGATTGAGTTGCCAGTATCATTATACGTCTTGTCGATTTAAACCTACATTCCACTCGTTACCATAGAGACTCCAATCTGCGAGAGGTGGGCTACATCTTTGGGCAATAGGACGACACCATGAATGGCCTTCCAGATAATTCGAATCTCCCCCATGTCAACAAACCAGAAACCATCACTGGTGTCTCGGTGACCTTTCTTGTATGTATAGAGCGTATTGTTATTATTCCCGACGCTTACATCGCTTTAGATAATATCAACCATTGCCGTTTCGCTACGGTTGTTCGTTCGTGTGAGAGAGCGAATACTTGGCCTCGATGATTTGTTTGTCGTTTTTGCACTGGTAAGCCTGCTCCATGACGACGTGAAAGTTCATGACTAACGGTTGAATAGCTCATAATTGCAGTGGGAACGATCTTGACCTGCTTCATGCCCGACAGTGGTATGGGGAAACACTTCTGGACATTGAATCATCACATGATCATAGAGTACTTCAAAGTAAGTTGACCACATTGTATCATCGGTGCCAGTGGATTGACCATCATTCAGCATGTCTGGGCCACCAACGTCACTTATAGTGCATCGGCAACGTTTATCAAGCTTTCCGTTTTATACCAGTACCTTCGATTCTTCGATTTCCAATTGAGAACCGCACGCCGTCTGACATGGTGGTTGTTCGGGACTATCGCAGCATGGGGGATTGCCTTTAACCTTCTTGCACTCTTCTCGTGCACGCCCATTCGAAAGAACTGGGACTGGGAGATAAAAGGACATTGCATTGCGTACGTTCTGTTGTTTCCACTTTGTCGATACTTTACTGATCTCGTGCAGATGGGGAAGCAAAGACCCGGACGTTTTCTTTGAGACTTGGGCAGCCCACAATGCGACGAACATGTTGCTTGATATCCTCGTTCTCCTGCTGCCCGTACCCTTCTTGAGGGAACTCAGATTGCAGGGGAAATCGAAGGCAGGCCTCATTGGGGTCTTCGTTCTTGGCTGGATGTAGGTTGATGAACAAAAACAATATCCATCCGTAACCCTACTAATGACTTCATAGTGTTGTCGCCATGTCCATTGGCCGACAGGTAACCCTCTCTACGAACCGCGCTGGAACCGTACCCATCCTCGACATGACCTACCACACCCCACCGATCTACCTCTTCTCCGTCCTCGAAATCAACCTCGCCATCATGTGCGCCAGTATCCCAATCTTCTGGCCCCTCGTCTCCTCCATCGCCGCCAACAAGATTCTCGTCGTAAACGAAGTCGAAATCCGATCTGACCGTCGCGATTCACAGAACATCGGCTTCGCCGAGCAAGGCGCCGCAGCCGGATTCACCAGGTTTTCCGAAATCGAACTCGGGAGCGACTTGGAGCAGAAGTCGAGCAAGACAAGCCGACTCAGCATGCTCGTCTCCACGCGGGAGAAGGGCTTCACGATGCCGACGATTCCCAAGCGGTCCGCGTCGAAGAACATCCACGGTCGCAAGCAATCCCACACTTCGAAGACGTCATCGGGCTCGCTCACCCTCGGCCGTCGCATCACGGGCGAGTCGCAGGAGAACTTCGCCGATCCGCGCATCGAGAACCCGCTTTCGTCGTCTGCGTCGTCTGCCCTGAGCGATACGAAGACATCACTGGACTCGCCTCAGCAGAGCAGCCCGAGCCAGTTCTCAACCACCTACGTGAACGAATGGGGCATTCCTGAGTTGGAGAAGGATAGGCCGAAGACCGCAGGGGTGACGAAGACGAGTCCCAGCGTGGCAGTGAAGGAAGGAAACACGACGACCGTGGCACGAGGAGCACCGCCGTTCGATCTCCTGAACTCAGCGCCTCCGCCAAAGGAGACTTGAAAATCATGCAAGCTGCTCTTTGTTTCTTTTTCTCTTTGAAGGATGTATTGATAGCTACTACACATGCGTGTTGAATCTGGTTCTACGGCGTGATACCCACTTTGGATGGACGGATGGATGGATGGAAAGGAATATACCATATACCATATACCATATACCATATACCATATACCATATACCATATACCATATACCGAAAATCGTAGTCATCTTGCATAAATAAGCAAATTTCAATATACCTCTGATAGTTACCACTTTCACAACGAGCAGTATTCTGCACGATCGTGATTCCCTAGAGGTTTGCACCTCACGTACTTCGTCAACAATCCTCTACCGACTTCCCAAATCGGTTCCCACTCTACACCTTTGATGTGGTGCCATCGGGTGCGGATGTGGTAACCGTACGGAGACCGAAAGGTGCAGTTGAAAGGATCGTCACCCCTCCACTATCCCCCTGTCCTCTCTTGGTTCGGTGATCCTATTCTCTTGTCGTCATGGCATGTAGACGCACGTGGCTAAGGAGTCACAATGGATCATATTGCGGCGGGAGCTGCTTTAGCTGCATGGACTAGAAGCCCTTCGAGAAGAGGTAATGGAAAATACATCGTGAGCTGGGGTCTGACGGGTGGAGTGCATTGGAATATGTACGTATTCAGTTAGTCTGCATTTTGGTGTCGTAGTCGCGTTAGTCATCATTGTCGAAGAGAGAATGATACACCATATTTATAACAACGTGTGGTTCTCGAGGATTGTTGACTTTGTATTGTTGCGTTATTTGCTATGGTGGATCAGTGTATGTCTTATCTCTGAGACTAAACCTGATTTCGCAAAATTATGCAGTCGTGGCTACTGAGTAGTGTCGCGTGCAAATGGGAACGTCAATATCCGGTAGTTTCCGGACTAAGGAGCATCAAGTTGTTTGAAGCGTGATAAGGCCTTACATTGCCAACATGCTAGCACCGAAAAACGGAGATGTTGACGCTGGGGCACTGTTCGCGTTGCGCTGGTAGATTGATTGATGAGCGGATATGCGCGGAATGTCCCAACATAGGGGTGACTTTGGTTGGCGATGTGTTCAGTGACGTGAATGAGGTAGTAAGTTTGTTGATATTGAAGTACATAGGAAATTTGCCGAAGCAGTATAGAAGGCGAAGAACAGAAGCGCCAGTCAAAGAGACGCGGCAGACGATAGCAGCAAGCTTGACTCGAACCAAAAGCATCGAGAAATTGACTCAACTAGGAAGCCCATTTTTAGTCCAATATTGCAATATTTACCCGAATATGAACATTCCACTTCTTACGGTCCAGTGCCTTGTAGATTGACATTAGATGAAGGGAGTTTGCCAGAATCCAATTTAAGCAGTCTTTTTCCATTGGGAGTAAACGCCCAAAAGCGAGCTGAGGGTGCCTGCCAATCCGACAGCACCATCGTCGAGGTTGAACCAGCCGAGGGTGGTTCCCGGGATGGTGATGTCGCACAAGTCGCTGAGCAACTGAATCCTGAGGGCATTGGCCTCTTTCTGGACCTTCTTCTTCTCGACTGCGCCCTCGCCGTCCTTCTCGGAAATCTGGGCGGCGCGCTCGCGGAGCTTGTACAAGCTGTAGAGGGAGGAAATGATGGAGAAGGAGATACCGGTGAACCAGGCACGGTAGCCTTCTCGGACGAGGCGCTGGGCGGTGCTGAAAGTGCGGATGTTGGCTGCGTGGAGCTAGAAATCATTGTTAAATTCCATTATACTGCACCTCCAACATTAAAGATGACTACTCACCACCGTCACATTGTCAAAGAACATGTATCCAGCATATCCAAGCTGCCTTGCAACTGTGGTAAACCTCACAATGGGGTCGAGGGTCTTCGCATCGGTGGCGATCGCCGCAGCCTTGAGGTGCTCGACGAACTTGCCCACGCGCAAGAGCTTGCGCGCAACACCGAACTGCTTCTTGGTCGCCTCAAAGGGTGCGATGGATGATGCTGGGTGGTTGGTACGGTAGAGGTACCATGCGAGGAAACGAGAAAAGTATTGGAGAGTTCGGAGGACCTTATCGCGACCAGCTAAACGAGTTGTTAGCACTCAGTGTACATTTAATGATTGAACGGGCGGCCATTGCGGAGCTCTCGGAGGTGACGACGAGTGAGGGGAAGGGAGGGGACGAGTGCTGATCCCTCTGGAAAAAGGCAGCTCGAGATATGGCGAGAATTAGGGAGTCATACTGGTGGTTGCGACAAACTTGAGGTAATGCGACACCGTTGGATGGTAAATGAGTGCGTCGGCGACCATTTTGTCTGCTTCTTTATCCCCGAATATTAAGGAAAGTATGAATCTCGAAGGCGAACCGTCCAGTTTGAGATGAAGGAGATCTGAAAAGTGATGAAGTAGAGAAGTGAAATTAGGTTATCAGTGTCGTAAATGACGAAGTCTGGAGATCAAAAGTCGAAGGGGGTTGATAGCGTGCGATGGTGCGAGGTCGGCGTTTGGGTGCGGTCCGGGGAAGCTTGTGATTTTGATGGGGGAGGAAAGGGAACGAGGGTTAACGGCGCCGACTCCATCATATTATTATTGCTAGCAACCTCGAGTACTGAGGAGGGATAACCGTCGACCTCGGCAAATCCATCCACCCAAGTCATGGGCAACGGTTCTCCTGCTACGTCGCATGCCCAATATAAGGGGACTCACTGAGAGGATTTTCTTGCTTTCAGTAAATCATGGTAAGGATTAACATCTATATTCTGACTTCTTAGCTGCGAATTCCATTGGCACCCCTTCGTCAATGAGCACATAGAATCTCATACCCTTCACTGCCACTACTGTAGTAATATAAATCAAGAGCTTGATGACTTTCACGAGCGGTCACACACCGAGGCCCCACATGCCAGAGAGAAACAAAGGACAAAGATGCGCTAGAATTCCTTATTGCTGCACTATGGTAATGCAATGTATCCATCCTTTCATTGGCCAAAAAATGCTCCGGCAAGGCTTGCCTCCAAACCAACCGCTCCAAATCTATACCTTGTAGAAGCAGAACGTGTGATAAAAGTCGGCTGCATCCAGCTCCTCTTCCGTCGTAAGTAGACGACCAGTGCCACGCTCTCGAACGCCCATCCTTTCGCTTAGTAGACCAAGCTCACGATCATCCTTTTGCTCCTCCCAAACCTCCCTGAACGACTTTCTATACTGGAGCTCAAGGTTATAGTCTTCAGCAAGTGCGCGGAATGCTTCCCAAGGGACAACGTATTCCGGTACTGTATCAACAGCTTCTTCTAAATAATAGAAGTATTTCCAACCAAAAGGTGGTCGAAATGTACCGTCCGCTGGGGTCTTTCCGGGGAATTTGACCTTGTAGATACTGTTGCCCCATTCAAACCCTTCTTCCTCCACTTCACCGTCTTCCGCATCGGCTCCCTTTTTCGCGTCCTCGGCGTCTCCATTTGCACCGTCTGTAGCTGGAGCACCATCTTGATCTGTCTCTTGAGGCTTCGGGCTATCCAGACTTTTCTCAGGATCCCAATCTTCCTCATCGTCGCTCGCAAATGTAGGCCTGTCGTCGTCTTCATCGGCCGCAGCACCGTTCTCGCCTTCTGCGGCTTTTCCGTTGGCTTTGTGGTGTTCGATGACCTTGGCTGAGAGGACATCTGAATTGGGTATGCATCCAATGAAGCGACCTCCTCTCTTCAATGAACCTGCGACGTTCCGTAGCATGCCCCTTGCTTTCTCCTCGTTCTCGAAAGCGTAATGCATACAAAACATCATAGTCACCATGTCCCAACCACCTCCGCCCCAGCGTTGGCTGATCGCATTATTTGGGCCAACACTAGGATCAATGCCAACTCTGCGAATGATATCAATGTCCGCGAGAGACTCCCCGAAGCAATCCTTGGTGTGAAATTGAGCGTCAAAGACTCGTCCGCGCCTTTTCATCTGCTCATATCGATCTCTTGCCTGCTTGATAGACACATCCGCAGGATCACAACCAACGTAGAGGCCCACTCGTCGAGACGAGTGCCATTTTTGAAGGTCTCCACCTTTTCCACAGCCAATATCAAGAATGTTGAGATGTCTCTCATTGCCAATGAACTTCTGGATGGTAGAAGACTTGACCCAGTTGTTGAAGCTTCGCAGACCTTTGATCTTACTGTCCGTCACACGCCATTCGCGACCTCGCTCGGGCACCATGTTGTAGTGCTGCTTCACAACGTCATGAACTCCGCGTGACTTTGCTTCTTCATGTTTCTGACGGTCCTCTTCCTGTTCGCGATCTTGTTGTCGCCTACGCGCAGCTTCGCGATCGGCTTGAGAGAATCGGGCACCGGCACCCGGACGCTTGCGCTGTCGCGGAGGGGAAGGAGTTCTTGAAGTCGAGCGCGCGCGCTTCTTCCCGTTGTCAACCGGATTCGGTCCAGCCATTGTGTTTAGAGGAGCTGATCTCGTTCGCGAACAATGCTTGTGGTAGAAAATCGGGTGGTTCAGAAGTTGGGAGGCTATTGATCTGAAAGCGAAGTTTCAAAGGCAAATTAGTAATCAAAAGATAATGTGGAAGAAATTGTTGCCTATGCTTGAATGATAATGGAAGGTTCAAAGTTGAAATTGGAAGAACAAACAAGAGAAAGAAGGTTCCTGTTCCTGCCTGGAAGCTTTGGGGATAAGTTGCAGGGTGATCGACGAAGCCGAACCCGAAGATTTACCGGCCGCCGTCGAACATCATCAACAGCTTCGGCCTTGGGGTCCAGAGCAACACCCACAGAACATCATCTACACTACGCCTGCACTACCACATCGACTCATCGGAGCCCTTTCTATCCCTTCTACCTCCACATACGCCGTCTGCCCAAGATGGGTGATCCTCAGTTTGCGAAGTACCCGGATCTGCAGCTGTCGCAGCACATATTCCAGCTCACCAATCCGGGCTCCACCAAATCCGCCAAACAAGCTTCCCTCAAATCGATCCAAGATGCCATCAGCGAACACAAGATGGCACCGCTCTACCGCTATCTGGCACACCCGACGGAAGGAGTTTTGAATGCTCCAGGTGAGGGATCCGCACAGCAGCCGTCCACGCATCGAAGGCCTTCCAGCGCCGCAACCTTGCTCGCCACCAAGAACCCCACTTTGGACGTCCCCCTACCCTGGGACGAGAAGCTCTACGAGAGCCTCAAGAGCGAGAACGAGAAGGAGCTTGAGACCATCCAGACGGAGGAGGATGAGGCGGCTGAGAAAGCAGGCGAAACGGAAGTTCAGGCTGCTCGAGGCAAAAGGGCAGAGGTCTATACTCGCATCGGAGACAAGGTACATATCACTGTATGAGACTTATTGCTTCAGGCTGACATACTACTCCAGGAGAAAGCCATTGCTAGCTACGAAGCTGTTTTCGAGAAGACTGGCATCCTAGGTACCAAGATCGACCTCGTCCTCGCAATAATACGAGTCGGCCTCTTCTTCGGCGACAGGGTTTTGGTTAAGAAGACCATTGAAAGGGCCAGTACTTTGGTTGAGAGTGGAGGTGACTGGGATCGTCGGAACCGTCTCAAGGCCTACCATGGACTTCATCTCATCACCGTTCGATCTTATGCGCAAGCCGCCCCACTCCTTCTCGACAGTCTTTCAACCTTCACAAGCTATGAGCTCTGCAGCTACTCGTGGCTGGTGATTTACGCCATACTAGCAGGATCAGTTTCGTTGAAGCGAGTGGATTTCAAGTCCAAGGTTGTAGATGCACCCGAGATCAAAGCCATAGTAGGCAGCTCGGAGGAGAAGCTCTCAGCAATCTCTGGTCACACGTCTGCTGGACCTGCCGCCGGTGATGAGAACATGGGAGATGCATCTTCGTCCTCAGCAACCCCCGCACCCGCTGCCGTGAATCTTACAACGCTCGGCCAACAGCAGGACGAAGAGGTTGCCATCGACTTCTCGCCGTTGGCCAGGCTCGTCAAGAGTTTGTACGAGGGCGACTACAAGAACTTCTTCGGAGCGTTGAGCGAAGTTGAGGTCCAATTCCTTGCCCAAGACCGATACCTTTATGAGCACAAGGGGTGGTATGTGCGGGAGATGCGCCTCAGAGGCTACCAGCAGCTCCTACAGTCATACAGGGTGGTGGGCCTGCAAAGCATGGCTAATGACTTCGGCGTGACTGTGGACTTCCTTGACAAGTACGTTCATTTTATTTTTTCATCCTTTTCGTTTGGTGTCTTCATGTACTGACTGGGAGTTAGGGATCTTGCCAAATTCATTGCCGCGGACCGGATACCCTGCACGATTGACCGAGTCAAGGGCATTATTGAGACAAACCGGCCCGATGATAAGAACAAGCAATATGCGGACGTCGTGAAGCAAGGCGATCAGCTCATCACGAAGCTGCAGAAGTACGGACAAGCGGTGAGATTACGAGGAAGCGAGCGCGGTTGAGGGGTGGACTTATGTGCATGATGATGAAAGCGAGCTGCAAGGCCCGTCCACGGTAGACATGTAATATCATAGACAGCAAAGCACAGCGCCGGGAAGTGTCTAAGAAACGACTGACTAAGGCATAAGAGATCATTGCACAGTTGCAATGACTTCGTCTCGTACACTCAATCAAGGGTTTGACCTCATCGGCGAGCTTTAAATAAAGATTTCCAATGTGAACAATTGCAGCGGTGCGTGTATGGATGTGTGTGAGCCTGGAAGCAGCCGATCAGTATAAGAAGCTTAATAGCGAGATATCTGAGCCAGTTCCTTGATCTCCAACCTATTCGACTATATCTAATGGATGGAGTATCAGGAACTAAAATACCTAATATAGTATTGCAGAACACTCGTCACTCGTGTAAACCACATAATTGTCCTATCCTATCGCAAGGAAGCGGTTCCAGGACATCGCCTACGGCTGAATTACCACAACACACGGGATGATGTTACACAACAGCTGTAATTGGACATAAATATCTCAGATCCATCATCGAGGATGCATACATACCAACGACAGCATGCGCCAATAATGACAATGCACTGGCACTAACTTTCTTCTTTTCTTCTTCCTCTTCTTGCTTCTTCTCCCTCTTGGTGATCTTATCTTTGTCCGAAATCCCCCACCCGTCTTCTCTGTCTGCAAGTTCTTTTCATTCCATTTCCCTTTACACACACAATTAGGTTTACTACGGCCCGCAAATCACCCGTCATCGACTTTTCCATTTCCCCCCTTCCTCTTCCCCTCTCCCTCCCACTTTCCCCCCAAACAAATCCCCAACAAATCTCCAATTGCTTTGGTCGCCAGCTCAAAGCCTTGTTCATCGACTAATTGCTTTACCTTTCCACTACCAATAGCTCCCGTGTGGAACCGGACCCAGCCTCTGTACTTCTGCTCATAATCTGATATTTCCTGCATTCTCCGTCTTTCTCCGCCTCCATCCGCTACGCCGTCGGAATCTTGATCACACCTCAACCATTGTCTACTGTTAATGTCCGTTGTCATCCATCAGTCCAATACGATCACCAAAGGCGACCTCTCGCTAATTGGGAAGTTGTTCGGCAACGATCCACCAAGTGGAATAAATCCAGACATAAGGAGTTTAGGGTAGATCAAGGACGGACAGGCGACAGTCGACAGGCGACAGGCGACAGGCGACAAGCATCAAGGGACTACTGTGGATTTGTACAGTCTTTGGACCATTCACAACTCATGATTCATACTCTTACAACAAGTGACGAGGTATTATCATAGAAGCGAGCGAGCACCACCGCATCAGATCAGGCTCAGGCTGCTCAGCAAGGGTCCCCGCCTCAATCTGGGCCTTCCCTGGGGTACCTGGAGATACGAGTACGCTATCTGGTCACTACAAGTCACTACTAAGACTAGACGCAAATCCCACATCCTCCCTCACCATGTCGCCGTCATCGTTCTCGTCATGGCCTCGTCTTTGTGTACGCTCGGTCAGGCCATTGCTCGACTCCAGCGCACATTCACGGCCAAAGTACAGCAGCAATGCGCTGATGCCACTCGGCGCATGCACCAGAGGTATTTATTACCATTTCCTTTCTACCGCTTGTCATGTCTCAGCCCTTGTTTGGGGCGCGGATTCCTCCGATCGTACACCGGAGTTGTAGTGGGGCATGACTCTTTGCATTGAAAATATCTCTCCACCATGAGCCACCCACTCCCCAATCCCATCCCATCCCATCCCTCCGTCCTTCTCGAGTCCTTTTTTTGGCTCAACTAGAAAAAAAAAACAAATACTGGCCCCTCCTCGCTTTTGGATTCTTATTATTTAGTAGAGCTGTGCTCTTCTGTTTTCCCTACGACCTCTAACCTTTGCTCACTTTTTTGCTTCTCCCATTAGTATCGCATAGCTCGCCCTCGACTATCCGCACTATGTCCACCTCACAACCCCGCAAAGCTCTCAGTATCAGCAACTGCAACCCCCACGTCAAGGAAGCACAATATGCCGTCCGTGGTGAACTAGCCGTTCGCTCGGAGGAGTACCGCGCCAAATTGGCCAACGGAGAGGGCAAGGATCTTCCCTTCGACTCGGTCATTGCAGCAAACATTGGAAACCCGCAACAGCTCGACCAGAAACCTATTACTTTCTTCCGCCAGGTCGCCAGTCTTCTCGAGAACCCATTGTTGTTGGAGCACCAGGATGTCTTGATCAACAACCTCGGGTACAAGAAGGACGTCATTGAGCGTGCCCAGTGGCTTCTGTCAGAGGTTAAGAGCATTGGAGCATACAGCCAGAGCCAAGGTGCTCCAGGAATCAGGAAGAGCGTCGCTGATTTTATTGAGAGTATGTATAACCTGCACAACTAGAAAATGACCTCGCTAACCCCGGAACAGGGCGTGATGGCTACCCCTCCAGCTTCACGAACGTCTATCTGAGCAACGGTGCATCGTCTGGTGTCAACACCCTCCTCCACATTCTCTGCGCTAAGCCAGAAACCGGCATCCTCGTCCCTATTCCTCAATACCCGCTCTACACCGCGTCTCTCTCCGTTCTGAACGCCAGATGCGTTCCATACTACCTCGAAGAGAGCCAGGCTTGGGGAACCGATCTTCAGGCTATCAGGGACTCCTATGAGAAGGCGGTCTCTGAGGGAACCGATGTCAAGGCAATTGTTGTTATCAACCCTGGCAACCCCACTGGTGCTAGTTTGTCTCCGGAAGACATCCGCGCAGTGTTGAAATTCGCTGCCGAGAAGGGCCTTGTTGTGATGGCTGATGAGGTATACCAGACCAATGTTTTCATTGGAAAGTTTGTGTCCTTCAAGAAGGCACTCAGGGATCTCCAGAAGGAGGAGCCCGGAAAGTACGACCACATTGAGCTTGCCTCGCTTCACAGTGTCTCCAAGGGTATGGTTGGTGAATGTGGTCACCGCGGTGGTTACTTCGAGCTCGTCGGTTTCGACCCACAAGTCGCCGAGCAGATCTACAAGTTCATCAGTATCCAGCTCTGCCCGCCTGTGATTGGACAGTGCATTGTTGAGCTTATGGTGAATCCTCCCAAGGAGGGCGAACCAAGCCACGAGCTCTACAAGAAGGAGTATGATGGTATTTTCAACGCCCTCAAGGAGCGAGCATACGCCCTCTTCGAGGCATTCAAGTCCATGGAGGGCGTCGAGTGCCAGACACCTGCTGTAAGTATTCACCAACTAATAATTTTGGACAGATGTTCTGACAATATTTAGGGCTCTATGTACCTCTTCCCCACCATCAATCTTCCCCCGAAGGCTTTGGAGCAGGCCAAGAAAGAGGGCCGCAAGCCTGATGAATTTTATTGCTTCCGTCTACTCGACGCAACGGGCATCTGTGTTGTCCCTGGCTCGGGTTTCGGGCAAAAGGAAGGCACTCTGCACTTCCGTACTACTTTCCTTGCACCTGGCACCGAATGGGTCAACAGGATTTCCAAGTTCCACAAGGATTTCTTCGACGAGTTCAGGTAGATACAAATTGTTGGATGCGTTCGATACCCAAGTTGAACGCGACTAATGAATGATTCAGGACGGAAGATGCGTTAACGAAACAAAGGATATCCAAACTATAAATGGCTGATTAGAAGTTTCGGCAAATTTATGTAAATGCGTGCTTGTTATAGCAGCAGCGCGGTGTATAGAAGCTGCGATCACAAACTTATATTTTATATATTCATATGTAGCTGATGTATATGTCAGTTTCAATCGATCGATTGAAACAGCAAAATCCACTCTATGAATTTGACTCGTTATCTTCATGAACGTGATACGCTTACATAATCCTTGTCCTGAATCGCTACTTCCGGACTTTTGTCTTTATGCCACAACACCTTTACTGAAAACCTAGAAAACCCGTACAGAATTTTCGCAGTAGACAATATGGCTACGTCTATATCATTGTCGCCGCCAGGAGCCACTTTCAAACGGCGCCTCTACCCTGCGAAGCCGCACAGCCAGCCACTGTTCCAGGCAGCACGTGAGAACCCGGGGAAGATCGACGATATACTTCGACCGTACATACATGACGAGGAATTACCGTCGGATCTTGCAGTTTACCTTTTAGAATATACCAACATCCAAGTGACTCCCAGTCTCTTCGGCGATCAATCACCGGATCGACCCCGCTGGTACTATGCCAACTGCCTAATCTTTGGCATGGTACTTGGCCGAGCATACAAACTCCTATCAACACCCACACGGCCACCAAACAGTTTATCCAACCCTTCGGATTTTCCCTTTTCCAGACTTCCCGCCGAGCTTCGTCTCCATATCTATGAATATGTCAAGGCAGACTCCATCCAGCGGAAACGGCTCTGGGACGTGATGTCGAGCGTCTTCATCAAAGCCTTATGGTCGGGCCGGGATCCAGAAGAAGGCGCACGCTACATTGCAGGCATTCTGATCGTAACGTGCGGCATCTCTCTCTCCCACGCCTCCACCTTCCTCCTGGGCCAGGGCTCCAACTGGGTTTGGTGGGACAACAAGTTCTCGCAGCCCGAACACACCTGGACATGGCAAGATCTCGAGACGGGGATCCTCGCAACGGCCGACCTGCCCCGCTCCAACACCTCCATGGACGCCGTCTGGGACAAGTGGAGGCAGCTCCAGAACCTCGAGGCGAACGAGACGCACACGGTGCCCTGGCCCGAATACGTCTCCGGGAACACGCTCGCGGTGCTCGACCTCGCGAGGGCGCACCTCAGGGCCGGAGAGAGGGACTGGACGCCGCCGGAGCTCGTGGCCAAGTTCTTGCTCCCGCTTTTCGATGGCCTGCCTGCTGATGCGAGGAGCGTGTGGGAGGCTACGGGGTTCATACTCGATGTAGATGAATCTGGGGCTACTGCTGCTGCTTCGTCGTCGTCGACGACGTGAGCGTGTGGGTTGTACTTGCATTTGTATCAGTCTTTTCTGGGGGTATTCGCTGTAGCAATTCATTTGGTATGTTGGGATTCACAGAGAGATCATGGCGTGCTGCGTTTGTAATATTCAAGTTCCATTAGCGAAATGATAGAATAGAATTGCTCCATCAGCATCACAAGCTATCATGTGCCCTACCCAACCTCCAGTAAGCAACTTTCCTTCAATCTTTCTTCCCAACATGTCCCGACGAAGGAACAGATCGTATAATTTGAAACTCCTCCCATGGACTGCGATTAGTTGTATATGTATAACATGATCATAGACTAAAGTGTTCGAGGTCGATTGACATGTGGTCGCCTATATTGTTCACATGGGGGATTATTTGATCATAGCAGTAAGGAGACATGAGAGATGAGCAATTAGCGATGCATATACGAGCGAGTAAAAGAGGGTTAATTGGCAAAAGGGGATATAGGCATGTATAAGATTGTATCGCTGTTGTCTGATTATCGGAACGAGGAAAGATTGGTCGATGATGTTTCTCCTCATGCGAAATCCAGTCTTTCTCTCTTTTCCATAAATTTTAATACAACAAGTCAGATGAGATGCGCGATCTCGAACATATCAATCAAACATCTGTGTCTTACACTGGTACACAATCAACCTCTTCACCCTTCCCCCACCACCGTCCCTGACAACTCCTCCCTCCAACCATCCCAATTAGGAAATACACCTGCAGTCAAAATGAAAAGGAATGACGTCTCGGATCCTTCCTCTGCCCCAGGCCCACTCACCGTAAGCCCAGATGGACCAAAGCAGACGATTCATTTCAGCCTTGCACAGCGGCACCGCCGAACGCTCGTAATTGGGTTGCTACTTCAATGCCAAAGGTCAGGCCCCCAACGATGGGAGTGACTAGGGCACGTATTCGGGCAACGCAGGGCTGTGCTTGTGCAGCAAGTAGTCGCAAAGGAAAAAAACCGTTACCCAAAAGACCCGACCCCCAGCGCGCAAGATAGATTGGTAGTGCAGCTGCCAGCACTGCAAGACAAGAGTTGTAACTCTGTATGCAACTGAGATCCTTTTATTATTAGTTGGGGGCCACACAGGACTAGATGCGCGGTCGGTTAGCGGGCTAGATGGGGCCCATTTTCGTTTACGACGATCGGTAGAGCTGAAGGGTCAACGAGCGAATCGTTGGGGAGGCGCATTTAGCTGGTGGCTACCAGTGCTACCCCTGCTGCTGGGGCAGTGGGAACGTCAAGTGCCTGCATACTGCGTTTCACAATCTATCTGCTTAAGAGAAGTGTCAGCCCCACGCTGGACTGACGTCCGTCCTGTCTAGTGACTCTTGATTCCTCCTCCACATTTGTGTGACACGATTTCTGTTTGTCTGTCTGTCTGTCTTTACATTTTTCTCGGGCTGGACATTGAATTGGACAGTCGAGGCAGTAGCTCAGTAGACGATTGTGGAATCCATCGTGAAAGATTGAACCCCTTTTGGAAAATACATATCGCAAAGATGCCTTCGATCTCCCACCATGGTAAGTATAAAGCACCAGCAGCAGACGCAACGCCCTGAAATACAAAAAAAGGTACGCGCAATACTAACACCATTCCCCACGCAGGCATCGCCATAACCTCAGGCTCAATAATCGACTTCGCGAACCTCACACCGAACCGACCACGACTACCACGGCGCGCGGCAGCGGCGACCGCCCTCGAACGAAGGGACCCCAGCACCACCGTCAGCGGCGTCGTCTTCATAGTCATCATCGTAATCGTCTTCGTCACCATCGTCTTCTGCACCGTCCTCGCCATCCTCGTCTGCAGGAACAAGCGCAGGAGGCGCGCCCGGGAGCGCAAGCTCGAGGAATCGCGGCCGTTGGCGCCGCTGGAGGGCCAGACGCACAGCCCGAGTGCGTATGCGTCGCCCAATCCCCAGCAGCAGAATAGTCAGCAGCCGTTCGAGTACTACAGTGGTCCACCGCAGGAGTTGGCGGCGCCGAATGGGCTCGCATATCCGAATAACAATCAAACTGGAGGACAGAAGGTGGCGCAGTTGGATGATACTTCAACGACGGTAAGTGTGGTAGCTAGCGCGAGGGAATGAACGGTGTGGATGGCTAACGTGTTGGGCAGAACCACGGAGCTGTGGAGCTTCCCGGGACGAGGTAGAGGGCACGAGTGATTGAGTGGATATGGAGGTTGCGATTTGTCTTGACTTTGAATCATCATTGCATGTGGAGATGCCCGGATAGTTAGCGCTGGAAGATGGCATGCTGCGTGCACAATTGCCTTGTGCAAGGAGATCGTTGGCTTCGAGGAAGGAAAGCCGGTTCATGAGCCAGAAGATACCCAATATGATTTTATTACCACCGCAACTTTCCCGCTATTGCTTGCTAGGAAGCATGCATGACGGCATGTCAGGTCTGTAAGATTACTCGACTCGAGCTGCTGCCAAAAAATCACAGTGTCGCTTGTGTTGTCATCAAGGTTTGACTGGAAGAGAAGCTGTTCCTGTGTTAATGATCTTGGGAACTTGCAAACTAGAAAGGATCGCATTAAATATTTAACCTTGCTGTTCTAAGGTGAACTATCCGAATGAGACTATGGAAATGGAGGATTAGGGAAGAAAGGCATTTTGGCATTATGCGTCCTTGAGAACCCTGGGATGGCAATTTGACAAGTGGAGATATATTCAGCATCGCAAACTGAGTCGTTCCGTCACGCGCTGAAGACACGCTTCCAGAGGACGAAACTCTCATACGTCTGGCTTGGGTATCTGACTTTTCCATCTTCGTTGAGCTCCCTTAACCCGGCTGCGTCCTCCACGGTGAATGTCACATCTCTCGTGTTTCTAACAAGAACATTCTCCAGGCTTTTGTATGGGTAGACATTCGCCATGTTGCCGGGAATCCTGCGATCCCTAGTCGCAGTGAGGATCTTGATGATGGTCTTGATACCGAGTAAGTCCAAGATATTATCCCCCAGGCCTGGGACGACCTGATTGAGGAGGCGAATGAACACAGCGCCAACACGAGCCAGTGCTCGCCATACCAGACCAGCAGGCGCATAATCAAGAAGATCGCCGTATATGTCCCCGCTTCCAGTGGGATGGTCAGATTCAGCCAAAGCAGGATCAGCTATGCGTTGGTTGATGTCATCAATGTTGTCCTCTAGCCGTGGGAAAATGGGGAGCGACCCGTCCTTTTTATGTGTTTTCAGAACTGCCTCCAACATCCACCGCAGTGTCACATCGCTCAGGATTTCGTTAGCGTATATTGTCTTACTCAACTCCCGCGGCACGGTGCCTAGCCAGCGCTCTAGCCAGTTCCTGGGTTTGCCTCGAATGAATCTGAAATTCTGGCGACCGACATCATAGTGGCACCCAGGAAACCATGTTTGATGAATCGATGCCTTTTCCTTTCCAGGGCCGGTGAAAGCTAGGCAAGGTTGGAACATCCAAAGTCGGTCATGGAGAGACGGAGCATGATAAACTTCCTGCACCACAGAAGAAACCCTTTGGTCATAAAATTCAGGCCAGTCAAAGCCAACACCAGCGTTCAGTCTAGGGATCCCAAGAGACCCCACAGTGTCAAGAAGGATCATGGCACGGATGGGTCTTGCTGGATACCAGACCCTGTTCTTGTCCTCACGGAGCCTACGGCAACGGGTGGAATTCGGTTTGTCGATTTCAAGAGGGCTTCGGTAAGTACTGTATACTCCACTGCAAAGGGTATAAACTTCGTTGTCGCTGAGGTCTGGGAGCTTCATTATGATACCACAGTTGTTTATCATGCCAGCCACGCATCGAATAGTGAATGCACCCCGACTGAACCCAAACATCCAGATATCATGGTCGTCCGTGTAATTGTCCACGATGAATTTGTACACAGCCGTGCATTCATCCCCGATGGTCGAAGCCGTGGCACCGTCCCATAGGTATTCGAGAAATGACTTGTTGAGACCCACGCCTTCCTGATAGCCGGCAATAACGTTTGTTTGTGGTGTTATGATAGGATGTACGAGAGCAGGCTTCCCAGGCGGGTTTACAGAGAAGTCGATGACTCCGAGAAGGTCCGCAAGAATGCGGATGTTACTCCGCGTTCCCGTTTCGCGCCCGCACCATGTGCCATCACAGAAAATGACTAAATGCTGCGATGGCTTTCGTGATGTCATTGCGGGGAACGTTGCTGATAATCTTGTGGAATGAAGTGGCAGATTCAGAAACTGACTGCAATCGCTTCAAGGGGTGTTTAGGAAAGTTTGTCGTGACAAAGACAATGTTCAAGGGGAGTGGGTGTCGACTGTCACCAAGCACATGGCGTTGTAGGGTCAGGTGCGACCGCGTCCACATGCCAAACGCCAGAATGTAACAAAACGCATCGGAATGTTCCGATGCGCCACATGCACAGCTCGACGCAAAACATGGAGCTGAGGGCATCATGTGCCTCAGCCAAGATATTTACCACCTGTTCGATGGACCAACTGCTCGTGCATCATCTAACCTCTCGCGGATGCGTACAGAACAGCGCCCGCCTACCACTCAAACTTAATGACCTAGGATCTCGTCCATCGCTTGCCACATCTGCCTCTGATTGTCCTTTCTGCGCTCTTCTTGGGAAGCCTTCGAGGTTTCGTCGGCAGCGCTCTTCGTGGCTGGACCAGGAGCATTCTTTGCTAACTCTGCCAGTGCATCATCCACCTTTTGCTTCATGTCGGCCACACCTTGGATCTCGGCCTTTTTCTTCCGCAACTGTTCTTCCATTAGGTGTATAAGAGTCTCGCGAGCTTGATGTGGGCGGTATTCGTTGACCAATCTATGCATATTTGCAAAGAGTGTGAGCAAGTCTTTGATCTTTTCGTTCTTTCGTTCTGAGGCTGGATCTTGCGCCATCACACCAAGCAGTTCGAGGTAGCTGAGTAGCGCAGAACGTAACAATCGGAACAAGTATTGTTTGCGCTCTTGTGTCCATTCAGGCGTGGTGCTTGGGTCTTCGCCTTCTCCAGTCTCTGGGGGCAGTGGATACAGTTGCTCGTACTGCCAGCCTGGCAACCACCCTCTGTGGTCTAGATCTTGCGCAATGAAGGCCATATCATTCATGAACCCATTCATGCTACCGCCTTTTGTCAATTGGCCGAGTACCCGTATGTCTTCATCATCTGCTGGCGGCTCTGGGGGAACGAGGTAGCGTTGTTCGATCGGCAAGTTCGATAACCGGGATGGTGGGAGCGGTGAAGAGGCTGACGCTTCATGGCCATTCTCTACAGCCTCATTCTTAAGCTTCTTCAGATTCTCCACATTCTCGGTCGTGAAAAACTTATAGAAGGGCGGTGGTGCCGGCCACGGCGCGGCGTTCTGGGGTTCGTCGTCGGCCATGATTTCCGTATATCGATGTTTCGGGTGCCTTAGATCGAGGAAATTTGGGTATATGTAAGATACGAAACCTTAAAGGCTTAGTATGTGATGTAGATGTGAGCTTGGAGCTGTCGTGAACAGCTCTTGGGACGAGTTGAAGGCGAAAGCCAGGAAACGCGTGGGATGTTTGGGAGTGGTTCGGCTCGGGGAAGCTTCGGGTGGGGCTGGTTGGGGTAACCCGCTTTGGCTTCATTCATTCACTCCACTTCACCTACTCTGCTCCGAATTGCATCGGTTGAAATGTGCAAAATGATACATAATTGTGACATCTTGCCTTCAAATCAACTCTGATTTCAAAGCACTCTGATTAGTTTTCGACAACTCACAAGAACTGCTCGAAAAGGGCATTATCCATAGCGTTTGGATGTAAGGCGTAGTTCCACTAGATGCCAATGTTTTAAACGAGTCTTACATTCCTTAATCGTAGAACAAAAGCACTCCAATCATAGACGGGCATCATACCTTTGCCAGTTTTTCTATCGAAATGCTTGGTAATCGTACATCGGGTGGTGATCCTTCACCTTACGCCCCAGCATGTGGTTGCATGTGGTTGCATGTGGAACAAAGATGCAATTCTCTAGCGCAGTTACGCATATGTAGAGTTGAATTAGTTCATCGACGTCGATGACAAATCCATTTACATAGTTATAAGTAAGGACATCACCTCATGTCTTTGGCTGAAACCGTTCGACCTCTTAAGTGATAACCTTTCTGAGATCTAGAGCATACAATTACCCTCCTTTACCTTGTTAAGAGAACGACTTCCATACTCACTCGCCAGAACCATGACGACTCAACGAGCGCTCGTACATGAGTCGAAAGGCGTTGCTGTGGTCAAAAGCGATGTCCCACTTCCAGAACTTCCAGAGGACTACATTCTCGTAAAGACCAAAGCAGTCGCCCTGAACCCCACTGATTGGAAGAGTCTTCACAACAAGCCCGTAGCGGGCGCCGTCGCTGGATGTGATTACGCAGGCATTGTTGAAAAGATCGGCAGCAAAGTCACGGCGGGCTTGAAAGTGGGAGACAGAGTAGCTGGTTTTGTCCGTGGGGGTATGAAGACGCTTCCTATTCGAGAACGTCCCAGATCTAATTTGATTGTTTAGGCGGGGTTACGAAGCGCGAGACAGGAGCGTTCGCCCAATATATCAATAGCAAGGGAGGAATCCAACTGAAGCTAGCCGACCATGTCTCTTTCGAAGACGCCTCCACTCTCGGAGTTGGAATCACGACTGTTGGGCAGGGCCTATATCAGTCCCTCGGACTGCCTCTCCCACCCGCCAAGGTGGAGAAGCCTACCTCCATCTTGATCTACGGAGCCTCAACAGCAACGGGGACACTTGCAGTCCAATTTGCAAAGCTGTCAGGGCTAGAAGTCATTGCAACGTCTTCACCCCATAACTTCGATCTGCTCAAATCCCTCGGTGCAGATCAGGTATTCGACTACAAAGACCCCGACGTCGGTGCAAAGATCCGCGAGGCGACCAATGACGAACTCTATTATGTATTCGACACTATTTCTGAGCATGGATCTCCTGAGATCTCTGGGCAAGCACTCAGTTCCAAGGGTGGGCGGTATGCAGCTCTTCTTTACGCTACAGTCCCTCGAGCCAATGTCCACAGCACCGTGACAATGGGTTATACCGTGACCGGGGAGCACTATAATCCACAATGGCCAGCAAATCCCGAAGATTATATCTTCGGCGTGAAATTCTGGAAATTGTCAGAAGATTTGATCAATAGTGGCAAGATCAAAACGCATCCCACTGAAGTGCGGTCGGGTGGCCTCGGGGGAATTGCTCAAGGTCTCAATGATTTGAAGGACAATAAGGTCAGTGGCGTTAAGCTAGTCTATAAAATTGAGTAGGGCATACGCTTTACCAGTAGATCAGTACACGAATAAATGAAAGTATGGAACCTGTGCTATGACCTTCATTAGGCAATATAAGTTCAACATATCTCACGCATGTGCACATACTTTCGAAAATCTAAGTCGTGGTAGCAGACACATCAAGGAAATGTACGAGATGAGAACAGTAACCAAACGATACATATGGAAAGCCAGACACATACGAAGCTGCACGATAAGATGATTCATGCTGTCGAAACTTTCATTACTCCTTATCCTCAATTACAGTGATAGTCCGACTTATTTCGATACTTTTACTTCTGCGAAATATGTGAAGACCTAGCTAGCTGTTAAAACTACTTTTCCTGCTGTAAGCCCATCTGCCTTCGCCTCAATCACAATCTCTCCCTGTGATCCAGCTTCAGCTTTCACAATCGCGAGAGCAAGACCGCTGAAGGCCTTGCGACTGTGCGAAGGGAACGGCACCATATCAGTCGCGTCGCCGTTATCCGTACTGATGATCTTTCCTGGTCCAGAAGACACCGAGAAGGTTATTTCATTGTCTCCCTGCGGGATGGTATTTCCGTCCTTATCCACGACAGCGACTGTGATGAACGAAAGATCTTGACCGTCACCACGGATAGTTGTTCGATCTGCGGTGACATTCAGCGCAGTGGCCTCGCTGACTGTGACGTGAGAGTCGGATGCCCATTCTTTTCCGTCCTTGTATGCGACAACGCGAATGGACCCAGGGGAGTAGGTTACATTATCCCAGCGGAGTCTGTAATCGTACTGTCCCTTCTTCTTTCGCCCGGCAGAAACATCGTTGACAAAGAGCTCAGCCTCATCGCCTGATGTGAAGACGTGTACCGGAGTCACCTTTCCAACGCGATCTGGCCAGGTCCAGTGTGGAATCAGTTTGGCCTGGGCGAGCTCCGGTCGCCATCGAGACTGGTACAGATAGTACCTTTCCTTGGGAAATCCTGCAAGATCAATGATGCCGAAATAAGAGCTTCGACTGGAGTTGTCATAGGGGGTTGGCTCGCCAATGTAGTCCCAGCCGGTCCACACGAACTCTCCTGCTACATAGGGATGTTTGTCCTGCTGCTCGAACACCTTATCCTGCGATGCGGCCCAGGGTGGTGCATAGAGGCCATATGCGCTGACCTGTTGTGTCTCTGGATCTGCTCCCTCGCCAGGACCTGCACCGACAATTGTGCTTATGTTGGAATGAACTGGGAAGATGTAAATACCGCGTGATGCGACCGTTGATGCGGATTCAGTGCTCCAGATCATCTTATTTGGGTATGCTTTTTGGAAATCCGGGAATGTGCTAACCCAGGAGTTGCCCTTGCCCTCTCCCTGGTAATTGAGACCAATGATATCGATAACATCAGTGAAAGGAGATCCAGGCTTAGCAGTGTTCAAGCCATTGGTGACCTGTCTCGTTGGATCTTCAGCATGTGCGATGTCTTGCAATATCTTTCCTGTCTCTCCACCGGTTGAGTTGGCTTGTTCAGGGATCTCGTTTCCGATACTCCATGCGATGATCGAGGGGTGGTTGCGGTCACGGCGGATAAACGATCGTAGATCAGGCTCGTGCCATTCCTTGAAGATACGATGGAAATCATTCTTTACCTTAGGGAAGCTCCAAGTATCAAAGATTTCATCTTGAACCATAAGTCCCAATCGATCGGCGATATCAAGGAACTCCGGCGCTGGTGGGTTATGCGAAGTGCGAAGTGCATTGTTGCCCATGTCTTGTAACATTTGGATCTGGCGTTCAGCAGCGCGATAATTGAAAGCAGCACCGAGAGATCCAAGATCATGGTGGTTGCATGTGCCGTAAACTCGTACAGGCTCTCCATTGAGCAGGATGCCCTTAAGCGGATCGTACTGGACTGTGCGAATACCGAATGGCGTTTCGTAGGAGTCCACCTCGGTCCCGTTGATGGATAGAGTAGAAACTGCAATGTATTCATTTGGTTTCTGGCTAGGGGGAGGGCCCCAGAGCTTTGGGTTTGCGACGGTAGTTGATCCATTGACAGCTTGCTTGGATTTGCCCTCTACTGCCACCCGCGTGCTCTTCACTGTTGCTAGAGAATCTCCCGTTGGTTTCCTAGATGTTGGGTCGAGTTCATAAATCTTTGTTTCTATTTCGACTTGTGAAGTGCTGTTTCCAGCGTTCTCAATTTCGATGGCGACATCGACGGTAGCTTCATCAGCTGAGACGCTAGGTGTTGTAACATACGTTCCGAAGTGCGCAACGTGTACAGGACTGGCAGTCACTAGCCACACATTACGGTAGATTCCAGCGCCAGGGTACCAGCGTGAAGAGTCTAAAAGATTCTCCAGTCGTATAACTAACTGATTCTCTCCAGATTTTGCGAATGGGGTAAGGTCTAGACGGAACGAATTGTAGCCAAATGGCCAACCACCGACGAATTTGCCATTCAACCAGACTGCAGCATATGACATGGCGCCATCGACGTCTAGGAAGATTGATTTTCCAGACGCAATCAGTTCGTCCTCTAACGAGAGTGTTTTACGATACCAGCCAACGCCATTGATAGGGAGTCTTCCCAAGCCACCCTCGACACCAGGGGCATCAAAGGTGCCAGTGATTGCCCAATCGTGAGGCAGATCCAATTGCTCCCAACCTTGGTCGTCGAAATCAGGTTGTATGAATTCCACGTCCGACCCCGGGGCTTCTTCACCTGGCGCTTCGTACTTATCTCCGTTCAGGAAGTTGTTGGCCGAAGGGAGTATCCATGGTCTCAGAGTCTCATAGCTGAGTGAATCGGGTGCATCGACAAAACGTTCAAATCGCCAGTCAGCATTTATACTGGTTCGCTCGCGGGTAGTGGTTGCAGAACGAGGCCTCTTTATTGCACTCGCAGTTGTCAACCCGAAATTGGTTGACGCCAGCAGTCCATAAAGGAGAAGATCTTGGGAAACAAGCATTTTCCCAATGTAGGGTAGCATTTTGCACAGGTAAACTCAGTAGCAATGTAAAAACAGCCTAAGTTACCTGCACATCAAATGAATTGAGCTGAAAGGTATTTCAGTACTACAGCAAAGCAAAGTAGCCATTGGCCTCAATAGCGACATATTATAGGAAATTGTGAGAGCACGTCAATGAGCAGTCATTCCAAGGTTGCATGATCTTCAACGGTCTTGCGGCCGGAAAAATTAAAAATAACAAGGTATCTCGCCGCAAATAACCCGCTGCCCGAGTACATCATTATTGGGGTTGCTAATCCCTGGTAGGGAAATAGTGGATGCTCCATGGGATTTCCCCGCCGTGCATCGAGCGGGGTGGCTTGCTTGGCTACACTTAAATGAACTTCCTAGCCTCATCTTTGAGGTATTTGTAGCCTACTTGCTCAATGTGGTTCGCGGGTACTGGCATTCCGTCCAGTTAGTGGTGTCCTCAGAGTTGCTGCGATCATCAGTGTCACTCTCATGGTCTTCCCAATGGGGATGTCGCTCCGGTTTCCATTTCGATTTCTACTTGGCTGTAACCTGCCTTGCAATACTAATACTACCTCTGGCTATGGTACAAGGATCGATGGTGACCTTATTCGCGCTATCTAATAGCGAAGGTCGAGGAAGGAATGGACCGAGGTTCTCCACCGCGACAGAATAGGGAATTGATCAACCAATGGCAAGACCACTCAGTGGTGGTTCGACTCGATAAATCAGGATTGGATGAGAGGCAACGGTATAAAGTGACACTGAAGAAACAACTTTCGTCGTATCGTGGCTGCCGTGTCGTGTATCGATTGAACTTCTCAGGCAAAACAGATAGATTAGTCGGGTTTCTCTCAGGTACTGACCATCATTGGCACCCAAATGCGAGAGAGCTTAGCTCACGGAGTTGACATTTTACAGCATACGAAGGATATAAATAAGATAGAAGCTGTGCTCGACTGTATTGGACAGGCACGGTACTAAACATTCCTAGTCTTGTAATGTCTTGATCTATTCATTAACTAAAAGAAAATTCGTATCAAGCTCAAAGCTTCGAGCTTAGGCCATTGCATCTATTTGGCGTATCGAAGAAACATATTGTCAAACCAGGTGATATTCCACGTTCCGTCCTCTGTGTTGAGCGTCACATTGCTATGCTTCGTTATGCCCCTCTGCAGAGCTCCACTCTCGACCACGCCGCCACCGACGTCTCGCTGGAGGCGGTTGGCGCCAGCTTGTACAGTAAAGTTTGCCAGACTGATCTCAAGTGGATTCCTTGTAGCGATGGTAGGGCAACCTGCACAAGGTTAGTATGCCTCCGAACACCGACAAAACCGAAAAGATTCACTTACCATAGTATTGCGCTTCGATAGCTTCCGGTGAAATCTGAAGCTCATAGTAGCCCCTGTAGTATCCTTCAGCCCACTGCAGTTCCTCGTTTGCGTTCACAAGATCAAGAGATCTGACGCTGGAATTGGCCGGCGAAGGATCATCTTTAGCACCCATGGACGAGACCGAGGTACCTGCGAATTCGACACCAATGGCCCCTTCACCAGTGACGGGGTCGTATTGCTTTTCGCCTAGCCATACAAGGTCTGACACCCAATTGGCGTGGGAGTCTCCAGCGAGGAAGATGGTGTTGTTGATTTGGTTATTGTAGAGATGTGCAAGAGTGCGATTGCGATTGGCTACGTAACCCTGATACGCATTAGATAAATGATGTGGCATATAATGGATGACGTAAACTTACATCCCAGGAGTCGCCATTGGGAATCTTGAATCCCATGGCAGTTTGGTTAAGACTCGAAAACACAATCTGGTTTCCAATCAACCGCCATGTTGCATTCCTGTCGCTGCTCTCGGAGAGCTGTCTGTAGAACCAGTTCTCTTGGTGACTTCCCATAAGCGATCTGCTGGCGTCGTCGCGGATGATGTCAATGTATTCGTCGTTCCAACCTCCTAAAGTAGTAATACTACGGTCGTAGCTACGCGTATCGAGCATAATGAGATCAGCTAGCTTCCCCAGCTTGAACGTACGCCAGATTCGAAGGTTATCATCCATGTCGACCTGCCTGATAGGCATCCATTCGAAGTAAGCGCGTACGGCGTTCATTTTACGTTGGTCAACGGAAACACCGCCGGATTTGATAAATGAATCCTCGGTGTTGTTCATGGTAATAGCTCCGTCGCGATACACGTTGTTAGCGACCTCATGATCGTCCCATACGTTAATCCATGGGAAGTTCTGATGAGAGAGCAGAAGATCCGGGTCAGTGCGGTGCTGTCCGAGTCTGGCGCGGTATCCATAGAGGGAGAAAACTTCGCCCTCGGGATTAGTGGCCCTAGGGTCCTTTCCAAGCTTGCCTTTGCCGTTTTCATAGATGTAGTCACCGAGGAACACGACATAGTCTATGCTGTCCTTCCTGGCAGGGTTACCATAGGCATTGAAGTAACCGGTGAAGTAGTTGCTGCAGGAGTAGATTGCAAGCTTGATCTTGGAGACGGCGTCATCGGCTGCAGGACTGGTCTTGGTCCTGCCGAGTGGGCTCTTATTGTCAGATCCGCAGATGTTAAACTGGTACCAGTAGGTTGTGAACGGCTGCAAGTTCTTCGCTTCGACCTAGCATCTTGTAAACATTAAGTTTCAAATTCCCCAATGTGCAAGCACTCACCTTGATTGTGTAGTCAATGTCGCTCGTAGTATACGCCCTACCACTATCGACAACATTTGAGCAGCCCTTGTCAGCCCAAACCTGGTAGTCCACGCAGATAGGATTGGGAGAAGCCTTGATGTATTGTTCCGTATCGTGATTATAAAGCGGGACGTTACCCTCAACTGTGACATTGGATCGGTCATTCTCGAGAACAGGCGAGGCGCGAGTCCAGAGAACTACCTGATTGGGCAGTGGATCACCCGACGCAACTCCATGGGTGAACTTGAGCTCTGATGCATTCCACACATGGGATTCAAGACCACGCTTAGTATGCCTGAGCCTGGGAACATCGATTCCGAGTGCGGGGTGTCGATTCGAGGGTGAGTTGTAGTTCAGATTGCCGTCATAGTCTGCATTGGCCAAAGTGGCACAGGCAAGGACCGTGAATGCAGCGATGGTCTTCATCCTTGGGTACAACAGTAAGATGAGGCAAACTAGAGCTTCGACAAAACCGAATTCTGCCGTTCCATTTATACTTGAATTTCATCAACGAAAATCTTCGTTGTGCCGGTGTATACGACGCAGCAATAGCTTGTGCGGGGCCATCATTCTTGATGACAGCATCGTATTGTTCACCAGAATTTAAGTTCTGATCGACGAACATGACCAATAAAGTTGATTGCAATGGAAACATGTTTCGAGCACATAGTACTACGTCAATGATGCAAAGCGAACATGTGCCATAGAGAACAATTTGTATTGGCTGTCGGAAGTTTTAAGTCGCTCTACGGGAAGAAGCGAATCGCTCCCAGGAACACGCACGTTTCCTCCCCACGTTAGCATGCATCCTAGTAAGTGCTTAGGCTTCTATACTTCTGCGGTTAGTTGGATATAAGCAGCAATCAAGTACTCGGCCGAATTGTGGAGTGCGATTTATAATACTTGCCATGGACTTGTTGTTGCATCTACTCTACATTTTACATTCATAGTGCCCTAGCTAGTCTCCACCCGAGTCAACCACTTTGAAATGAGCATAAACACATCCAAAAACTCCTTGAAGTACTCCGAAACCGGATATCATAAAATCGTAAACCTAATGTGTGTGATGAATAGGAAAACTACATAGAAAACAGAGAGTAAATGATATGTCACTCCGACGGGTATATGCTGCTCACTCTTTCTTCACATTAACGACAATCTTTCCCTTCGCTCTCCCTGTCTTCAATTTCTCAAATGCCCGCGGCACATCCTCGAACTCAAAAACTTCATCAATAACCGCCCGAAGCTTGCCCTCCTTCATAAATACTGCAAGTTGCTCAAGGTCATCCGCTCTCGCTTTCGAGGAAAGGATCTGATACTTCCTTCTACCACCCCCGAGGAAGCCTGGGAGCAATGTGTTCCTCGCCAACTGCCCAGCTGCCCCGAGACTCACAGGCATCCCGACTTGAACGAATTTCCCATGAGGAACGATGAACTTATCCGAGGCGACGAAGAGATTCGATGGCGATCCAATGTTGTCCACGACTAAGCTGTAGATTTGCCCTTTCTCCTTCAATTGTTCGATTATGTCTCTCTCCTTGTAATCGAGGACCTCGTCTGCACCCAAGCTCTTGCACAGATCCACGTTGGCTGTCGAACAGGCTGCTGTCACATGACAGCCGAGTGCCTTCGCGATCTGAATAGTATATATTCCTGTGCCACCAGAACCGCCATTGACGAAGACTTTGTCACCAGGTTTGACGTTTGGTTTCAATGCTTGGACTGCTGTGATACCGGTTACACCAGCGGCCGCAGCGTCCTTCACATCGTATTTCTCGGGGAGCTCCACGAGGTTCTCCTTCCCTACAGCAACGTATTGAGCCAGCGTTCCGTGGCCTGATAGACCAATTGTAGTGCCGAACACCATTTGACCAGGCTTGAAAGAGGAGGAGACTTTTTCTCCCGCCTCAACCACCTTGCCGCAGAAATCCATTCCAGGGATGCTCGGGGAGGGAATCATGGCCTTTGCGAGGAGGCCGAGCTCGGGAATCTTGTGGTCGACTGGGTTCAAGGCTGCTGCATATACCTCGACGAGGATTTGAGAGTGATTGATGTGGGGTTTGTTGGCGCCGGAGGCGGGTAGGAAAAGGTTCTTCTCTAAGCCGCCTGCGGCAGATGTGAACTGCCATGCTTTCATTTTGTCAGGCATGATGGTTGAAATTTTGGAAATCCTTGAATTGTATAGTAGCTTTTGACCTCAGGGAGAACACTAGCTTCGACTTGTATATAAATTCATTCCACGATCACGTACGCGTATGTGGCGATTGTAACGTAATTTGGCCAAATTTATCTGCACTGGGGAACTCGAGCTCGAAGTGCGCGTATGTCTGGTCGCCTTGCCGAATGGAATACTGGATATGGTTGACTTTGCGATATGATGGGGTGAGTATCCAGAGGACGTGGCGTGAGTGCTTGGGGGCAATGGCAGGTGACTCGAGCTACACAGATATCGTCATCGACCCAACCCCATATCCGAGAGGTGGGGTATCGCTTTGCGAGTGCTTTACAGGAACCTTACCCCTCAGGGTCTTTCGTTTGAATATATTCGTACTACTATCTGTATAGATACGTTCAAATAATAATCTTCGCTCTTTACTTTTTCAGGACCAATAGAGAAGACAGTACTTGCTGCGTATAGAATAGCATGGTGCAGTACACTTGATCTCTCAATAACCTACGAGTATGCTTCAATGATGAATGCTCTTCCCTGTAGAATTACAAAAATATTTTAAAGCATTCTCACTTCATGTTGACGTTCTTCACAGAGTTTAGAGAAATTGTATGTTCTTGAAAAGACCCATTGATATAAAATGACCAATTTACTTCTTATAACGCGTATTCAGACTTGATTCCAACCCAGTGTCCTGTTAGTTCCCGTAATCCAAACAGCCGCCTCTTTATTCTGTAAACTCCTCACAAGGTCAGGACTCGCTATCGTCAGTGTTCCAATTATGCCAATAAACGCCGCCAGGAAAATGATAAGGAACAGCTGCACGAGCGAGATGTCAACCTTAGCAGCCGATTTCCGATTCAACAACCCATTTGCCAAAGGCCCTTTAAACTTATCCAGAGGCTTGATGCCATTCTTCTTTGCGTACTCGTAGCCTCGCTTCATTCCTGGGAGACCGTCGACGCTGAGCTGTGACTTGTACGCCCAGTACCTTGCAATTCTCGTCAGTCTAGCCCAGGCAACGTATCAAAAGGGGAAACAACATACTTATCCATGCTCTCACCCTCCTTGCCCTCCAAAAAAGCCTTCTCCTTCTTCTCAAAATGCTCATTCAACCTCGTCCTGTAACCCTTAAAATCGTAAAACGGCACCGAGAACCCACAACTACTCGCAACCTGATGCACATCCAGCAAAATGATACTCCTTGACCCAGGAATCGTCGTGACATGATTCTCCTTCACAAACTTCTCGTACTCCTCCGTTCCATTCTCGATCGGCCTCCCTCGTCCCCACAGCCGAATGATGCGCGGCGCGCCTTCAAACGCCATGAACATGACGCAGATGCGTGCGTTGCCCGGCTCGTGCAGGTGTGCATGCGTCTCCACGCCGCTGCCCGTGAGATCCATGAACCAGAACTTGGTTGGGGAGATAATGCCGAAGTAGGGTCCGCCTTTGGGGGAGATGTTGATGTGGCCGTCTGGGGATAAGGGCGCCGTGGCGACCCAGAGCATCTTTTGGTCGAGGATCCATGGCCGGAGGGATTCGGGGATGGTTTCGTAGTAAACGCCCATGGTGGAAGTGGGTTTTCTTTTCTCTTTTCTTTGGGTGGATTGGTGTCGTATGGATGCTGATGCTGGGTCGATTGGGGAGTTGAGTATGGAGGATGAGATCTGGTGGTGACTCAATAGGGTCACTCTACGGCCGCGGATGGGATGCGAAGAATTTGAGTTGCTCAGTCAAACAAGAAATTCAGAAATCTGTGATGATGAAAAACAATCTGATTGTACAAGTCAAAGATGAGATCACGCAAAGGCCGTCCTAGTTGAGGCGATTGGTTCCACGGGGACTTGTCGAGGGTTATTCACACTGACACGCCGCCGCCTATCAGAACGTCAGTTCATGCCGAGATCGGAGGGCTCCAGATCAGATCGATCTCCTGGAGTAGAAGTTCAGATCCGGTGGACCACCAAACTTGCCTTCAAGATTTCAACAAGGGTTTCACTACTGTGTTAATGGTTACTGGAACCTGGGGTAATCAGACTTGAGTTGTCGGTTTTGTCAAACCTGGTGGAATTGCGGGGCACTGGTTGGGGATCCCTCGGCTGACAGACCTTTTCGCAGATCGTCTCGTGTGCTAGACTCTTTAATCTCTAGGTTGAAGACCATAGTATGCATGCCTTTTTATAGTCATGATACACATTTGGGGAGATCGTTTGCGTCGTTCATTGCTTCACCAGGAATGTGAGAACAAAGGAAGCATGACGGAGACAATGGCCAAAGCCACCGTGAACATTATCAACGGGAATGCATATTAGTACAGACGCGAACCATAGAATTCATACGATGAGCGCTACCTTCGCAATGCTGAAAATGATATAATATACGAGTATGATTGACACGAGGTGTTCATTATTCTTGCACGACGCCACCCCAACTTGCCGAATGTTGCACAAGTCCCACAGATGCCGCATGCCGAAACCCAATTTGCCGAACTTATGCAGGGGATTTCATTGGCTGATCGTAATCATGATATTGGATGTCATATTCGGTCATATTTGGTATTAGATCGGCTGGCTTGATAAAATCAAAAAGATAAAGAACGCCGAAGCGGATGTTCATAAGAAAAAAAAGAGAAAATACAGTTAGCAGCCTTAATATAATCTTCAATACACGAAGTGAGGATAGGACGCCAGCAACCCAAGGCGACTTCGAAAAATTATTATGACGAATATGGATCAACTCCCACTTCGCCGGGGAATGAAGCCCAGAAGTCCTGTGTAGCATTCATCATCATGGCCTCCATATCGGCGTTGGAGAAATCGAAGTCGAAGTTGAAGTTATCATCAGCCTCAAGGGGTGGAACTGAGTGCTGCCCATTCCAATACGTGGATTGGCCATTGTGTTGAGAACCATAGCCGTTCGTTGCCGGAACGGGGTGTGATACCTGTGGTGAAAAAGGCGTTGATAGGGCAGGGGGTTGCTAGTGAAGGGTTAACAGGATGGCCACACCAAACAGAATCCAAACCTTCTATCGGTATACATACCTCACGTGGAGTACCTCCATTCACAGTTGAATCGGCTGGTTTAGAATCGGCAGGCCTATGGACAGGCGACGGCTGCAATGCACCATAATCGACCATGGCCCGCTTGAGTACCTGGCGCTCATCAGGTGAGACCGGTGCATCCTGACCCGTAGCGGATCGATAATAAGCCTGCATTCGTTTGATCGTTTCGAACTATACCAAGTCAGCTCATGTTGTAATATGGTATGAAAATGACTTACCCAAGTTTCAGCCATGGGCCATTGTGTTTTCATTTCTTTGAGGAAGGTACTCCCCTGGATCACACGCTCTCGAGCCTTCTCCGCGAGTCGAGGATCGTCCTCGTTGCTCGGAAAGTTGAAACTATACAGCATGACACCCACCGCGGTGTAGATGGTGAAGCCAATCCACGGCACCAAACCTCGAAGAAAGTAGACACCGAATCTCCGCATCTCATCAAGCATCTCTAACACCATGGTGGACTCTCTAAATAGCTCTTTCCTCGAAGTCCGCTGCCAATTTTTCCACATTGCCGCGTGCTCCTCGTAGGATTTAGGCACTTCATCGTTGCCGCTCTGAGGCCCCAGTACAGGTAGGTATGCTCGATGGAGGAACATATAGCTCATGAAGTAGATGCTATGCATGTAGCAAAATGCTTGTCCTTGATCCACGGCGTTGTGGGAGTGCAGTGAAAAGAGCTCGTACTGGAGTCGAGCCGGAAGAGAGTGTTTCCACTGCTCAAGACTGTAGATGAGTTTCTGGAACTCGGAGGTTGGAGACCAGGGCAGTTCTCTGTTCACAACATCTGAGCAAGCCCATCGTGCCACCTGCCCCCATATGTTTGCAGCACGCATGCTGTAAGCTATTATGCCCAGCTCGCCGACATTCTGCGTCATTGACGGCATTTTCAATGTTCCATCCAGATGTTCAACACACACTGGGTCTCCGAAAACGAAGTTCTCTTTTTCACAGGGCAATTGTATGGCCATATCCGCGGCGGTGAGGGATCTTTTACGCCCCTTCCCACCACTGAGCAGCGAGTCCATGAGGAAACAAGTCCAGGCCGTCCGGCGGCGCACTTCGGCCTCGATGAATTCCTCACGGGTGGGTTTACGATTCTTGGGCATATCCGGCTCTCGACATAGGTCCATCACCTCCACCAGTCTTATGGCCATCCCCAAGTATATCCAAGCCCTTCGACCATTTCCAGCGCCCCAATCATGTCCCGTCAACATCAACAACGCTTGTACGCGGCTTATACTCGGGGTCTCGAGGTCAGACTGGAGGATCTGTCGGGCATGTGCGGCGAAGGCATCGCTGGCTTCCTTCTGGCTCCTAAAGGGTGCCGGAGGTTCCTTTACGAATCTATGAGGCTACTGTGTTAGCATCATATACATCTATCCTGAGTTGTGGCTGGAGATAGGGGTTGGGGCTACGCACCGAATGGCCAGCGCGAGGATTGCCCAGGCCATCCATTCTTCCAACGTCCTATCACGGATCCGCAACAGCAAAGTTGGAGTATGATGGAAGCTCCATTTGTATGAACATCGAAGATAACTGTTCTTGACCTCATCGGTTAGGAGCTCAAAGGGGTCTAGGCCGTCGAGCAGAGATGCCGTTGAGGATGCGTTCGGCGTGTGGGCTACGGCATTGGTGGGGGAGGTTGTGGTGCCGGTCGGCGCGTCGTTACGAAAGACACTGGCCTGATGCCCAGAACCTGGGGGCTGGGTGGGAGTGACTGCTGATGATGCGCCCGGAGGAGTAGTGATGGACGAGGACTCCTGTCGCGGTCGTTTTGGTCGTCGATGAATTGCGCTTGTCCCTGGCGCAGGGAATTCACATTGCGAGGAGCGGCCAGTCGCCTTACAGCGGTCGCACGGAGGGGCGTCATTGTGGATGCATTTCTGCTTTGCGCTGCGACACGAAACACAAGCAACGGGATTTCTCATGCTTGCTTCAACAACCAACGTCGATATGGGGAAGCAGACATCTGGATGGAACATTTCCCCTCCCCGTCAAGGGACTTGACTCTGGCGATTCGTCATGTCCGATTGGGGTTAGCCTTTGGATGTCCTTTCCGTTCAACGACACTTGAGCCGTGAGGGCAACGACACGACGAAGATGCTCTCTCTACGAGTACAAAGCGATTGATTATAAAGTCGTGTTAAATGACATGGTCCTCAGTGCACTATCTTGAAAGCAAATATATTCTATTGTCTACATTTATAATGATTGAGATTTACCTTTCTGTTGCAGTAGGTCCACTCGACGATTTCGTTCATTATCATTGTGGTATTGCGGAATCAATTAGCGAGCTTAGTCAAACATCGTGCAAAAAATCTTCATCTACGCTGACTGAACATTTGATTCCGAGAAAAAGAAAAAGTGAAATCCATTCCTACTATCTACATGTTGATTATATATAAATTGTACAGTGAACAAAGATAGGCCTCCCTAGTGAGATACCAAGATACGCTAAAGGAATGGAAACGGCCCGATTCCGGTTCCCCAGGAAACATCAATTCCACGACATCTCATGCCCTATGTAGATGATCAGACCCCAATCAGATAATCCAGAACTTTGAGTTGATGTCTGTTATTCATCATTAGCTTCAAGGTGTCTGTCAGGGTCAGTTATCACGAGTCAAGGGTTGGGGATCTCTTTATCCAGTAACTCCTTGATATCTGAATCTCTCTTACCTACCCTATCCGTAAATAGCATCCTATAAAGGCATTGCTTTAAACCTGAAGTAATCCTAAAAATCGGAGTTATCAGTCAGGAGGTAACTATGAAGATAGCGAGCACAACCTATACACATATCAGACTAACTGCCAAAGGATATCATCATGACTACCTCTTTCATCCCCAACTATCCAATCGTTCTCGGACCTCTCTTTGTATTACTAGAACCTAATCGCGAATGGTGTGAACGCTGTGACCGTTCGTTTGTTAGCGAGGATGCCATGTGAGAACACCATATGAAATCCAAGAACCACTTTGTGTGCGACTCATGTTCTTTTGATGGGACCTCTTATGACTGTGGATATGTATGCCGTCAGAGCAACAACGGAAAGGGTTTGGTCTGGTTTAACCACGAGGAATTCTATGACCACATGGAAAAGTACAACGTGTGTGAAGTGTGCAACGAACATTTCGATACCCCATCGAATCTCGCAAATGTGAGTCAATCCTGAAATGGTTTTCTCCCGTCTCATATCGTATTGTTGACCTTGTGTATTTGATGTAGCACAATTAAGTCCATTTCCCCCGCGAAGAAGATTGTCCAGCCTGTGGCCAAGGCTTCAAAACATTCGCGCATGTAATCCTCCACATCGACTCCGGAGGTTGCCCCTACCGGACTATGCTGGAGCTCAACAGATGGGTAGCGCTGTCCTGGGACTGGCACGAGTATAGCGATCCGGCGTTTCGGCCCGCCATGTTGCGACGCATCAATGTTCACGACCGTCCGGAAAAGAATAACATATTTCACTGTCCACGTTGCAAGCAGAAATTCTCGTTTCTGTCGGCGCTCATGCAGCATGTTTGGAGTCAGTCGTGTGGTATCTCGTTCGATTCTAGACCGATAAGGAGGTTGGTTCGGTATTTGAACATCAAACTTCAAGTTTATTGATTATTTTCTTTTCTACTGGCGTCATAATTGAATGTTCATTTGTGTTGATGGCAGATGGCCATGTACCCGTGGAAAGTGTATGTATATTTCCGATCCGCCGCCATTACTCCATTTGCAAAAAGCAAAATCTACAAATCCCTTGTTTGAAGGATTTGCAAAAATTGATCAAAAGCTGATAAGCGCTCAGCCATAACAGTGTTTTGCGTATCTCCAGTCATCAAACCATTCCCAAATCAGGTCGTCGTAATAGTTCCAAGAACTGTTCAATGGGGGCTTCCAATCCGGATCGAAATCACAAGTGAACATATGCCGAGTGTACATGAAATCGTCAAAGAACGGCGGTCTGTCCTTGACATCGAGCCCCTGAAGCTCGGTTTTTATCCGGTCATTGAGCTTCCGTTCTAGCCAGCGGCGCCATTCCTCGTCAGCGCAGAGATATTCGCCTTTCAGAACGATGGACACGAAGCCAAAAGGAGGACGGATCTCGTATTGCACGAAGTCGTGAGAGTTCGGGCGTCTACCAATTGACACATGTGCACACTCAATCATGCGTGTTTGCAACTCTGACGGTGGAGTGATCCCTTCCACGTCCAATTCAATCTTCCAGGTCGACTTGGGGTCGCCTGATAGCTTGTTGCATTCTAGAGGAAGCTGCTCCGGGTATCTCTCCATTCCCGGTGCCCATCCCAATGGTTCTTCTCTTATATTCCAGCCTCGGAGCAGGTACTTCTCGACATACAAATGTTCTTGGCGCGTTCGTCTTCCTAATATAATCATGTGTCTTTTGCCAAAGGTAGAGGCTGGGAACAGGCAGTATGCTGCCTGTGAAGAGATGACATTGATGACACCAGTGTTGTGAGAACCGCCCAGTATGACAGACATGGGCGGGATATGGCAACGTATTACTTGGATCCTCGACTCCTGGCCGCCATCCCCACGCGCCGGCCTGCTCAGGTCAGTGATGGAAAAGACCTAAACTGGTAAGCATAATTGCAATTATTTCCTGGGATCTGTACTCTACACACTCCGTCTAGGCTTTGCGAGTTTGTGTAATTGCCATCTTCGAAATATTGATTTGTGACGTTGTATCCCTCATGGTCTTGAAGGTCACCTAGAAGCCCGTCTAGGGCGTCACCAGATGCATTGACGTAGATATTGAGATCGGAGTCCAACCACACCGTTCGAGCGAAGAACTGGAGTGCGAATCCGCCCGAGATTAGCGCATCGAGCCTGCCCAACCACCCCCGAAACCGGACAGGACGATCAACGAAGCGCAACAGCTTCTGGTTGATATTCCAATGCGTTCTGCGCAGTCTGGAGTATACAGTCGCTAGACCAACACATGTACGAGAGACTCGTATAATGTCAAGGACGTCTAGGCAATAGCAAATCTCGTTGAAGATAGGGTAGGGAGCTCCATCTCCGAGTAAGCGCACAAGAAGGTTCTGATGATTACTCCTCCTGGCTGCTTCTTTATTCATGCTGTGTGCCGGGGTTGAGTGTTTGGTGTAAGCTCGAGTTTGGATCTCCATTGCTTATCGCAATATGACTTGGGGGTTCAGCCTTGTCGATAGGGCCGACTTCCACCCGAGGTTCGGGGAATGACTTGGTAGAGTATTGGTAGCCAAACAACCCTTAATATTAGAGCTAAATACAGAAGTAACTAAATACCATATCGTAAGGTCTTGACCAGTAATATTGATCATTTTAGATGCAGCGTGAGATGATAATAGTGTCTCCGCAAACTGCATTCTCCTTCAGGTAAGGGAATGTGAGAGTGCAGCCTCAAAGCCTTCGGAAACCAGTACCAGCGGACGTCAGCCGTTTGTGCTTGCCATCATGAAAATGGCACGAAGATGCACAGTAAAAGTTGGAAGTATTATGACTTTCCGTATTGTACTAATACTTGATTCTCGGTTGATTTCCAGGTCCAATATCACACAAAACCACAGACGCCAACTGGCCCCCACTGATCCTTCTGTCCATAACGAGTGATGCACTCGTTGTGATCCGTGGCGTTGAAGCAGCATGATCGAGTCCGCCTCAGACACATTGTCCGCAGAATCTGCACCTTTGGCGACGAAGACTCCTGAGGCTATTTTGATATTTAGTACACACTGTGCACCAATAAAAAAGGAGCGGGGTAGAAATAGGAAATCGGGCGATTAACGCTCACGTAAGAATGCAGAACGTCTGCCTTCTGCACTCGTTGCTGGAGACATTTCGGCTGTCGGAGTCATTTCGAAACACTGAGAATAGCGAACCGAACTCGGGTCTTAAATTGTACTTGTCTGATGCTCGAACTTTGATACCCCTTGCCGCATCTCTCTGGACATAGGAGACGCCTCATCTGGGGCCGAATGATATCGAATGTCACTGTACATCTGGAGTTTGGATTGAGCTCCTCTCGGATTGACATCCTGGGCGTCAGTCGAGTTTCAACGAAGTGCTACGATAAAAATATATTCGTTCAGGCACAATATTACCAGGCGATCTGAATCGGAGTTGATCCTAATGATGAAGATGGAGGCAAGGCATATCTTGCTATGTACTTGGGATATTACGCGCCGTCTTCGAAACTCTCTGCTCTGTATCAACAGATATCCAATTCCATATACCATAAAAACCTAGATCTCGGATTAATAAAAAGGAATTATAAACACCTTTGACGTGCAACAAATGAAAAATGTAGGAGTTAATTGAGAAGTAAGGCGGTGGTCCCCTTGGGTAATATTTCGCAAAATGTTAATGAAATCGTGTTGCAGGGAACAGATTCTGTACATAGTGAATCGACAGAACATTCCTTTCTGCGTAAATTGTTTAAAACCTTTTATTTTTCCTTGGGTATCACAGAGGTGGCCTTCCGTCTCCTGTCTTTATGTTGATACTTGGAAGCCAGATCGTTCGTCTCCAAAAAATAAGGCATCCCAGTTCGCTTTGGCTAGAACTGTCCCTACTCCCGCGTGTCGGTTGCCTGATACGCGCGATTTTCAACAGAATTGCTCGTCTGTACATTAGATCAGTAAACATCAACATTTCAACCACGGTAGAAACCATTTTTACATACGACACCGATATAATGCCCCGACTTCGCAATCTCTCACACTCATAGTCTTGCTACATGTCATGTTGTGAAATGCAGTACAGAGCGCCGCGGCCATTTTATCTTCACATTCCTCTTCCGGCGGTGGTTCGATACAAGTGACCTTCTCGGATGCTACCATGTTGAATAATTCCGCTAGTGTCTTTCCCGCCCTGGAGCATTTTTGGACCACCTTTGGAGGCTCGGTGTGGATTAGGAATTGCTGTGTCGGATAAGAAGCGACGGTCAAGCTGAAGCAAAGCGTGAATGTTGCGAAGATGGTGAAAATGGTAGTAGTGAATGCCGAGTACATGATGAAATAGTTGACTGAATGAGTGATAACGCCGACGAGTTCAAGGAAAGGTTTCAAGGAAAGAGTTAAGGAAAGTGAGGATATCGAAAGGAAGGTTGTGTGGTGTAGTAGATGGTCTTGCTCTCAACAATGCCATAAGGAGGCGAACAGGAGCCTTTTAGATTGTGGCTTGAGAACAAGTATGGTACCAGTACATCTAGGCCATAGTACGGCGCAGCATAGCAAAGTGGTCTTTCCCGCGTCGTAGTTTGGGAATTTGTCCCTGAGTGATCTGACACGTCTGCTTAATAAGGTCTGCTGCTGAGGTACATGTGGCGCAACGAGGTGACAGAAATAATGTCAAATGCTCTGTGTCCTCGTCGTGAAGGCTTCTGCACGCTGACATGCGAATTTGCCAGGTCTTGTTTCAGATGTAAGCCAATCTTTGGAAAGGTATCTCTACTTCGATTTAATAAAATCACAATCATCGTATCGACAACATGAGCACGTAAAAGGCTTGAAATATCATCGGAATCATAACGAGTAACTATAAAGTGTTGCCGAGTTCGTTAAAAGTGGAACCTCGCTACCCTTCTTGGCCTCTTACAACCATGCCCCTATTCACCCGTCACTTTGTAAGTCTCGGCAGCAGTTTTGATGGAGAATCATGCCATCAATTTGTGGGGTTATGAATCTCCACTGAAAAAGCATTTAGTGTCATGTACAAAGACGTTAACCCCTTATGAGTTCGCGAAAAGGTGCGCACTGTCTGCATTCATGTTCCCGTCATAGCGTTGTACGGATTTGGAAAACACCATGGATTCCACGATGGATCTAACCCCCTCACACGCCAAGCCAATCAATAAAATGTGGTGGAATGAACGGTATTATACTGTGTAAGTGTGTAATTATCCACTGGGGCCAATCCGTCGTTATGCTAAACTCTAGTGGCCATTCCAACGGCCCAGGAACGAGTTCGTGTTTCCTGGTGTCTAGTCAGTGCCATCGATCATGTTTCCAATACTGTGGGACTGGGATTTGGTTTGATAGTTTTCGGGTGGCAGGACGCAAGACTACTCGTATCGTTCCGTTCCATGTCCTCGGAGATGTCTAAGGAGGCTACTTGGGAACTTTGTATGGTAAAGATCACGATCACGATTTGATCCTCACTATGTTTAGAAAGCTTGATAATTTACCTAGGTACTCTTTGCGTGCTTCAATTTCGGAGATTTGATTCGTATATCTCATAATGCACACTGGGCAGGTAACTACTTCCCCATTGCGGTATCCTGAAGTTCGAATCGTCGTCCATCACGCGAGCAAGGAGGTTCAGATCATCTGACTAGAAATTCCTGACTGATACTAGCGAACTCCCAGTGCCATACCCCTTATGCAGAATGGGTCTTCTAATCAAAACTACGTATTAACCTACGTATTGAACATGTGTATCTTAGGTATCACATGTTTCCTACTTGTCCCTTAGATATTGTGGCTATGGTATATAGTAGGCTAGAGTCAGGCTTCCCATCTGAGTACCTTACATACAAGTGTTATGATCACGTGATGCTCTGTGAACCTCTTCTTTCCACTGTGGTAGCATCAGATATGAACGTGTCTGTACGTCCCGGATGTGAGGCTTCGTTTTGTATTCTGTTTTTCCTTTGCGTTCTTTGTCAATTGACGTTAAGGGAGGAGGCATGGCTAGAGATATAAAAAATACGTATTTATGATAGAAAATATTCGCTATAGGAAAGCCAACGGGCAACGGAAATCTATAGTGTAGTCTCTAGAAAATAGTTTTGGTCGTTATGCACGCCTTACATCTTATTGCCAGGCCTTGGAGCCATTCATCAACATATCAATCCCCCATAAGACTCATAATAGGGCACAAAGTGCTATCACTCTCCCGCTTTCTTCCTCTATTTCCTAGGCAGCTCCCTAAACACCTTCTTGAAGATCCGCTTGCTGTTGTACAGGTTGACGAGCCTGAGCCGCTCGTTGTCCAAATGTGCGCTGTCGCTCGCCTGGCCGCACGGCAGATGTGCAGCCGGGGCGTCGAATTCTTTCTCGAGGAAGCGGATAGAGGGGATACTGCCTCCCTCGCGGATGTAGAGGGGTTTGCGGGCGAGGGTCGAAGGCGCGGTGGTATCTTGGTTGGTTGAGGGGGCACCGGCTTCTGTGTCAGCTGTGGTGGGGGAGGAGGAGTTGGCGAGGGTGTTTGATGTCGTTGGGGAGGGTCGGTGGTCGGTGGTGGTGATGGCAGGGGATAGTGGCGACAAGGCGGTGTCTGGGGATTTCAGAGCGGGGATGGAACTGCGGCGGCGGTTGAGTGTGGGCCCCCAGACGGATTGTATGGCGGACTCGAGAGTCTGGAAGATCTCGTTTGTGTAGTCGCCTAGCCAGGGTTCAGCCTGGTGGTCGATAGTTACGGTGAGGGCGTTCTTGGAATCGAGCTGTGCGAATTCGGAGGAGAGGTAGGATGTCATGGATTCGGCTACTTCGGAGATTTCTTGGTTGGGCACAAGTCGGATGGAGATGGATGCTTTGGCGAGGCGGGGGATGATGGTCGAGTTGTCTGGGCCAGAGGTCTGGAAGCGATGGATCGTAAGAGAGGCCTCTCGCCATCGACGCATGAGTGACTGTGCAAGCTCTTCGGGATCTCCAAGGTCTGGATTGCCCCTAAGCAAGGTCTCTGTGATCTCGGCGTAGAGTTGCTTCTCGTCAGCCGTGAGTGGCAAGATCGGGTCGTAGAAGCCAGGTATCAGTACTTTGCCGTGCGGGCCAGTGAGTTTGGAGAGAAGCATGACGAGGTCTTTGAGAGGTTCGTCCAGTAGAGCACTGCCGTCCACGCCACTATGTAGATCTGGATGCCGACTTTCGATCTGGACTGTGGCATGGATCACGCCTCGTAGGCCGTACGTAATACATGGGACATGGTCGTCGAGCCAGTAACTGTTCGCCAGCAGGATCCAGTCCACATCTCCAATCAAGTCCTTCTTGGCCCTGATGGCATCTTTGAACCCCCGAGATCCACTCTCTTCTTCTCCTTCAATCAGAAAGATGATGTCAGAATCTAACGACTGCTCATTGGCCAACTCATGTGCCGCATATATAGCAGCCATGATAGGTCCTTTATTGTCCGAGATACCTCGACCGTATAGGTAGCCACCCTCACCAGTCAACGTGAACGGGTCGTGTTTCCATTTGTTGGCCTCGTCTTCTGCTGGGATGACATCGTAATGGCCGTAGAACAGGATTTTCTTTCTGGAGGATGCAGTAGCAGGGTTGCCCCTGAACTTGGCGAAAACGATGGGGTTGTAAGGTTCGGTGGTGTTGAGCATCTCTGTGGCCGCGCCGAAGTTCTGGAAGACCGACCGTAGGAACGATGCACCTCTTCTGCAGTCTGCCCGATACTTGGGCAGGGATGACACGGTCCGAAAGGAGATGAATTGATTGAGCGATTCGACCATGAGATCTGAACGAATTAGCGAGCGCCACATACATAGTCTGAACACACATACCATTGTTGTTCCGTCGAGGCGTGGAGGAAGGACCTTCGCAGTCCTGAATGGACCAAATGACTATAGTACTGTCATTGCCGCCTGTTACGAACGTTGGTTTGTGGTTGTAATTGGTAAAAGCTGAGGCAAGGATAAGGCCGTCATGAGCTTGAAATGTCGATACGGTTTCGTAGTGCTGATTGAATTTCTGCAGCACATGTTAACTTTGTCCATCCTCGGTGTCGTAAAACATACCTGAACAGTCCCTTCAATGCCACCAGCGAAGAGCAGACCACCACCGAAAGTCAATGAAAGGACATCCCCAGTGCTCGCTTTCAAATTCCTGACAAGCTGCCTGGTTTCAAGGTCCCAAACATTGACCTCACCATCCAGCCGCCCACTATACAGAAAAGAGCCCTCCCGCGCTAGGGACAGGATAGATTCACCTTCCTCCCGGCCATCCTCCAGTGTGTATATCTTGCTTATAGCACCCCCACTTGACGGATCAATCCTCCATAGTTGAATCCGCCCGTCACCACCTCCTGAGACGAGCACTTCTTCTGCTGGTGAGTCCGGTAGAATCTTCTGTCCCAAGAGCATGCAATATACGTATCCATAATGCGCAAACGTACAAACGTCTTGTTTGTCGATTTCGAGGTTCTGGCCTCCTACGGCGTCCCGAAGCTTATTTTCTGCGCCAGTGGGCCTTGGAGTCCTAACTCCACCAGGACCAGCAGAGTCGAAGAAGCGGTCCACGCGTTCGGATGGGTGGGAGGTAAGTGCGGGTCGAGGACGTGAATCTTTTTCTTTGAGATCGTACCACTGGTGTTGTCAGTCTCAAATCTTGTAGGCGAGGGATTGGCCAAAGCCGACCTGTATACTGGCATTTTGCGCCCCAAGATACACCGTCTTGTGGTAAGATGAGTATGCTACACAGAAGATATCCCCAACATCGTAGGTCGACCAAATCGCATATAACCGGAGAAAGGTAGTGGTGCTCCAAACCTAGAGCCGGGTCAACGGACATCTCGGGCCAGGTGCAATTGAATGCTTACGTTCACAAAAGGATCTGTCGCACTCGAAAATAGAAGTTCCTGGTCTTGCGATAGACAAAGACCAAGCACACTGCCCCTGTGGGCCTCAATGACCTTTTTGGGTTCATAGGTGTCCAAGCTGTATACCTAGACGCTGTCAATGCCGCGCGCCTCCACATATGGAACAATCTCCTCCACTTACCAATATCTCTCCTCCCTGAGTTCCTGCGAATATGTACGAGGCGGACAGGGCAAGCGCAAGGATCGATTTGTCGTGCTTCATGCGATGCGATAATGAGGGCTGCCGGCTCGGGGTGGGCACTGGGCGTGGAGTGCCATTGAAATCATGGTGGGGCGGTTCTGCCATTGACGAAAGGTCAGCCTGGATCTTGGGTATGTATGGGTGATTCCGAATAGCTCTTTGGCATCGTCACGAGAGAGGTTGTCGTCGTCGAGACCTGCTTTGTTAGGCGCATGTGGGCAGGTGGGCGGGCTATGACGAGATCTGCCGGCGCGGTTGGACCCTGACTAGTGCTTCGGCGGTCCGATGCGGCGCCCGCAAGAGGTGGTCGCTGTGGGGTTGAATCTTGGGACACTATCATCATTGGAATGTTTGATATACGTGAACCATCCATTGCTGAATATCATGCGTTTCACTCTGGCGTTGATGGTACGGGACAATGCGAACTGCACGTGGCGAGATTGTGCGAAAAGTCCGGGGAATAGAATGTGTGGTTGGCCTAGCTGACACCCGTCATGGCCCAGACAATTCACGTACCTTTCCCATTTAAGCTCCTTGACCCCAATGAGATGTCCTTTGATGTAATCGATCGCGAGTAGTGGCACATGACTCTTCCTACGCCGCTGCAGGCAGAGAAACTATGAAGGATGGGAATGAAACCAGCAGCTGGAGGGCAAGATGAAGAAGAAGGGGATGCGGCGCTCTGGTGATCGTCAGTGACTACCGAATCTCGGCGTGCATCTGGCGGTGGAAGTCCTCCAATCGTGCAATTGTTGCAGTCGTCAGGTACATCACGGGAGGAAACGTCGCAAGAAGAGTTGGAGCAGGTCGAGAGTAATGTCTCTGAGGAGGACAAGTTTGAGTCAACATCGGCCATGACTGACCTGTGCTCTGTGCGATGATGATTTGGGGATGGCGAGCGATCTCTGCGGTATGGCGAGATCTGTGTCCAAATAGAGATGACTGTCTTCTCCTGCTCAGTGCCGTTGCTGGACCAGAATGAGAGAATGTAGTTTATTATGTACTGCTTCTTATCTCTGTTCTTTGCTCGTTTCACAGGGACTACATAAAGATTGGGACAAGAACTTTATTGAGCGGTCTTCCGTAGTTGACTGCACATGCTGTCTTGACTTGTCGTCCATCCTGATTCCTTGGGCTGCCTTGCCGCAATTCAGCGACGGCACATGTACCGCCATGCTTTGTTTGTTCAACAATGATGAAGAACCGGAACCTAGAGAACGGACGGCATCCCTCGTGATGCGAATTGTACTTAGCTGTTCGACTTGTATCTAGACCAGTAGTCCCAGGGCGTTTGGATGCGTGTAGCACAGCGCATTCCGTCATTAGGGTAGAACCACTCGTAACAAGGGGTTCTCTCCATAGGCGGGGGTTTCCCTTGTCCTTGCTACTGGGTTTGGTTCAATTGGTTGCAGGTGAATTGAAAAGTTACCAAAACGAGGCCGCAGCTCCACGAGGGAGGTCGTTGCATGAGCCTCAGACTTCGCAATCTTTTGCTCTGCATACCTTGCCGTTCAGAGCACATACTCACACTCACAAATACACAAACAATTCACCGACTCCCGTGGGTCGGTACATCATCGCCGATACGACGTTCGGTCAGGGTGGTGGACGCCAGGACAGAGTATTTGGGGAATTGTACTATTACCTTCTCGGCATGTAATCGGAAGACACCCGTTCGACACGTCTGATTGCTTATGCCACATCATCAGCGGTGGCAGACTCTTCCATTAACCGGAAAAAGCATGATTAGAGGCGCCTCGGAACATGTTTGGGAAGGGCCATGCAATGCATGATGTTGGGTACCGCCTTTGATTGATTTGGCATAGTAGGCCAGCGAAAAGGTGCTCCTTGTGTTGACAGGATGGGAATTATGTTGGTATGTTGTCATATCGCATTTTAGTGCGTGCGAAGATTGTCTGATTGGGAGTGATTACGCAGCGTTAGCAAAGCTGGGTATGCTGGCAGATTGCGTGCAGAATTGAGTGGAGGTGAAGAAACGAAAGACAGTCACTGTCGTCTTGGATCAATTTCTGGTGTATTGAAGGCGAAAAAGCATCACGTGAAGAGATACACCAGCCACACAGCGACACAGCCACTCTTCTAGCAACTTTTCATTAGTCGTCTTCACCTCACACCCTGTTCCTTGTCTGATTCTCCCAACCGTGGGACGGCGTGGGCGGGCAGCTGAAAGTACGAGACTACGGGTCTCTCGGGACCCTGATCCTCAGGTATTCGGGCTGTTCTTGTGCCTTTGTGTCCTGGTGCGCGGCAGATCGTCCACAGGCCAGACCATCCTTTGCGCAAAAGGGTACCAAGGAGTACGTAAGACAGCAGAGAGGCAAGCAAAATCAACGGCAGACGGCAGCTGAGAGATGAAAGAGAAGGCGAACCGGAGTACGGCTTGGTACCAGTCGTACCGTTACTTGGGCATCAATGACGGCGACCGCGATGGCTGGGTACCACGAAGGCGATGATGATGAGGCTGCTGCTTCCGATGCATATTATTATAGGTATGGTGATCTGGGAGAATTTTTCCATGCATGGCGCGCATCGCCCTGTTGTTGTACATGTATGTGCTGCACAATATCTGCGAGATCCGAATGCATTGCATCAATAATCTGTCCGTTGACTGGGAGAGCAATCGACCACCCTGGCGACGTCCATGTCTACTCCGACAGGCGACAGCACTCGCATCAGCTAGATTTCTCATTTGGGGTTATTTGTTCCAGCACGCGCCAATGGGAAAAAGGAAGCGGATGATGAAGCTGCACGGCGATACGCTGCCCGCATATACGGCGGCCATGGCTCCATGGGCCTCCCCCCAAAGAGTGGTGGGAGGCTGCAGGCGACAACGCAGGCAAAAAGGCCCGGACCAAGAGAGACAACAAGTTACTCCGCAGGTACAACGAAGATGCCTTCAATTCGATAATACCGGTATTACGAGTTGTGATAATTCATTGAGCCAGGCCAGCAGTGGCCAGCGACTAAAGACTAGCATGCCCTTGGAACGTCCTGTTACAGAGCGACACGCCAACCAACCTCAATTATCCTTCCGCTTTCCCCGGCCATGACTTGACACCCTAATGCGCGCGCCCCCTCCTCCAATGCCCCGTTCAAACCCGTCCAATGCCAGTCCAAGACGTCTCATGCTCACGATACTATGACTGCGGGCACGACTTCTACTGGGTCGATTTGCAGTCGAAGTCCTGAACCCATTCCATTCCTGTATCCCTCTCTAGGCATTCGCTCTTCTCTCCCTCTCCAACGCCCTATCCTGTCCTGTCCTGTGTGGCTACATCCGCGCGCGCCATTAAGTTCAGCACCCGTTATTTGCTCATCCGTTATCATGGGCCCTCGCCCGCATCATAATTCCCTTCCCTTCTTCTGATTCTACTGCAGCTGCATCTCTCTTCCCTGTCTTTTGTCGTCGTTGTTGGCATATTAGGTACCAAGCTACCTTGATACTGCATACTACGAGTACAATTACTACGCACATACATGCATACCTAGCATACTACCAGGCCTCCTAATACCATCTACTTGCCGCCTCACTCTTTCTATAGAGGGGCACGAGTCACTATCAACCACACATCGTCACCACTACTCAACATCAATCAAGAACAATCTCGCTTTTCGCCTATATCAAGATTTGTTCATTCATACATTAAATGTTTAAATAAAGGCTCACCATCGCCGCGCTGTTAACGACCTGCCCCACTACTGGTGCCAGTCCGGTGCCGAAGCGTTGTGGTCCTGATTCATTCAATCTTGACCGTACTTTTGACCGCCTCTGCACCCTTTATCGCTAGCTAAGCTACCGACGACCTATCTACCGACTACCTACTACCTCGTGCGCCTCTGCCGTTCTACGTTCCACAACCTCACACATCGCGAGCTCTTCACTTTTGCTTTTACACATAGCAGCGTGCAGGGCAGCTGCATTCTTGGTTCGCCAATATGGGTGTTGGAGAGACGATCACCATCATTAACAAGTCAGGCAAGGTTGTCAAGAGCGTAAGTAGTCATCAGTCCATGCATGCATCCACCCACCCATCCACCCTTCTCACCCGCACCTCCTCCTCTCCCCACAAAGCTGTCAACCGCTAACCCTCCAATGTCCAATAGAGCCGACACATTGTCGATGTTTTCAAGGAGGCGCGCTCTGCCTACCGTGAACGTAAAGCTGAGATTACCGCCGAGCGCAAAGCCGCCTATGAAGAAAAGAAGCTCAGCGAGGGCATCAAAGCCGTGCGCATAGAAGATAACGATGATACCCGCTCGCGCGCATCGTCGCGACACTCCAAGCACTCGAAAGCCACCCACCGTTCCAAATCCCACAGGCACCACCCCAGACCTCCAATGGAGCGTGGCTACACGGATAGCTTCTACGCAAACGATGATATTCCCCACAAGAAGAGCAGTCGCAAACATCGCTTCGAACAAGATCTAGCAGGTGATGCCAGAGAGGGACACCGCCAGGAGCTGCAGAGAAGGCACACCGCTGGGCCAGTGCAGCTTGCTACCCTCAAAACGGAGCGCTCTAAGTCGGTACATGATATTGATATGGACCTCGCATACGGCGATATTCCTCCTCCACTTCCCTCCCCGCGCTACGACGACGGTGAATTGCGAGAGAAGGCCTCTAAGCTCACGGTCCTGCTTGATGAAGCCAACTGCCTGCAGCATTCCGTTACGACCATGATCGACTCTCTTCAGAAGAATCCCGATGCTCTTGCCGCAGTAGCATTGACGCTTGCGGAGATCAGCACAATCGTTGGAAAGATGGGCCCTGCCGTTCTCCCAGTTCTGAAGGGCAGCTTCCCCGCAGTTGCCGCGCTTCTCATCAGCCCTCAATTCATGATCGCTGCTGGTGTTGGCATTGGTGTCACAATCGTCGCTCTAGGAGGTTTCAAAATTGTCAAGAAGATTCAGGCTCAGAAGGAGGAGGAGAAGCCTATTGCTATGCCTGCAAACGGCGGGGAAGCTTACCAATTGGACGAGTTGGAAACGAAGGAGCTGAGTCGCATTGAGCTTTGGCGCCGAGGCATCGCGGATGTCGAAGAGCAAAGTGCAGGTACCACAGTTGACGGCGAATTTATCACCCCGGGCGCATCCCGCCACCTAGTTGCCGCAGGAGTTCTCGACGAAGAAGACCTCAAGTCTCGACGAAGTGCCAGGCTTGAGCAGGATCGCAAATCACATCGGGCCAAGTCCGTCAAGAGCGCAAAATCAACCACATCAAGACGCAGCCATACTGTTAAGGAGGGCAGCACGAAAAGCAAGAAAAAGAAGGAACCGTCTGGACTGAGAAGCATTTTCCGTTCACACACCATGCATTAGGTGCTTTCCCATTTCTCACATAGCGTTTGGCGTTTTCTTTTGCTTCCTTCACAACTGCAAACGTTCTCATACCAGTTAGACCAACAAGGGTTGGCAACAACGTTGGCGTAATTCACTTTCGATATCCTTCCTTGTATTTGTTTTGCATCATTCATTTTGGCGTTGCGAAGGCTTCCGGACATTTTCTTCTTATCACTGCATGCATCATCGTCCTATCTTGGGGCTGTACCTCATGATCGTCAAGCTCAAGGCGTACGATACACATATCTAACCGTTTGTCAACACTTCAATTTTCTGTCTCATCTTGCGTACTCCCGTGACCAGTTCTAACTAAGCAATCGTTACAATCAATGGAATTGTGCAGCACATCTAACATTACATAGCAACCATTTGGGCAACTTTAAAGACAATGATGAGACAACAAAGACAGCTGTGTGCACTCTTTGTGGTCGCAAATCTTTGTACACTTAATCTACACGCCAATCGTTGTTTGACCATCAAAATGATTGAAATAAAAAACCGACAAACCCTCTGGCATTGGATATCCCACAAGCCTTCTTATTTCCTTCTACGAACATCATAGTCTTCCCAAGAATTTAGAAATCATATTCGAAGAGGGATCACAGGTCTTCAACTAGTAAGTACACCCAACATGAGATTAGATGTTAGACGATGCTAACGCGTTTGAACAGTGTCAGACTCCGGAAATCAGCAGCACGGCAGGCCGTGGGATTTTTCAGTGATTTTGTCCGGTGCTGGACATAAGACTCAGTCTTTCTCATCAACAATTTCTGACGCAGTAGCGACTTGTGCGTCTGAAGACCGGAGATCGGAGGATCCATCTTCTCAATCCAACAACGATCACGACGGATTGGAAGAAATCTCCAATTCACTTAACGATGACTTGAAAGATTCGGTAATCTACGGCTATGACCAGTTCCCAGAAAACATCGACGCCTTCATCAACGAACACTTCTTCTTCTACCCAAACCTCGACGCATATACCCAGTCGCAAATAACTCTCACGCTCCAAAACATCGCCTCGCACTGGGGTCTCCTCGCCGCCACCGAAGCCATCCCCGAGGATATCCTCCCAACTGAAAAAGATATCAGACGCACAGACGTCACCCCCGAGGACCACAACCGATGCCTCCACATATACGCAGATCCGGAACCGACAGACTTGCGACACTGGCATCTGCGAACCCTATCCGCTCTGCAGTGCCTCGCGATCGAGTTCCCCTTCGAAGACGGCTGCGAGACTGTCCGTCAGTGGATGTCCGATGTCGTGGCGGAGAGAGTTGCGCGTGATGCCTTGTCTCCCCGTTTTCTCACCTACAATGATGTTGAGAGCATGGTTATGATCGTTGATAACGATCGTTCGCATAGGGGAAGTGACTCGGCGGTTTCATCTAGATCAGTCGGCTCAGTACGTTCGTTCGGTTCAGCAGATTCACTGCCGTATGACGGTCCGCTTGGATCGACTACATTGGGTGGTTCGAGTGGCTTAGGAATGTCGCCTGGTTCGGACAGCTTGAATGACCCCAGCAGCATGGACGGCCCAAGACGCTCGAACAGTCCAAGCAGTTCGACTGGCCCTAAAAGCTCGAACGGTCCCAGAAGCTCGAACGGTCCCAGAAGCTCAACTGGTCCCAGAAGCTCAAATGGTCCTAGAAGCTCAGATAGCCTAGCAGGCTCGACTCATTCACAAGGCTCCAAGGACCCGAACCTCCCAAGCTCCTTGCATAACAGTAATGCTACGGACAATCACCAACACCCTTCATCACCGTCTCCAAGCAGGTATTTAACAGCCCTTCCCTCAAACATCAATCCTCTTGATTTCTCCTCTTCGTTAAGTCCACCACCTCCATCAACACCTCCTCCACCTCCTCCTCTTTCTCCGCCTCCTCCACCTCCACCTTCATCAACGCCTCCTCCGCCTCCTCCGCCTCCTCCACCTCAACCCACTACCAAGCCTACAAGACCCAAACAAGGCCATCGCAACCCGCGACCCGCACCTCCGGCTCCAATTCGCCGCTCGGCTCGTATAGCTGCGCGAAAAGGCTCCCAGGCGAATCCCTCGTCCCTCAAACGCAGAATCTCCGAGCTTTCCAGCAGTCTCCCTTCCCTGAGTGCCACCGAAATCACTGCCCTGCTTCGCAAGGTCGAGTATCCTGAATTCGTACCCCGAGGGACTTTCTTCGACCTCAATGCCAGAAGGAAAGGTAGCTGGGGATCTCAGCCTTTCAAGCCCGCGGGGGCGGTGTATCACAGCGGTTATGGGAAGACTCGACAGTCGACAAACGGAGAGCAGCAAGAGGAGGACTCTGACGGGTCGATTGACGCTGATGGCGATGTTGTCATGGATGATGGAGATTCTTGCCAGGAGTCCGTTTCAGATGGCAGCTCTTCTGGCCCGCTTGAGTCGACTATTGCTTCTTCGGTCTCCCCAGAACCAGAGCAGTTACCACAAATTCTTACCACAGAGGCGGATATCCAGAGTGAACTTAACGATGCCAGCAGCTACAGGTCGTTGTCGATTACTAGCCATCAATCGCTTCCGGTCGATCAAGGTTTGGTCTCGGAAGAGTCCGTTCAAGTCACAATTAAGAAAGAGAGTGTGCAAGCAGCGTCTGACAGGAAGCTATCGCCAGTCAGGGATGTAAACATAGTTAACGAAGTCATGTCTGATATCGATTTGGCTAAGCAGATGGCCAAGTTCACAACCCCATCTCCATCGCCCTCGACATCACCCGCGCCTCCAGCCACACGGAAGAGAAAGCGTGACGAAGAACCGACATCACAGACGCCTCCAGTCACACCGAAGAGAAAGCGAGACGATGAACCGACAACACCGCCACCCTGTCCCAGAAAGAAACACAAGTTTGGATCGTCAAAGAGTTACCGCATCGCTAGGTTCTCGCCCTTGCCACCGTTGCCGGCGCCCCTTTCGGCAGCAATACGCAGCTCTAGCGTGTATTCCACGTGTAGTGAGAGCTCGCAGCCTGCCGCATCTAGCGCACCCACGACCACACAGTCTTCACCGTCACCACTGTTGGGAAAGAGGAAACGTGTCAACGAGGACGAAACGACATCGACAGTCAGCAAGTCAAGGAATAGGGTCAGGGTTGTCCTCAAGGCTGGAGAGAGTGTCCTTGTTCGCGCGTCACCATCGCGAAAGTCGACGATGAAGGGAACCGCCGGAGTGCCTGTCTGATGTGTCCATATGATTACAGGCTTGCCCATCGCGTTGCATTAGATTAATCCGCATCTTCTTAGTTCCCAGGCCGAAGCTGCTTGCTTCGTTTCTACATAGTTAGTTGATTTTACTTGCGATGCTTTCTGGGTTGATTCCTGGCGTATCGGTGTTTGGAGTTATGGTTTCCTACCTTTTGCCTCCGCCTAGCATGAGCGATCAGATAGCGTGTAGAGCGATGGATAATTAAAAGTACCGATAGTCATTACCATTGGATAAGTTGTGTTTCCTTATTTTGATACTGTCCTCGTCCAAAAATCATAATTTCATGTATCCCAAACCTCATGTTACGGGGTTGCAAAGTAAGAATTAAACTTACAAAAGTCCTTGAAGATCTTTTGAAACTTGCTACGTAGAAAATGACTTTCGTCGTGTGCCCCTGCTGCCTCTTTCTTAGTTTTCTGAGACTTTCTTTTATCACTGCAGAGTGTCCAGGAACTAATTACGTTGTTGCAGGTCACCTTTTGCTGTTGATATCGCGCTCTTCCTTGCGGCAACTAATTGCACAGCGAAGCGTGAGAATACCTACATCTTCCAGTGCATGAATGCACTGTCTTTTTGAGAAAGCTCTCGATTATAGTCACGACATGGATAATTGGACGCATTACAGCGGACTGGCTTGCAGACATGACGTTGGCACGTTGGTCCCCTTACTCGTAGACTAGTGCGCGTGTGTGTATATCTACACTGCACTCGGCCCAGAGGAACATTCTTCTAATGGGTAAAGTTCAATCACACCATGACAGATATTATCGGCAAATAGGTCCACTAAGTGACGAAAAGCATTGAATTACATCCAATACAGCGTCGCCCAGCCGGCTCGGATAACAATCGCGCTTGTGTAGAACTTGACTGGGGAGCATCGTGAAGATGACGTCAAACCAACAAATGACATATCTACCTCGAGAGGTTGTATTTTTGCATTTTATCTGCCATCTAATATATACAAACAATCTTCGGACTTCATAAGTACTTAAATATAAGGCCGCAATAAAAATAAAGTTCTCAGTTCAGTCCTACTATCCCCTCAAAGCATCAAAACAATGCCATTCCGCCTCCCACGCAGCACCGCCAGCGTCCTCTGCAGCGCGCGGTCCACGCAACCTCTCCGCTCACAACGACGCTTCCTGTCAAGCACACCACGCACCCTCTTAAAAGAAGATGCCGACCGCAGCGCCTCGGAAATCGAAGCAAAGAAGCAGGAACAATTGGACAAGCAGAAGCGCGGAGAGGGACATTGGCACGAGGAACTTGCATCACAAGGCGAGAGCAATATCGCTGCGGACAAGCAGGAGGTCAAGGAGGGATCGCACGATGAGCATATAAGCAAATTGCAGGAGGAAGGCAAGCAGAAGAGGGAGAATGGGCAGCTGTAGAGGGTTTGTTGGAGACATTGGTGGTAATGGCGAGATTGTAATGTCATTGAGAAGCATAGGGCTGAGGAATCGCACTTGGACGACCCGAATGGTGAAGATGCATGGACGGTGTACATAAGTATCCTGTATTCATGGCGCCGCTGCATAAGGTGTCTGAATAACAATGAATATATTATGATCATACTCAACCCCTATTTCACATGCACCCATCAGCGACGACTGTAGGCTTCAATTGCTGCATCATTTTCAACCTGATATTGCATCAAGTATTATGCTATTCGCTAGTAAGTAAAGCATCATCATCGATATTTGAAGGAAACTCGATCCCCGTAGAGAATGTCCATCTTAACGGACGAACGATTCGATGATTCTGCAGCATCTCTCCACCATCCAATCGGATGGTGATGGTGGCACGGGGATAAGGCCCGTAAATCGTAAGTCCTCCCGGCTCAACTCGAATTATTGAGTCTCGTCCGTCTCCACCCCCAGGCAGTCAACTTACCTAGACAATCCGTCTTTGTCTTTCTTCCTTCATCCCACGGCCAAGCTGCCCCTTGGAGGTGCGTGCGCACTGCCACCCCCAGAGTCCCAGACCATTATTTCCTCGTCGTTATAGTCCTAGACTCCTAGCATTTGCTGGCCATGGGCCTTTTCCTTCGTCGCGAGTATTTCCCTTTTCCACTTCTTGGAGTAACCTCGTGCGGTCGCAACCGCAACCGCATCTGCAATCGCTGTATCCGTGTCGTGTGTCATGCCGATAACTCAGCGCAGCAGAGCCTGCCAACAATGCCGTAAACGCCGAGTCAAGGTATGCCAACTGAACATTTCCCATTGCCGAAATCTGCCGGTCCGCTTCGAATTGGAGATGAATGTTTGAGTGTATAATAATTTCTGTGCAATTCTAGTGCGATGAAACACCAGGAGCCTGCCAGACATGCAAACGACTGGGTTTGAAATGCTCGGGTCCAATCCAAGGCTCTGTCATTATTGACATGACCGACAAAGTCACAAAGCCTCGAAAACGTATCAAGAAAGAAGCAAATCCAAGCAATAGTGCAGACGCGAGCAGCGCAAGTAGTAATAATAATACTAGTGGTGTCGTTACGGGTCGGAAAGATTCCGCCAACGATTCGTTGTCGTCTACGATCCCCCAGCATGTTGCACGAGAACAGGTACAATTGTCAGCTTCCACTCGTCGTTCTTCGACCTCGTCTGTGGTTCGTGAGGATCCTGCGACTTCGATATCTCATCACCAGCAGCTGGTCCTTTCGCCTAAACTAGAACCCGTTATCAAGCGAGAATCCTCGCCGACAGTCATTTCAAGTCCACTTCACGATGCTGTTGTAGCCACTCAATTGCATTCAAATCCACCACTACTCTATCAACCTTCCCAAGCAGACATCTATGATCAGGCGTTTGTCGCTCACTTTGTCGCACTCAATAAAGGAGTTCGGACTTCAACTCCTGATATTCCATGGCTCACCCATTTGCCTGGTGCATATGCTGATATCAAGCAACCGGCCCTGAAGCTATCGATCCGAGCTACCTCAATGGCATTCTACGCGAAAGTTCGAAAAGACATCCCCATCCTCGTGGAGTCTTATAGATGGTACAACATGAGCTTGCACGCCCAGAGAAGATCACTCGCGAGGTTTGACAGCACTACCGTTCCAACGGATGAAGATGTCCTGGTGCCAACGATCCTTGGTCTATACGAAGTATACGCAGGCACCACCCCAACAAGTGTCTTTCAGCATTTGACTGCTGCGACGAAAATATTAGAGATTAGAGGCCCACATAACTGTAGCTCAGGCGCGGCATTTCCGCTCTTCAAAGGTATCCGTGTATCTGATGTAAGTAACTTCCAGCATACAACCTTGTGGACTAGTTTTAAACGTTTAAACCAGGCGCACAAAGCTGCGGTACTTAATCAACCCTCCGTTTTCTCGACTCCAGAATGGATGTCGCTACCCTTCCTCCTGGAACCGAAAAATGCGCATCAGGCGCTGGTCGATGTCCTACTTCTCATTCCAGCCTGTATCGCCTTATGTCGGAGGAAATGCAGCCTGGGCAGCTTCTTCTCGGGAAAATTACCCCTGAATATAGACCTTGGACCGATTCGAGGCCGCGCGAGAGAGCTTCTACTACAACTAGACCATTGGTCAATGAAGCACCCGGAACTTTGTACCGCGAAACCTTCTGAACAGATCACTCCTCTGACCAAGCGGGGACACACTGGAAAAGCCAGTCCACTTTCCCGACCGTCTCCCCATCCGGTACTCTCAGATACATTCCTTGCGCTGACTGCCTCCACTTACCAGGCAACTCGATTAATCCTGATGCTTCTCTTGCAAAAGGTTGATGAGACTGTAGGGTCGACTGGCTCAGATACAAGAACAGCTTCATCCGAGGCCCTCTCTTCATGCTCGCTTCTAGATGATGTGAAGTCGTGCGCCGAGTCCATTCTTGAGATAAGCGAGTTCTTCGAAAAGACCCATCCCGTCGGTTTCGATTTCATGCGAAGCGTGTTTCCACTAGTAGTCGTCGGTATTTTGGGCCCCCAAGAAGAATATAAGACGACTGCACGGCAAACACTTGACAGATGGGGCGAAATGAGGGGAGTAGGGGGATTGTGTGGGGCTTGGATTGATATTTGAAGGATAAGGGTTCCAAATGATAGCAAACTACAGCCGAGGCCTCTGCGACTGGGATACATGAAAGATAATCAATACTCCTCCCTGGAACTGGTCCGACTCCCAAGCCAAAAGAAGAGATAGCTACCGAAACAGATAAGAATACTCATCGCTACTGCTCCCGCCCACGGAGACGTCGCGATATGGGCGAGCTCATCTTGGGTCTTGAAGAGAGCAACCCAGCCTCCATCCATACCGAGGCTTGTTTGGTTCCCTCTACAGTAGCATCGATCATACACGCCGGTGTATTCTAAGAGGGCAGTGAGGACAAGCCACAGGGCATTACCTATCGCAAGCGTCTTTCCTATAACTCGACTCACGACGGCGCATCCACAGAGGAAGGAATGGTAACTTGAGCGTTCGTACCCCTGAGGTCCTCGCGGAGTGATGGCAGGAGAAGTGACCGAGGGCCGGCGGAAGTCCATCGATGGCGCGTCCCTGTGCTCGCGTTGGTAGAGCACCATTGCCGCATGGGAGAAAAACATAGACGCGGCTAGCAAGATCCACACTAGAGTCCCGAGCCCTCCATACACGAGGTATGAAGCAGTTCGGCACCCTATGCCTCTCGTGGGCGTGTAATATGCAATCAGAATCCCAGGCCCAGTCGTTCCCCATTGAACAAAAAGTGCCACGACCCCTGCCACAATGATCCGTTTCCACACCTCGGGCGTGATTTCGCTCCACTCGGGGTAGGCTAGGATCTGTCCTCTATTCAGCTCCAGTCCGCAATATTGTGCGGTAGTCCAGGAATCTCCCGCTAGGTTCTCCTCAGGTCTTCGCTCACTGTTCCACCGCTTCAGCACATCTTTTTCCTGTGCAGGTTTGCATGTCTCCCCAGTCGCTATAGCGTTCACAGTTGTGCTGAGTGCCGATTCTACTGTCCGTGCCAACTGCCACCATGTAAACACCCTCGCATAGTTGAAAATGGGCCCAACTCTTTTCTCATCGCCCATGATGTCCGCACCAAGCCATCCGGGGAGATCCAGATTCGTCACTGGCGGAACTTCGAAAGCCGCTTCGTTTGTTTGTATACGATGCGGCTGGACTGCAAGACCCGATCGGACCATGATCCCACGCTGTTCAGCCTTCTCATTCACCGAGGTTTCAGTGATCAACGGCGGTTCTTTTGCCCGATACGCAACATCTGCGCGTAATGCCTCATCAATCGAGTCAGCACCATTCTGCGTCCCTACCGTCACCCAACCCCATATAACCGGTATCAACCATAGCCAAAGCGTCCCGCTGCTCAACTGATTCGCTACGACGCGATCCCCTCTACTATCAATGAATCCCGAAGCAATCGTAAATAACCACGCCACAGCAGCAGCAGCGATCTGCGCAACGAGTGAGAAGGTAACGCCCCTCCTCGTCCTCATCAATCTCCTTTGCAGATTCTTCCACCACGCCTGGTTCTTAGGTCCCACAATTAGACTGCTTAGCCAACCTCGCTCCTGGCTTGCTCGCAGCGGCACCTGCTGTGCTTCTTGCAGCAGGAACTGAATCGCCTTGACACGGGTGGAATAGTCTGTGTACTTGTCGTGCACGGCGCGGGACTGGGCGGTTTGTTGTAACGTATGCCAGCGCGTGCGAAGGCTGTAACGGTTCAGGATCGTGAGGGTGAGCGAGTATGTGATCAACGCTGGGGATCCGACGGAAAGGCACAGTGATAGCAAGTTGTCCCATGGTGTGGATGTTTCGTAGGGCAGTTGTGCGGTCAATGCGAGCCAGGGGAGTAGGAAGTTGGTGAACGCCGATGCGAATGTCTGGAAGTTGAATATCTGACGAGATAGATGGTCAGCGACTAATTCTTCGTAGGATGGATAGGATCATGTATTAACGTACGTAAGGAACAGCGTCCAGACTACAGAATTGATAGCAGTCTCTCAAAGTGATCCCCCATGTTTGGTCGGTGAATGTCTCCATGCGATGGCCCCACGCATCAACGAGGTGGACGAGCTGTTTCTCTAGCTGTGTTACGCATCGTTCGTTCCAGCCGTTTATGGGCAGCTTGTCGATTATCGGTCCGATATTATTGGTGATGTTCGCCATGTTCGCCAAATGGCAAAGTATCAGGTATCGCTTGTATACACTTTCGCGGGTTGCAGCTAGTTATAAGTTTTCGAAACTCACGTAAGGTTACGACACGGTGTATCTATGCACGCTCGCTGATGCCCACACCCCGATGTACTTGATGCCTACGCACCCCGATTTTCACAAGAAAGAAGACTGACATCGTTGGTATTCCTATGCAGCTTGTAACATATATGTGCTTGAGTGCTTCTTATCAACGTCACGCACATGGAGGGCGTTTGAGAGGTGGATTGCCCACCTTGCTCACCGGGTGTCGACACAGCCTCTTCATTTGCACACTTTATTTGCTTCTCTTCAGCCTCACATTCATTGTCACGCGCGTAAGGGGATAAGAATGTGGCGGGAAGATACGTGTTTGATTGGTGGGCGGATATTGCTGGGGATTTGGAGTGCAGATACAGGGGTTTTGTGCGAGATACGACGAGAATGCGAGGGGAATGAGTGTGACAGTATGAGAGAGGAAGAGGAGGTTGGGGGCGGGTTTCGCGGGGTATGTCGTACATTGGACAGCACCGCATGGATGATAAGGAGGGTTATGGCGTTTGCGATCTTGATTAGGATGCAGTCACTTTGTACGGAGTACTCCGTACTATCACCGTTATATTTTCCACGGTACTCCGTACTTCTGATCCGGTGGTTTCTGTTGAAAATAGAAACCTTGTCTCTCTCCAATTCTATATCTATGATTCTATTTGATCAGATGTAGGCCCATTTCAGACGGTCTGCTGGAACGCCCGACACCGTTATCGTCTTTGTCACACCTGGTATAAGATCGAAACCATTGTCGCTGAGTTTTGTTCCCTGTAGCTCGCTGAAAACGAATCCCTTGATTGGAGTCACCGCAGAAATGAAGATTGTTGACTTGTCTTCGGAATACCGGATTTGAGGTTCACGCGGAGGAAATTGGATATATTTGATCGGGTCGGGCCACGAAACGTCAGTTGCGACTTCTTTGCCATTGATACTCAATACAGCGTAGATAATGAAAGGGTCAGCTTTCGAGGGTTCAAATGGTTTTCTTGGATCTTGCCCGTTCGATTTTTCTACTTTGCGTTCTTGGATGACTTCGGTGGTTCCATTTCCTTGAATTGTGATATCCAGATTGATGGCCGGCTCGACTTCCTTCCCATCACGGATGGACAAGAATTTGACTTCAACTGTTGCTTTGGCTTCATCACCACTGCTGCTAGCAACCCAGACGTTGAACTCAACATTTTCCCAGATGAGCCTCATATCGATGTGGCTAGTGTCCCTTTTCCATAACGCATCGGCAGGCCTCATTGTCCAGTCGTTGAACTTTCTAGTCACACCGATTGTAATCGGCTCCATCGCTCGTTTTATAGCATAGTAGGCCGGTTTGGGAACCAGGTAGTAATCGACAATCGCCCACGACATGGTGGGCCAGCAATCGTTCAACTGCCACACGAGCACACCGCCGCAATCTCGACTGCCTTTTGTTCCCCATTGTCTTCGCCATGACTTGTAAGCCCAGCTCATGGCATCTGCTTGCATGACCTGTGTCAAGTGTGTGAAATCTTCAACCGAGTACTTGATGCGGAAGTTCTCTGCTACGTACGATACCAGCCGGCGTTCGTGGCCGATAGCTTTGTTCCGGAAGTCCATCGCCATAGACCCCGGCACACGGTCGACGTCCTGTGTCACATTCTTCTCAAGAGTCTCCAGATGGGGATATGCTTCCATGCCGAACTCGGATACGAAGCGTCCGCCCATGCTCCCGAGCTTCTGGTACGGTTTCATTTCTCCATGCCAGACATTCCATTGATGAATGTCACCTACAGTAGGATCTACCTTGAGGGTCGTGCTTGTGCCATTTCCAAAAGGTGAGCTGGGGTGATACGGGACATTCTTCGATTCTTCTTGGATGACCTTGGGTAGTAGATGCTCGTAGATATATCGTGCGGGGAAGTCTGTCTTCAGCCAAGATTGGGGGTCTTTGTCCTCCGTAAAGTGGTATTCCAGTCCGTAACGTTCCACGATTTGATAGTCCTCGTTGTTACCTGCCCATATGACTATGGATGGGTGACTACGCAGTCGACGAACGTTTTGCCGGGCCTCAAGTTCAACGGAAGATAGGTACTCTGGGTATGCAGGGTAGTTGGCGCATGCAAACATAAAGTCTTCCCATACCAACACACCAAATTCGTCGCATGCATCATAGAAGGAGTCAGGTTCGTAGATACCACCGCCCCAGACTCGGATCATGGATTGGTTTCCTTCCGCAGCGAGTTGAACCCAATCTCGGTAGCGCTCCGGAGAAATGGAAGTAAGAAAGGAATCTGCAGGAATCCAGCAAGAGCCTCCCGCGAAAATATCAACATCGTTGATACGGAAGTAGAAGCTGGTTCCGCGCTTGTCTTTCTCTTGGATGAGCTCAGTCTTACGGAAGCCGATGGTCTTTGACACAGAGCAGAGGTCCACTTGAGGTGTGGATTCTGATGAAACAAGTGTGGCCTTGATGGTGTAAAGGTTCTGTGCTCCGTATGTGCGCGGCCACCAGAGGGAAATCTGTGCGATGAATGGAACAGACGCGGTGCCATTCTTGACCACGGTCTCATACTTCCCGACCAACTTGTCAGCGGACTTTTCTCTAATCTCGAAAATTACTTTGCTTCCTGGACCATCGACTTGCGCATGAAGTGTCCCCGATGCCCTTTTGAGGTCTTTGTCAAGATCGTACTCGACCCAAACATCCTCAATTTTTGCCGTGTAAGTCTCAAGCCAAATTGGCTTCCATGGTCCAGCTGTCAAGAGAATGGGGCCCCAATCCCATCCCCACGCATACTGGGCCTTCCGAACAGGGCCTCGCGAGACCTCAGTTTGGTGAACAATGAATCGGTGTTGGTCCTTATATTTCTCGACCAAGTCTAACCCTCTTAAGCGGGCGCTATCGAAAGTAAGCTCGAGAACATTGTTGTCGCTCTTGAGTTTTCCTGTCACGTCCACAGTGTTCTCCACGAACATGTTGTCGCTTTCCAAAATTAAGCTCCCGTTTAGGTAAACCGAAGCAAAGGTATCCAATCCTTCGAATCTTAGCACTGTTTTCGAGCCGTCATGAGCGTAACCCTTGGGAGGGGAAAATGAGAGCCGGTAGGTCCATGCCTCTTCGGCCACCCAGCGGACGGAAAGCTCGTTGAGATTCTGAAAAGGATCTTCAATCTTGCCGTGTTTGAGGAGATCTCGATGTACCTCTGTAGGAAGGTCGCCAGCGGGAAGAAATTCTCCATTAGAGGAGCGGTCGCCCCGCTTGAAGGACCACCCTTTGGCAAGAGATATCGAGCTGACGGGAACGACTGACATAGTGGATGGACAATGACAGTGGTCATGAATTGCTCCGGTCTGCACGAAAGAAGGATGCTGCACCGTGAAGTAGATATCAGAAAACAGGGTGAAGACATGCAATTGATCTTACGATATTATCGAAAGAGGTAACCCGCCCTGGCCTCCCTCACTAATGGTGTGTGCCGGTGGCTGTTTTGTCACCTTTGGCCGACGATCCTTGGGGTTCCATGCGGGGTTAGCGGCCTTGGGCAGGGATCGTCGTCAAAACGCTGACCTTCGCCAACTACAGTTTCCTGTCTCGGTCTAAATGATCCGATAGCTAGAAGTTGATTGTTACAAACAGGGTGCAACGATAAGATGCGACGTGATACCGCTACCGAGGGTGCGGGTCATTATGTGCGGAGATGTGCTGCCTTCAAAAGGTTCAGAATCCGCCCCGCTTGAGTGTACTCCACTAGTGGCTTCCACCGGCTAAGCACATATTGCAAAATGAATGCGACAGAGAAAAAATCAGATGAGTTCGTTGGGGAGAAGATGCTGACAGAAGATGGTCGAAAAATAGTCGATGAAGGCGAAGTGATGGGGGTGAATGCCAACATTGCGACGATAATGGCAAAGCACAAACCAAATCCATGGGGAAAGGGACATCTGAAATTATATCTCTTAGCATGTGTCTGCTTTCTCAACTCTACTATGAGTGGTATGTTTTTGTGTATGCAAATGATCGATGGTTAACTTACACAAGGATAGGATATGACGGGTCTTTGATGGGTAGCATAAATGTCCTCCCCAACTATACCTCCTATTTTGGACTCCCCAACAAGGGCACACCATCAACCGGAATAGTATTCTCTATTTTCCAGATTGGGCAGATGTGCGCTGCACTGTTCGTCTGGATCGCGGATTGGCGGGGTCGCAAGCAACTGATATTCATCGGGACCATTGGAGTCATTGTTGGCACCATCGTAACGTCCACTGCTACAACATTACCTACATTCATTGGTGGTAGATTTTTGCTCAGTTTCTTTGCTACTCTGGCATGCTCAGCGAGTCCACTGTACTTGGTCGAGGTAGCACCGCCACTGTACAGAGGTACGTTGGCTGGAATGTATAACACATTCTACTACATGGTGACCACATCCTCTTCTTAAAGACAGCCAATGCATTCTAACATATCGAAAGGGATCAATACTCGCCACTTCAGCGGTCTACGGCACCCATAAGCATCTCTCACATAAGGGCGATATTGATTGGCGACTCCCACTGTGGCTCCAGTGTGTTTGTCCTGCTCTAGTGAGCATAGTAATTCTTTGGTTCCCGGAATCACCGCGCTGGCTTATCGGTATGGATCGTCAAGAAGAAGCAAGAGCTTTTCTCGTGAAATATCATGCCAATGGGGATCCGGACCATCCCTTGGTTGCACTCGAGATGGCCGAAATGATCGAGTCACTTCAAAAGGAGCCAGTGACTGGCTGGAGAAACTTCTTTGATCTTAGCGTTATGGTGAAAACTCGATCCAGACGATACCGAACCATGCTCAATATGACATTTGCATGGTTTGGGCAATTCTCTGGTAATAAGTGAGTGTTGAGAAGCTTCTTTCACAATTCTTAGCATAAAACGCCACAATGCTTGCTAACCCTTGGCAAAGTGTCGTATCATACTATCTTCCTTACCTATTAGCCAACGTTGGCATCGCCTCTGCTGATACCAAGCTCCTTCTCAACATCATCTATGCCATTGTGGGATACATCTTCGCGTCTGCCGGTGCACGCATGCATGACGTGATCGGCCGAAGGAAGATGCTTCTAGGAGCAACGGCTGGCATGATAGTATGTCTATCGATAACTGCCGGAACCGCAGCTGGCTATGTGAACACTGGCAGTGTGACGTCTTCGAATGCATCCATTGCCTTCATCTTCATATTCGGTGCCATCTTCGCTTTTGCATATACCAGTATGCAGCCGATCTACCCTGCCGAGGTCATGTCAAACGACATGCGTGCGAAGGGCATGGGTACTTATAAGATCACTGGTGGCTGCGCTGGGTTCATTAACACATTTGCTGCGCCGATTGCTCTCACAAACGTAAGTTTTGCCGCAGTTTTGAGATAAAATATGCTGAAAACCATTACTAGATCGGATATTGGTTCTACGTCTTCTTTGTCTTTTGGGACTGCTTCGAGTTTGCGTTCATGTAAGTCATATCCAGATATAATGAATGAGCTCAGCGCTAAACAATCTGACTCAGGTACTTTTTCTTTGTCGAGACGAAGGGTTTGACGCTGGAAGAGATGGATGATATCTTTGAAGCTAAGAATCCCCGAAAGGCTAGCACAAATGTCCGAAAGATTAAGTTTCAGTCTGTTATGAACGAAGACGGTAGAATTGGAGAAGAGGTTAAGAATGTAGTGTAGATAGGATCTTCAAGTACCAGCGCACAAAGGTAAGTGCAGCTTGGCTGGCAAGTTTCATGATTGGTATATCTGTAGTGTGAAAATAATGATTAATTCGCGACAAAATGCGGATCAAATGAGAACCTTGGATGAGCAAGATATGAGATTGATGGCTTAGATAACATGGTACAATACTATGAGTAGAAGTCGAAAGATAATTACAAAGTGTGTATGTCCATATAGCTTAAGAAATGTACTTCTAGGATTGAAAAATACAAAATGTGCTCCCAACTTCATCGTCAGATAGACGAATCTTCCCAATATTACACAGCGCGACACCAACAACGCCCCAGTCTTTGTATGTCTCAACACCAGCATGGTACGAACCCAAGACTTATTGTACAAATATCCACTGAGGTTCTCCGTCAGACTCATCTTCTTCCTCATCTTCCAAATCCTCGCCTACAACCTTATCTGCCATCTTCCAGAAAGCGGTTGGACCTGCAGGTCCATGTGGGTCGAAATCCTTATCGAACCACGTTCCGGTTACGCCTCGCTTGGAATTGATTCCGCCGACCTGAATCCCTTCACTGCGCCACCGCTCCTCACTGCTAAGAAATCAGCTTTAGTTGCATTGATTGATTTGGGAGCATGAAGAGACATACCCAAAGAAGACTGAGATAGTCGTCCACCTGACCTCGCCTTCGCATGTTAGTCGCACCTCTCCACGAATCTTCGAGTTGGCATTAGGGTCCCAGGACACGTCCATGGATTTAGAAACACCAGCAAATTTTACAATCGGAAGAGCCGGATTGTCATAGGGACCAGGTGGAAGAACCTCGGTGACTTGTAGACGCATAATTATGTGACGAATTGCCTCATCTGTCTGGAGCGGACTCCTTGGCTCGTCCGGAGAAACTCCGATTGCTTGAGAACTGAAGTTATAGGCGAAGAGATCATTGTAATCTGTAGAAAATTAGTGGACTGTCTAGGCTCATGATATAAAATGAACGTACCCAGAAAGCAAACGATCTACATCATAGTTAGCGCGTCACAATAACACTTGGGGAAATACTGACTCTGTGCCACAATCCTGAAACATTATATGGGTCCTTCAAGTCGAGCGGGATGTCCGGCTCCTTGGGTAGCGACGGAGGATAATTCGCCCTGACTCTATCTCGAACCACTCCTCCGAAAGGATCCGACCAAATTGGCAGAAAGTGCGGTAAGAAGCGAGGACAACAGATCGTTGTATTGTAACTCAAGTCAATCATCACAGATTCAATCATTTCCCAATCAACCTTTCCTGAGCCGTCGTCGCGGAAAGGACCCCACTCGGTCTTGTCGGTATAGTTTCGCAGATCATATATTCGCGATCTCGCGTATGGATGTGTTGATGTTGACCTTCTGCCTAGCGCACCTGCGCCCATCCCATGGAGACAGTGAAGTTTTGCGCTCAGCTGACGATCCTCTTCGTTGTCGGCAGCCAACTGTTGTTCTGTGCCAGCGCGTTGATACAAAGATGATCGATGCATGAAAGCGTCTAGATTGCGTGGTTGTGCAAATGAACGAGTCAATAATGCAATGTTCTTGGACACACCATTTCGATGGGTTGCATTATACAAGATCTCGTCGACTGTTTTGGCAACGAGCTTAAAGTTTTCTCGCTAGAACGAAGCAGATCAGTACAAGGTTAAATGGAACAGTTCATGCTGCGTACTTTGAATTCGACATCATGAGTTTCCAACAGCTTCTGGCACCTGACCAACCCCTGTAGGGAGGCTACCCAATCAGGTTCAGGACTCGTGGAATTTTGACGCGGATCATCCTGCATTATGGTCAGCTTAAGTCGGACTCATACGTATGAGTATTGTTATACATAGTCTCTAAGATAGTGCGCCTTGTACAAACGCTGGTTTCCTTTGATGAAGTTATTGAAGCCCGAAGAGGTCCGCGCACAGGCCGCCAGGTCCTCTGGGTTGATCTCCTCCAAGATGCGGATCAAGATGTCGTAGCAGAAGTCAAGAAGCTCCATATTCATATATACAGAAGAAGATATTGACAGTGATACTCGGAAGGAACTGAAATGCACCGTGATATCAGCTGGAGTTGAAGTTGATGACGGATGCGGCACTCGCGGGGTCATCAACCCTCGGCGTTAGGACTTAATGCCTATTGGCCGGATCTGGCAACATGAGATGACACTATATTGTCACGCTTATCATGACAGTTTCCCCATGTAGTCGTAAGACAAGCCTTTGGGTGTAACAAAATGTAGCCAAGAAAATGCATCATATTATATAAATGCAACAGTTTCTCCTTTGTGCTTGTCCTGACGTCGAGCGAGTTTCTACGTGAAGATAACTACCCATACACCTTTCCACATCGGGATTTCATTCATCCGACACGTTCCTACATCTCCATCGTGCAGGTGGCTGTAGCTACCTCAAAGCGTATGGAGGTTTGGAGAAAAACTACCTACATAGAACGTAACCAGGCAACACTGTGTGGATATGGATGTTGACAACTTCCTATCAGCTGCCATCATACCTGATGCTGCAACAGGCAGTGCATATAATTGTACTAAACCCGATTCGGAACAAGTGCTATTTTGCAATTCCGACATCCTTCACGATTGCAATTCTTCAATCAATTCCAGGGCCTCTTTTCTTTCATGTTTTGGACCCCCCAATATCTCTACGCACCACATCCATATCTGCCCTAGAGCATCGATAACAGTCAGCCTCGCATAGGAGGAGATGAAGCCTTGGCAGATGTTTCGGATTGGCATTGCCCGATTGCCAACAGCTTCTTGAACGGGCGCTACAGGATTTGGCCTGGGCTTCAATACGAGACAAGGAGAATATGTGTAGAGCATCGTTGTATTTTTGACGAAGGATTTACGCCCTGCATTTACGATACTGGAAGTGGTGGCGGAGTGGAAAAGACAAGATATTTAGCCCCCATATGCAACAACTCCTATGTGGGCTTCCTAAAAAATCCCATTGTTGATAAGCGCAGCACTTCCCTCTGCCCTTCGATAGCTAGAACGCACCAGAACACTATCATAACTAGCCGCAGCCTTGGAAGGGCAGAGCCGGTGAGGCCCTGAAAACCACGATGTCAGACCTACCACAGCCTGTCAATCTACCCTCACGAAACAGTTTCTCCGCACCTGAATATGCACATTACGAAGGAGCTAAACATTTCACCGACGACACGAGCGTCCAAGCAACCAAAATGGAGCACCAAGGGTGGTCTACTAGCGAACGCGAGGCTTTTCTACAACAACCAAAAGCGTTTAGTATCGAACGAAGAACATTATGGATACTCCTTGGCATTGTTATACTCCTGATAGCTGCTGGAGTTGGTGGAGGTGTCGGAGGTTCCATGGCTGTACAAAACTCGAAGTAAGATCGGAAAGTCTTGTCTGTCTCTGGGATAATCAACTGATAAAATGGTAGATGCAAGTCCATCAACGCCACGAATTCGGCACAACCTTCACCTACCCCTACAAGTTCTGCAACCAACAATACCATTTTGCTTTCCGACCCAAGAGAGATAGAACTTGTTTCTGGATGCCCCGACAGCAATATTGCCTCTACATATGATGAAAAGAACTACTTTAGCTGTAGAACGAGAACTGGTTCTGATGGCAATGATGTCATGGCAGTAATTGCCTTTTCTGTTGAGGGGTGCTTGGAAGCGTGTATGAGCTATAATACGTGGAAACAAACCGACAAAGAATGCGTTCGGGCCGTTTACGCTCGAGATCTGAAGAAGGCTTTCGAGAAGAACTTCGCGAACTGTTGGCTGAAGGGCGAAAATAATGGACAGATCATTGCAGAACGCGAGAATGTCATACTCCTAGACAAGTGCTCAACTTATGAGGAATGCTCGAAGAGGACGAGCAAGGCTTGAGAATTATCAAGGTCGGAAATTGCCGCAACGCATGCATCAAGCCTTCAGCCAGATTAGAGGGTCCTGTGGTCTCAAAACGCATTGTGAAGCCTTTTCATAATCCTTCAATAACTTTTGAAAACACTTCTATCGATCTATACGATTATTTTGTCAACCGCGAGATGGTGGGCCCTTTACCGTAAGGAGTCGGCATGTCCATTAATATATGCTCATCTACTAAAATAATCATCCCTGGATATAGTACTGTTTTGCAATAGATTCACTGAACAGGGTGGCTCGCTTTACAAATAAAGAGGATTCTGCGGATAGTCAAGCGTGGACGCCAAATTATCTTCAAACATGACACAGCTGTTGTGATATCCAGAGAGGAAAAAAATGAGTTAGGCTATCTTGAATGTCATAGCGAAAACTTAGACCTTTCCAATGCGCCGCAATAGCTAGTCGTTCCATTGTGTAGGTACACTAGATCAATTCAACACAAGTATCTTCTTGATTGCCTTCAAGGCCACTCTTTCCTTCGCATCCATGCCGCCTCACCCAGTACTCTTTCGTTTCGCCATATCTTCTAGTTGATATGCTCCGATACCTCTTTCCTCACTATGGGCATTCTCAATCTCCGCAAGGAATGTAGGGCTGAACCTTCCTGACTCTGGCTCTGGTAGTCGCAGCGGGTCTCCAGTCTCTAATTCCTTGAAAGTACGAAGTAGACTATTATGCAGATATCCTGCCCGGCGAAACAGGCTGGAGCTTTTCCATGATGTAGAGTTTGATGAGTCTAGTTGTCCTTGTATGGCCAAATGTTGAAATCGCACTTGAGTAAACAGCGCCCGGTACGAGATCAAACAGGCAATGAAGAAAGCTGACTGAGTCAGAATGGACGAAAGAGATAGAGATAGAGTAATACAATTACCGACAGAGAATTCAATGAATAGCCAGAACCACATCCAAGCAATGTTGAGGGTCTTGGCCTGGCTGTCGAAGGTCTTATACGCTCCTCCAAATATGCTCCCTCTTACTATTGTAACCGCGATAGTAAGCGCCACTAGACCGAAAGTGCAAGACAGGATTATCTTCTTCCGCTGCCCGATGCGCACGTTCCATAGTATAACGATAGGAAATATGACAACTAGAGACGATTAGTTCACTAGAACCAGTGAAGCTTTGGAGAGAGCATACTCAGCGCATCAGAAAAGACGTCTAGACTAACAGAAACCTTCTGAAAGTTGTAATACCTTAATAGTATACTTCGCGACGAACAATGCTTCATTAAATAACCAAATGTCGTGAAGACGCACTCGTAGACAACCAATCCAATATTGACTGATCCACAAGCCAGGGTAAGGAACAACACAATGTACCAGAATACATGATAGGAAGGCCTTCGGGTTCCTAGTCGCTTGAAAAAAACGAGAAAATTGATTTTGATTGCACTTATGCCGATAAGTGAGATCAATCCGGCCGCGCCAAATCCATGTAGGCCGCGCTCTACGATCCTCGGAAGGGTTTCGTCTGGTAGTAGTCGTCCATTTTCGAATTCTATTTCTTTGTACACATCGTCCAGGAAAGCTTGACCAATAGCTATCACAGAGAGCAGAAGTGCGAAAGCAAACATCATGATCCAGTCATCAACAAGCAAACGGCGAAAGCAATGGAAACGGATATAGATTCGCGAAGCGAAAGCAGTGAAACAGACAGCAAATACTGCCCAATTTATCCTCTGAAGCAAAATAATAAGTTTAATTGGCATTACTATCGCATCGGTACCTATACTTACGTGGAAAGCTTTAAGGGATACCACACTTGATGTGGTGCCAGAACCAACGACGGAACTTGATTGTGCCATTTTGCTGATGTTGTTCTTGGGTTTCGAAATTCATACCAATTTTCCCCGGATTTGACGAAAATATAAAGAGAAAGGCCTGCCCTTTCGGTGGATCTTGCAAAATTGTCCGCCTTAAGACTCAGCTCCGCCCTAAATCAGGCTCGCATCATGCTTCATTCGATGTCCGAACATACATTTGAAGCGGTTAGAATACATTAAGAGACTCGGAGTAGTGAGTTCATGTCGGGCTTTTTTAGATTGTCTTTCGTTTGCCTTGCTGCAGCATGCAAGGCTCCTGCAGGGTTACCTCGACGCCTGCTTCACCACTAACCCACTTCACTTATTGAATAATTCTCGTTGGCTCCCCCAAATGAAGAATTGAACCACACTGGCGGTTTTTGCCGATGATTAAGTTCCAAAAGAGCCTCATGTTGCCTTGATGTTCATTCCTACGCTGCAAAACGTGACCAGCCGCCAAGTTCGTCCTTCACTCTCGCCGCGAATTCATCTAAGCGATCAGGAGTGACCCCAACGCCTCTCCACTGATAGACTCATACTTTCATAATGAATTCAAAAGAAAGTTAACCTCTTAATACATCACTACGGTAGCTATGACCTCGATCGTTGTTGTTGCATTTTCTGGATTACTTGCGACCTATGTCTTCCTACGCGTTTTGATAACGCTTACGCAGGATCCCAACGAGCCGCGAGCGCTGGAGACTAATATTCCGTTCTTAAGCCCACTCCTCGGTATGAGAAGAAAGGGCAGGTTCTACAGAGAATTACGGTAAGTGTAATTCAAGCTAACTCTCAACTTCGGTCGATAAATGCTAATTGGTGGACAGTGACAGATTCAACCTCCCGGTTTATACACTTCGAATACCCTTCATGCGATTATATATCATCAACTCGACGGAGCTGATTCCAGCCGTCCAGCGACAGGTTCGAATACTAGACTTTGCTCCACTGGAAGCGAAAGCCGCTATGAATGTTATGGGCGCCAGTCCCAAGGCTAGAGAGATATTAGTCAAAGAAGTGGAGGGAGTAGGCAAATTCAGTTATCCTATCTTGTTTGACAAGGCTATACACCCAACAGTCACTCCAGGTCCAAAGCTAGATGATATAAACAGGCTGTCTGTGCAAAAGGTGGCAGAAATCATTGAAACGCTTGCATCGCAGGCACCAAGAGCATTGAAGCTGTTTGCATGGATCAAGAAGGAGATTGCCTACGCAAACACTGAAGCAGTATACGGCCCTAAGAATCCGTTTAAAGACGCAAAGCTCCAGGAAGCTTACTAGTAAGTAACGACCCTCTTCGCCTCAATAACAGGAGCTGACAAAAGTTAGTAAGTTTGAGCCAGGCATCATTACATTACTATTGGGCTTTTTCCCGAGTCTACTAGCAAAGGAGAGTCTGCAAGCACGGGAACATATTGTTGATGCATTCAACGATTATTTTGTCTCCCGTGGACATGAAGAGGGTTCGGCTTTTGTTAAAGCCCATTACCAACACAAGATTGACCAAGGGATTACTGGGAGAGACATTGCCAGCTTCGAGATTGGTGGTGTAGTTGCCATCATGTCTAACACGATTCCCACCGCTTTCTGGGTGTTATATCACACTATATCAGACAGAGATATTCTATCTGAGTGTAGAAAAGAGGTTATCGCATGTTGCGAAATAAGTGGCGATACTTGTACGCTTGATATAACTCAAGTTAAAGCATCCTGTTCGATCTTGCTGTCTATTCTGAAAGAGGTATTGCGTTACCATGGAATCGGGACCTCCATTCGTATTGCAACAGAGGATCACCTACTTGATGGAAAACATCTTCTCAAGAAGGGCGGCATAGTCATGATTCCAGGAATTGTGCAACATACTTCTATACCAGTCTACGGAGACAGTGTCAACGAATTTCAACATAGGCGCTTCGTTGGATCTCCTCAACGTAAACGACTAAACGCATTAGCATTCCGAGGTTTTGGAGGGGGCACCACGCTTTGCCCTGGTCGGCACTTTGCTAGCACTGAAATTCTCGCTTTTGTGGCCCTGGCAATTGTTCGATTTGATTTTGAGTCAACTCAAGATGACTGGATCTTCCCAACAACATTGAATGCGAATATGGCAGGCTCTGTCGCCCAGCCTGACCATGATGTGGAGGTTAGAGTTTCTCTCACTACTAGTGGGTTGGCAGGCAAAACATGGAATGTTGTACTGTCAGGGTCGAGTGAAGGGGTTCGGATTTTGGATGAGGACATCCGTTAAACTTGGGTAAGATTCGTCGGGCAGCATTGTCGAAGAAGAGACAATATCAGCATCGTAGAGGATGAAGTCATGGCTGCGCTGTGAGAACGCACCAGCAGGAAGGTGGATTCGTCGGAGGGCAGATGTAAACATCGCGGAAGCCCGCTCTTTGCAGCATCGAGATCATGAACCGGGACTTGTATGAGCGTTAGCACGTTCAGATATCTATTCTATACGAGCGAGTGCGTAGATTTTCTTACATGAACTATAAAGAGCCAGAACATGCCCAGCAGATCAAAGCATCCTATCACATACCACCATCTCTCATCTTGTCTCTCGGGTGTCTTGTCAAAGAAGAGCAATGTAAACAAGAGTTCGACACAAGGTAGGACAAACAGGAAGCCCTCTAAACAGATGATCCATTCATCGGCGTCGATGTCGAAGAATCGGATCGAATAAGGTGTACGTAAAATCTCCGTTTCAAAGTGTGAGAAGTTGGTGGCAACGTTTAGGAGAAAATAATACAGCTTAGAGAATAAGAGAGCGAGGAGAGGCGACATTTTTGGAAGATGATGGTAGCAAGCAAGAATGCAATTTATAGGCTCGCCGGGGGAGCGTCCTTTTATACGCTCTGGTTTGAAGATTCGTAGGTATGGGAACCGTAGATGCGGGATAAAAACGTTGGGGTTGGGAGTAAGCTCGATGAGTATGGAATTCCCAGAACCAAGATTATGAATATCTTATGAAGTACACTACTTAAAATATAAATCTGGTCGCAAGATAACTAACTTTTATCTCTTTCTGCTTAAGTAGTTATTCACTGTGAAACCCTAAAAGCATATATTAATTTTGTTTTGGTGTATTAATCTGTCCTATACTGGTTGGAGATAGATACCAAGGTACGCTCTGATGGTTTAAAACTAGATTGGATACTTCCTCTCCTACAAGTTGTCCCAAAATGCAAGCCAACAAGTTCCGTTACCGAGTCCACAACTCCACCCACGTCTCCTATGAAATCCGCCCGTCTTCTAATGCCAATTCCGGTGTTGTACTTAATCTCGATTCTGTAGCCGACCATATCTTTCGACCGTGCAATCCCCAACGTCTCACCTTTCAGCCAACTCTTATGCAATTCCTCCCGAGCCTTTTCGATTACTTTAAAAACTCACAATTGCTTGGAGCCAATGAACAGACCCAAATCCATGGGCGTTAAGCGTCTGTAGGCACTCGTGACTGCCCAGGTCCCAGGGATTGACCCTTTTTGTCGTATGGCGCAGACGCCATCTGGACACGCAATGTGATCAGTCGAAACAGTTATCCTCCAAAGCTTTCTCCATCTTCGAGACAATAATCTTTCGAGCCGCCATAGCCATCGCACATACTACCCATACAAAAGAAAACGCAACATATCCCGTGACTAGCCAGTATCTTCTTGCGTTAGTGACAGATTGCTCAGTGTTTCTGTTAAACTCTATGAGAGTGTCGTCTTTTGCAAACAGTCTTGAGCATTGGCAACTTCTATACACCCCGGAAAGGTGGAAAATGGTGCCAACAATCATGACTAAAGCGTTGAATATGACAAGTAAAGTATGTGCCCATGTCGCTATCCTCATCTGGAACTGCCCAGACCTATCTTGAGACAAGAATATGAGTCGTTGACGAGGGACATGCAACACCGCGACGATGAAGGTGCCAATACCATAAAGCACATAGGTGAAGGATCGACATCCGAGACCAACAGTTGGTGTCGTCCATGATATGACGGCCGCGCAACCGCAAGCAAAGGCAACACAAACCCAGCCTAGCAGCTGGCCTAGGACAAATTTCGTCCAAAACCAAACCTCACGCTTCGGATGGCCCTTGTCAGCTTTCACAGGGTCCGCGCGTTCGATTTGCCATAGCCAAAGCTCCCATTTGAATGCATTCATATATCGTTCGGAGAGCGATACTCTCCGATCGGAAAGTCTTAACGAATCGCCGAATGCTTTGCGTGCTAGTCCTACATTGACGCTTGTGGCAAAACAGTTCCCTGATACGGAGAGTGTGATGAGCCACGAATACCAGACACCATAGGCTAGTGCGTGCGCTGTGTCTTTATCACCGAGCTTGCCGTAGGCGTCAAAAAAGACAGATGCTGCAACAGCGAGCATAAGTATGACTGGAAGGAAGATACCCTTGACAAAGTCAATTCGACCTTGGACCAATACATGGACTCCATATGAGAGACTTTGCCGGAGTGAAAATTCGCTCGAGCTCGCCGCATTGACTGAGCTCATGGGCTCGATTTTGTCCACGTCTCTCGACTCGCTTGACAACACCTTGTCTGTATTCGAAGTCCGTTTGATAATCTCCTCAGCCAGCATGGTCCACGGCGTTGTATTCTTCATAGTTGGTTCATCCAGATCACGGATAGATTGTGCTCCCTGTGAATCTTCCTTCTCGAGACGGTTGATGAACCCATTCCAAAGGATGGAGTGTTCAAACTTGGTGTCTCCAGCCAACATCGTGATCCATAAGGCTATATTCGCCAGCCAGCCCGAATTGTGGTCGGATAGTCTACGAGCAAGTCGGAAGTCCGATATTATCTCAGAGAAAGCGCCCCACAGTGCACTGGCTGGATCCCCCAGTAGGAGAATATATTCCCAAGGTGTACCGCTCACCCACTCCCAGAACCATTTCATCGAGCTAAGCAACCTCTCTCGGGCGCCCGATGAGCCGGCGGCTGCTCTGATTTGCTCTGTTTTGGACTCTGATATCTCGCCTATGGGCGTGACTAGAAGCAAAGCGACGTAAGGTGCAATCCAGGTCGCGAGTGGTTGCAACCACTGGCTTGTCTCGCTGCGTTGATAGCCCGCGCACTCAGCGTTGCACCAAGCCCGAGTTTTCTGAACAGACCAAAGCTGTGTTTCAGATGGATAAACAATGGATTCGCCGAGTTTGCAGATTTTCCAAGGGTAATCGTTCGCTGCATTTTCAGACCTGATGCTTTCGTCGCGAGCAGCCTTGATACAGCAGCGGACCAGATCGAAACTCGCTAGAACTCGGGCAAAGAAGGAAGAGAAGATAAGATAGAGAAACGAATATTGAAATTTAGGCATAGTGAAGAAAATTTAAGGCCTTCTTCCCGCAGTGATATGTGTAAGTTGAAATGTTGCAGACCTTAATTTCGGGATGAGTACTGAGCGAGAGTCGAGGCTGGGCCTCTGATGGGCCACTGTTACAGTTATCTGAAAGGCTGAGTCCATCACTCCTCATCCAAAGATGCAAGTGCAAACGGACACATCATACAGCCATGTCGTTCTGGTAGGTATCCCTCTTTTCCACCATTTACCATTTCCGTATGCAATGCAGTGATCTGACAGCTTGGCTGATCAGCCCCATTGTGGGCTTCAGAGCTGTCACTCGCGCGGTTGGGCTTGAGCTGATATTGTGGTCGACTGGTGTTGCACTACATGTCTCCATGGCAAACACGCACAGCGAAGATCGAGCTTTATGGAGTGATGCTGTTCGACTCGCGGCGCCACTCGCTTAAGCTGGAATCGAGCTACCAATGGATCGCTAGCGTACCGTAACATCCCTATATGTTCAGCTAGCTTTTTCTCGAAGGCTCACGATAAACACGCGCTCGATGACTATAACTGACACCCACCCTGCGTCGGAGCTATGTTTAATAGGACACATGCATTCGTTTCCGAAGATTCTGGTGTAAACGAGCGACTAGATTGGCAGTGATCGACAACTCCCCATGTCGCCTGAGCGAAACTCGTCCGAGCAGTCAGCGCAAGGCTGGAAAGTTTGAGGGCTACAGACCGATCTGCTACTTTAGATAAATGTGAACATCGACTCGGAATCTGGATACCGTCCTGAGCCGCATCTAAGAAACTCAATGAACAGACCATGGCAAACTATAAAGCCCAAATGATATATTCTTCACTGATTGTTGCTCTCTTGTTTTATCTTTGTGCAGCTGATCAGTTGATCAACCCGAAGGACATTCCGCTTGGAATATGCAGTCCCGTCAGCTCCTGCTGGCACTACGAAAGTCCTCCCGACGAAATTTGCCCCGTTGATCTCTCAAAATGCCCAAACGACGATCCTAGCTGCGGCATGTATCATAGCGACTGCTACTGTAAACTCAAGACCGGGCTCTCATGCGCATGGGTTTGCGGCTGGTGGGAATGGATGCAAATCGAAGACTGGTTCTTTAAGCAATGCCCGGATGCACCAACCGTTGAATTCAGCAAAGCTCCAACATGCGTCGCAACATGCCTCGCGGAGAAAAGCATCGACTATGGATGTTTGACGAAGAATACGAACTGCTTCTGCATCCACGGTTCGCTTTTCGATTGCCAACAGTGGTGTGGAGATCAAGACAAGCAGAAGTTGAAGGGTTGGCTCATGGACACTTGTGGCATCGACGAGAGCTTAGCCGCGGCAGGAGTGGAGAGTGGGGACTTCACGGTCGCATCGAGCGCGAACACAGGCAGAGAAGCTATCTTAACATCACGACGAAGAAGGAAGCTAAGATGGTATGAAATTATGGTGATTGCCCTGCTATCAATTTCATTTGTCGCTGCAGTAGCTTTGTGGGGGTGGGTGAGATGGACTAATGCTGGGGGCAAGATCAGGACTGCTCTTCCTCGTGACGTGAAAGTTCAGTAGCATCAAGGTCAAACAGTATTACTGGGAAGTGCAACCGAAACGGGTGATTGCATTAGGAATTTGGGCTGCTTTCAATCCTTTTAGTTTATTGTCTTGCCTTTAATTTTTGCCGTCTCTCTGGATATAGCTACAATGGCAGTTTTGATTATAAGTGTCTCACATTAGTATACCTTTCATGATGGTTAAAGAGAACATTGAAATCAATACATTGGTTGAATGGCATTGCCTGTACTGATACTTTTGCATACACACCCGGTAGGAACCCCTCGCAAGCAATGCTATGCCCCAGTACAGTTGCTCAAGACTGTCGTTTAGGTCCATCAAGTGAAAAACCGGCAGATGTGGATGGGTTTCTACCTAGCTGTAAAGTCGTATATCTAGTAGAATCCCTCTGTGCTATTTTCAAAAACTGAGGTATTCGAAGAGAGAACTCGAGCTGTTCCAAGGGTATACGAAATAAGGAGCTAGAGCTTCCAAGAAAGTCCATTGTCCATAGGGGATGCTGTTAGAAAGGGTTCAAGAATTCCCTTCCTTTTTGTAGACACGAGAACTTCTGAGATTGATATGGAAGATCATTTTCGGGGGCGCTATTAAGTGCGAGGGTTTATTCAGTCATTATTCGGGATGGATGTTATGTTACTAAACCCTATGATCGGAAATGTGCAACCTGCAAGCGGAGGAAATACGAATTCCTGGCTAATGTTCGTTGATCCAGAGAGCAATGGTTTGTTCCCGACAAACGCATGTCCTTATACATACGGCCATTAGACATTGACAACAGATTTTCCTGCCTGACCCGCCGTTTGGTGGGGGGCGGGGCTGTAGATGGTAATTAGGTATATTAGGTAGATAAGCTTTTCTCCAGGACACTGAAAACAGGAAGCAGTCATGTCCTAGATTAATGCGTTAAGTTGATAACGCGTGAAATAACAGTATAAGATATCTACCTTTATCTACATACAGTCCTAATCTCCCTAGTATCTTGCTTACACAAGTTCAGTTTAGTTTAGTTTGGGGTGAGCTTCATGAGGCGACCATTTGCACCATCCTCGATGACCCAGAGAGCGCCGTTCTTGTCCTCTCGAACACCGCGCATGCGCTTACCCATTGGGATACGCTGGGCCTCTTTGGCCGTATTGCCCGTGATAGTGACACGCACAAGTTGTTGCGAGCTGAGACCGGTGATGATGGCGTTGCCCTTCCAGCTAGAGAACAGGTTGCCCTTGTAGATGACGAGGCTAGAGGGGGAGATGACGGGGACCCAGAAGGCCTTGGGGGCCGTCATTTCGGGGCGGGTGCTGTGCTTGGGGATGGTGCGGCCATCGTAGTGGCTGCCCTCGCAGACGACCGGCCAGCCGTAATTCGCGCCCGACTCGATGAGGTTGAGCTCGTCGCCGCCCATGGGGCCCATTTCTACTTCCCAGAGACGTCCCTGTGCGTCCCAGTCGATACCCAGCGGGTTGCGGTGGCCGAGCGACCAGATCTGCGACTGAATGGCTCCCTGGCTGGCGAAGGGGTTGCCTGCGAAAGCGGTGCCGTTGTCGTACAGCTTAATCATCTTGCCCAAGTTGCCCGTCATGGACTGAGCGGGTGTCATCTGGTTGATCTCGCCCGATGAGATCCAGAGGGCACCGTCAGGGCCGAAGAGTAGACGACAGGCGAACTGGAGCCCGCCTGAGGCTCTCTGCGAGTGCCGCCAGATTACCTCGACCCCCGACAGCGCACCGCCGGTGCCGCTCAGCGTCAGTTTGGCCCGCGCAACGGCGCCTCCCGCCCCACCGCTGCCGCTCTCCGCGTAACTGATGTACACCATGCTGTTATTCGCGTAGTCGGGGTGCAGCGCAATGTCGTGCAGTCCGCCCTGACCTCCATAGGCTACCGCAGGTACTCCCGTGATGCTGCCCGCGGTCTTAGTGGCCGGGTCTACGAGACGCATGTTGCCTCGTCTTTCGTTAACGATGATTCGATTGTCGGGCAGGAAGGCTATCGCCCATGGCTCCTGATGGCTGGTGATTACTTCCGACTTGAACGGCTGTTGGGCCAAAGCACCTGTCACCAGTGCTAGTGACAGGGCCAGAGTGTGCGTGACTGAAATTCCGAGATGCATCATGTTTTCGGCGCGCCCTTGCTTTGCTTTCCAGTGTGTTGTATTCTTGGACGATTGAGGACCGAGTCGCTCACATATTATAGACTCTCATGCGTGCCTGCTCCTCCCAGGGTAGTGGAAGAAGGTTCAAGCAGCGAGCAATCTCTAGGGAAGATCAAGACTGAATATATAGATATATATATATCCATATGCATGTATGCATTGCCGGCACTGCGCCGGCACGTACAGATTTACAGCCCTAATATACTACATATCACAGGTAGGCATGTGTATAGGAAACGGCAGGGCGTGGGCAACCTCTTGCCGAACATTAGGCTATTTCCGCCCTGTGAATGACGTTGTTGGACGTATACTAGAGAATGTAACGCGACATTCCTGAAAACATACATGCAAGTTATCTTTTCAAAGACATTGCATGTAAGCTCCTAATGTTGAAATAAAGACGGCAAGGAGTTGTTACGCAACAGGGCGCAAGAGCTGGTATTATTCTATGCATTCTAATATTGTAAGTTTACCAACATTGTCTAAGACATTGGGAAAGATGATTTCTAGCTTGTGTAAGGGTGGATGTAGGTAGGTCACACGAACAGAAAATTCACTGTATCTAATGCCTAGTTGGCCGAAGAAAAGATTAAATAAAGTTCAATGTGCACCGAGTAGATTGTATAGGTTACAAAGGGTCAATGAGGTTGATTATTAGACGAATCGCTACCTCCCTATAGAGTAGGTATCGATTGTTATATATGATACCCAAGGGACCCCGGCCTTATTGCCATCAACTGTGTGCTCTGTATGGCCTTGACTCTTGCGTAGAGGACGACGCTCCCACCATAGTTGACCATAAAGCAGCGAGCCTGGATGGCTCTTGATTTCCTTGGCTACTTTAACAAAATACAGAGCTAGGCTTTACCAGAAACAGTTCAATCAATGCATCTTTTAGGCTTCGGGATCATGGCAATTGGTGCTCCACGTTCCGTTCGATGAGAGATTGCTTCACCTGGCATTCAAAGCTTGGAAGCATCTTTTCAAAGATAAGTGTCCAAAATAGAACTCAATTGTTTCAACATTCCCGACTGTTTGCACCTACATCCCTTGACATTGGTTATGCTGTTCTGACAGTATTCGGAAGTATCGTGGGGCATTCTTGGCATCTTGATTTCCAACCAGATTTGCTTCCGTCTCATCAATCATGGTAGAAACATGGTTTCGACTTGGCAACGACCCACCATCATAGCATTCCGCTTGATGTGAATGAAGGCTCGGACACCGGAGACGATAATTCCCACTAATTGTCCGACTGATGGTCGTTCCTTTTATTTCGCAATTCCACGATCTATGTCATGATCATCGATAATGCACTGCGACAGAATGAACGGGACTGCATCTAATTGGCCTCAGCAAACATATCTTTTTGCTTTTCTGCAACTTTTTCTTGGTGTACCCGGACGGAGACATAGCTTGCTCATGCACGGATTTAGTTCCTGGACTGAATGTGTCTACAACGTCCGATCTGCGATCATGTTGTTTCTTCAAGAGTTGTCCTTAAATACCTATACATATACGGCCAGTCAGGTACTGACACTGTTCATCTTCACACAATTGGAATTACAGTCCAAACCTCATATCTTTGTACACAATGGGATACTCATTACTTCTTTCATTATTGGTTCTAGCCAAAGCGACTGCAACATTAGCGGCCGACACGGTAACCGAAAATCGTTCCATTGACGATATCCACAAGGCAGCTCTAGCAGAGGGTGGCGTGGTGACTTGCTGGCATGGTGGTGACGAAAAGAATCGCCAGGATGCATTGAAGGAAGCTTTCGAAAAGCGATTCCCTGGCATGACTCTGAATCTCACAGTCGATCTTTCCAAATATCACGAAGTTCTCATTGACGATCAACTTACCAATGACAACGTCTTTGTCGACAGCGCTATCTTACAGACTGTCCACGACTATGCTCGTTGGAAAGATGAAGGTGCCTTGCTCAATTACGCACCCAACGATTTCGACAAAGTTCATGAGGCGTTCAAGGATGCCGATGGTGCATACTACGGCATTGGTGTCTTTGGGTGGCGAATCGCATACAACAATAAGAAATGGACTGGAGACCCTATTCAGGACTTCGAGGACTTTCTAAACCCTGAACTCAAAGGTCGTATTGTTAGCACATATCCCAACGATGACGATGCGGTGCTCTTCGCTTATGATTTGATGTAAGTGCTTGACGACCTCGGAAGAAAAGCTTGAACCAAGTCATGCACTGACGATCTACTAGTATGCAAAAGTACGGCAAAGAATGGCTGGATAAACTCATCCAACAGGATGTGCGCTGGGTTCGAGGGTCCATTACGCCACAAACCCTTGTTGCAAACGCCGATGCCAAAGAGGCAGCTACTTTCATTGGAATCTCTCCCAGCTTGGGCCCAGATGTCAACACTACCCTTCCGACCGATGCACAATACGTTACCTGGCCTCAGACAGCAGCTATTTTAAAGAAGGCACCGCATCCCGAAGGTGCTAAATTGCTACACAACTTCCTTATCAGCAAAGAGTGGCTGTTCACCAGCCCTAAGACCACGGTGCGAACCGATGCTCCAGCGGATTACCCCGACATCTTCAAGACGCCTAACACCAATGTCACCGCTTTTGGTCCATGGATCGCAGATCGAGAGAGGGTGGAGCGCTTGAGGTTCTGGTTTGAGAAGAAGCTTGGAACTCCTCAGGGGTTGAGCCCTTTGGATGACGATCTGTAAAATTAAGAAACTTCAACTTCATCGCATTTCATTCGTTGTACATAGTTTCAACATCTTTCATTTCTTGATTAGTTTAGAAGTTCTGATACATTTCCTCTTTCATAAGCGCCACCTATTCGTGCCCACAATACTCCCCACGTTCCTAGCAGATATTCATTATTGAATAAAAAGGGATTACAAGCTGTGCCTTTCTTCCTCTCCAACATGAGCAGGGTCCTTCTCAAGGATCTCGCTCTTCATGATACGACCCTTCTCAGTAGCCGCGTGGCCACCAAGAAGCGCAGCATCGCCATCAAAATGTCTGGCAATTTCCTCGAGGGGAGTGTTCTTTGTCTCAATGTAGAAGAACCAGACGAAGACAAGTTCGAAGCCAAGCCATGCACAGTATACGATGTAGTACTTCCATCCAATACTCTTGAGCGCAATGGGGTTGACGTACGTGTTGAAGAAGAGAGCGACGTCGACCATGGCGAACATGTAGCACATTCCTTTAGCACGGAGTGAAAAAGGCAGAATCTCGACAGTGTACCCGACGAGAAGACCGGACCACGCAGTGTTGTAGAATGTGTAATAGAGGAAGATCATGGCAACGACTGCGTTTCCGTTGGCCTTGACTTTGGTTGCATCGTATCGCTCGGAGCAGATCGTCCAAATAATGAAGACGAACATCATGCCCCCAGTCGCAATGAGGAAGAGAGGACGGCGACCAATTTTGTCGACGAAGAAGCCTATTCAATGTTAGCTTTGGATCTTGGAGAAATTTATCAAAATGCAAAACATACACATGGTGGTTGCGATGATGCAGTTCCAGATGTTTAGAACTCCATTGATCACCAACTGCGTGTTAGGGTCTGTGATACCAATGCCGTCAAGCACACCGGTGATGTAGTACGACACGAGTCCATTTCCAGACCATTGACTGAAAAGACCGGCAGAAACCAAGATGAGCAACCTGTGGCGGTTACCCTTGGTCTTGAACAGCTCAAGCCATCCAGTTTGCTCGGCCTCTTTCTCGATAGCGATTGTCTCCTTGATTTCCTCGTACTCTAGTTGGACAACCTCGTCGTCGACGTTGCCTTCAGCATGGACGTGGGCAAGAACAGAAAGTGCCTTTTCAGATTGGCCCTTTGATATGTACCAACGTGGAGATTCGGGAACAAACCAGACGCAAGATATCTGAAGAAGCGATGGAAGTGCCTGAAGAATTGAGGGAATACGCCATGACCACTGGCTTGCGATGTTGTTGGTACCAAAGGTGAGCCAGGCAGCGATGATTGAACCAATGTACCATGTGGTGTTGTACACTGTGGTAAAAATAGCTCTGTGCTGAGGACTAAAAGAACGGCATTAGGCTTATTTATACCTTCCAATAACCGAGTAAACTTACTGGCAGATCTCCGTAATCAACAGTGGAGCAGAACCGTGAGCGATGGCTACTCCAAAGCCAAGGAAAAATCGCGCAGCAATGAACATCTGAAAGTTCATAGATGCACTCTGAAGAATTACTGCGAAGATCATGATGATCGAGCCAATACAGATACCCCATCGTCGTCCGAGTCCATCAGCAATATATGGTGTTATGGGTAAGGCGAGAAGTGAACCCAAGAACATGATACCAGAAAAGAGTCCTTTGATTGACGCCGAAGGATCGCGCATATCTAATCATCTGTCAGTACTTCCAAATTTTATTGAGTCATTCTTCACCAGCGACTTACAATCCTTGAATTGCTTAAGTGACAGGAGACCATTGACCATGGAACCGTCGTAACCATTAGTGGCGCTGGTCAAAACCACAAAAAATAGGAGCAAGTATGTGTTTCTCAGATTCTTCAAGCTGGTCCATTTGATGTGAGGAAATTCCTTGCCCGCCACCTTAAAGTGACCAGGCGTCACTGAAGTGTCACCAAGAGCTGTAGCACCGCCCATGATTGAGTTCACAAATGATGCTCAGTGAAATAGAGTTTCACGGTAGTGATAGAAGACTATCGAGTCAAACTGGAGACAACAACAAATGCATGGCAGCCTCACGACTCAAATATGTCGTGAATAAACGGTGCATGTCCGGACGGCAGGCATCGACGGCGCGGGTCTTTACCCGTCAACCATCTAGCCCACAGAGTGGCGTAAATACTCTTTGCTCTTTGGTTTGGATACTGAATTGAAGCATCTAGAAAACATACAGAAGCTTTTCTTTACCAATGAACAAGGAATAGATCCATGGGCGGGCCTCGACTGGGATGGATGATGTGGATAAAAGCGGTTAAATCCTTCGAAATCCATCAAGCACGATTCAAACGAAACACCGTCCTTATATGGACGGGATCGCCACATGGGCGCAATGCATGTCGAAACTTGTGACTAGATGCCTGGATGCCTACCTCGAGATAACTCGGTTGCAGGACGGGAATTAGATTGGATGCTGAGGGATTTCGCCAATAATCTGGTGAGTATCTCCCGGTTCAAGGGAAAACCAAGGCAAACGGCCATGGGTCGACAGCAAGACCCTTATTGCCGGGGACTGGTTTATTGGCAGAATGGATATTTGGAGACGCGCAATTTACAAAATAAGGGTTCAATTTTGGATGTTGGGTTTTCTGTTCCTGGGTCTAGCAACATTGATATATGAAAGCTCAACAGTACAATATCAAACAAGATCAAACATTGTTCAATACATATTTACCTATCTCATGCGTGATGGTCGTTCATGCATTGTTCACGCGACTCTGCACTCCAACTTCATAAGGAACGACGGCACGATAAGCCGACTTGTACCCCAATCAGCCGATCGTACGACCTGACCCTGCTGGTGCAAGATCCATAAGACTCGGGGTATGCCTACAACTCTGGCAATAAGGCAAGGTAGGTAGTGGAGTCAAAATGTAATTGGTAGATATTGATCTCACGTGACAACAACTAATGCAACTTGACAATTCGGGAGAAAGACCTAGGAAGGGTCACCCTACAAAGATAGCAAAGGGTGTCGTTGCAACTTGAAATTCAATGGTAGCAGATATACACGAAATAACAAATACACTGTGTTCCATTCATTTATTGACAATTGTTCATGTTGAGGGGGTTTCGGACAACCATTGAGCCCGGCTGAGTTTATTTACACACAACTCTCAAAGGACGTCAAAAGCTAAGATCTCATGCCAGAGTTCCAAGGCAAGAGAGTGTACTGTAGCCAGTAAACACTCTTGACTGCTTGCGATATACCTCGCTAAGGCACTGTTGTAGGCATAAAATACTACCATGGGGCCAGCCCGACGTACCAACCTTCTGTACATATACATATCCAACAACTGTGCCGCAATTTCTTATTATTGTCGGAATGATCGCGCCTGGAGGGAATGCACATTCTCAAAATTCTAGAAGGCAGAGACTTTTGGCATTCCCTGCCTGCTGACTGCAGGTCTGCCAATCGTATATCTCAGTGCTTGGTTTCCCTGTGCTCGGTACCACCAATGACACCAGCGGGCTTCTCTTTGCTATGCAGGCTGCCACTTTCCAGATCTGCTGGCACAATTCCGTGGCCTGCAGCAACCGGTGGACCATTCTCGCCCCAGCCATGCTTTGAAACTTGAACACTGTGCTTAACCGCATGCTTCCCGTAGAACAGATAATCGATCTCCTCAAGCGTGAGGTTCGATGTCTCGGGAAAACAGAAATACTACCGGATGATTAGTGTCCACATTGAAACTCCAATCAGGCAGAAGACTCACAACGAAAGGAACGAATAAAAAGTTAAGGATCATGAAGATCAAGTATCCCTTCCATTGCAAATTGTTGATGAGGGAGGGAGTGATCATGACAACACAGAAATTCCAGATCCAGTTAGCAGAGATACCAACAGCAGTTCCCTTTGCTCGAACATGCAGGGGGAGAATTTCTGGAACATAGCTGGGACGAATGGTCAGTTGTTCTGTCTCTTTAGCCGCCGGAAAATGAGTACTTACACCCAAGGGATACAATTAGCAGTAGCGCCGAATATCAACATGTACTACGCGTACCATCAGTATCATAGACATTGAAGGATTCAACGGGATACAATACACTTACGGTGAAGAAGAATGCAACACTGGCCGATGAAGTCGCTTTGGCCAACGCCTCTGACTTGCCTTGAAAGCTGAGAAGAATAGCAATCATCATCATGGATATTCCCAAGCCGAAGGATCCCCACATCATTGGCTTCCTTCTTCCTATGCGATCGAGAAAGAAGGTTGGGTAGAGGCTGCCGATGAAAAACATCATGTTGATCACCCCACCGAGCAGCAGTGAAAGGTTACGTGATAACCCAACGTTTATCTGGAGAACTGAGGTTATATAATATACGACCAGATTTATTCCGCCCATTTGATTCATAAATTGCATAAAATATGCCAGTAAAACGCGTCGTCCAGTCTGCACTTCATCGCGCTTCAGGAGCTGGGACCATCTGTATTCGCCATGTTCTTGCTCAACCTTCAAGGCCTCCAGGACATCCTTATTTTCCTTGGCAATCTTTGGAGTATCCGGTGTACCATCGTATACATCGCAGAGAATCTTAAGTGCGGCTTCGTTCTGTCCATGCTTGTACAAATATCGAGGAGACTCGGGGAGACCTGGCACCATGGCAATGACGAGGAAAGCGAAGAGGATCTGACAGGCGATTGGAAGCCTCCAGGCAATCTGTCCTCCAGCAAAACTCATGCCGTAGTCGAACCAGTATGCGATTACAATTCCGACACCGACGAAAAGAGGTTCCGACGAGACCAATCGGCCTCGCCTCGAGGCCTCGCACAGCTCTGATTGATACATAGGCACGGTAGAGGTCTCAATACCAGTCCCGATGCCCGTAATAAAGCGAGCGACCATTATATGAGGAACACTGTATGCGGAAGTCTGAAGGACGGCCCCAACCTAATTGTATCGTGAGTCAGGACTCAAGGCAGAATGCATTGGTTACTTACGATAATCCAGATCATGGCAGTCAACATCGCCAGTCTCCGGCCGGTCAATTCGCAGATCATGAAATTGATGACGCAACCAGTGAAACAACCTAAATTGTAGATACTAACGATGATGCCTTCCAGGCCAGGAGACGGGTGATTGAAGGTGTTCAAGAAATCCTCGTTACCAACAATTCCACTGAAAACGCCCTGATCATAACCAAAAAGTACGAAGGCCAATTGACAAGCGATGGTAATTGCCCATCGTAATGGGCGACCACGCCCATAGACGTTGAATTGTGGAAGTTTAGTGCCCCACATCTTTTTCGTATCTCAACGCAAACGAAATTGACAGGAAAGTGTTGCGATGAGGGTGAGGGGAACATAATCGCAATGGACTACCGCATCGACGTATATGTACTATCCACAGTGAACCGCACCATACCCCAGGACCTAGAGACTAGTTCCCAGACCCACAGCCACGTTTCCCGGTAATTGAGGGGGGCCAGAACCATATTGCACATCACCTCATGATGTTCAATAGCCAAGGTTACTATGAGGCCATGGTTCGGTGGGTATTTTTCCTTGTTTCGTTGAATTGGTACGCTTTGTGACAATCTTGGACACTAGATTTTGCGTCTAAGGGAACGGAACTATACCGAGGCAACCTTCAAGGCTCAAGCTTTCGACAAGGGTAGTAGCATTTCATCATCGAACATGCTGTTGAACAGGAAAAGACGCAAGACGTTTAATGGATACGCAGTAAGTACTCCATATACGGTTGACAATATTTGACATTCCAACCCTGGCTTTTTTGCCCGTCCTACAGCATTATTTATTGAGGTAGAAGGTGTCATTCGCTGTATAGTAGGAGAGAATCTCTCAAAACGACACGCTCGAATGATGATGTCAGACTCTGGCGCCCATTCCCGTCCGGAAACAAAGACCTCATAAACTTGGCGGGGAATTCATTCGAGTCATGGGTCTGTGGGGCGAGAAAGCGGATAAGGAACAACGACACCTCATTGGACCACGAGTTTGTCAAGCCATCGATCCCTTTGCCCCGGAATACCCACTTGGGTAAATCTGGGGTTCTCGTTTGGACTCCATAGTCGTTTGGCGTCGTACTCGGTGGGGACGCCTAATAAACTTCCTTGCTGTACAGGCTCGGTGTACGAAGCCGATGTAACGAGCTGGTACACATTGTGCAAGCCTCCCGCAAGCCCTCCGCATCGTCAAGCATTTCGATTTCCCACTAAGCATATATAACAAGTGGAAAGCTCATATGGCAGTACAACACACCGAGGGAATTCTGCAGTTTCACAGAGGTGAACAAACCTGTGAAAGACAGCATTGCGCCTAATAAGACGTGTTATGAACAACGATATGACCCCCTCGAGGTTCTACCATGGAAGTAGTATGCTCGTCGTTTATTATAAAATCTATGCTTCTGTATGCAAAAGCATTACTGTCATACAGAGTCTATTGGCCAAATCTGTAAACAGCTGGGAGGATCTCAGGATCTCGCCATTCCTCGGGATATCTGGTGCCTATAGATACTCATTTTGGAAAGCCGATCAAAAAAGCCATTGTGCTGTTGCGACACGATAATCACGCAGTAATCCTTGCAATGGCATTCTAACGTTCTTCGTAAAAGCTGGCTGCCTTCCAAGTCTGAGCAGATACTGTTCCATGCATGGAAAGTGGTAGCAACTTCCACCAATCACACATTTTGTTGACGTCGGGTTTAAACCCCCTGGTGCACATCATCCCACCGAGAAACAATTTAATATTCCGAAGTATTCAACATTATTTCGAATCCAAGTACAGAGGGTTGACATGTAGGGATGGCCCGGCCCCTTGCTAGTATTTCATGCCCACAACAGTACAATCGCAAGATTTTATTGCGAGGAACTAAGACCATTTACTGCCTACAGTACACTCTTTATTGATGTATAGAAGATCACGAAGATAGCAGGTGGCCTGCCCGACGTGCCAACCATCTGTAGTTACTTGGTAGAGAACAACAACTTGTACGTGGGATGAAGACCGCTTCACAACTCAACAAACTCGCCTCGACCAACGTTCCCATCCTTCCAATCGCCCAAAAACGTTCTAACTCTAGTTGCCATTTTGGTAATTTCAAAGCCAAAATGATCATAAATGTACTTTCCAGGCAAAGAGTGACCATACCCCTTCATATTGATGCCAGCATCTGCGTATCTTTCCCATCCTAGACTCATATATGGTTCGATGACAATAGCTGGGACACCCTCGTTTCTTCTCAACACCCTTCTTTGGTATTCAAGTGATTGCTCACGGAACAGCCTGTGTGACGGAAACGAGACAATTCGGGCCATGATAGAATGTTTCTCAAGCTCGTCTTTCACTTTTACCGCAAAGCTGAGTTCCGCACCGACGGAAATGAGAGTAACGTCGGCATCCTTCTCCTCCTGCAGAACATATGCTCCTTTCAACACTCCAGAACGCTTGGTCAAGCCTTGGAGCTGAGGAATTGCGTGTCGTGATACGCTAATCATGGACGGTCCGCCTTGGTATTCGATAGCAGCCTTCCATGCGCCAGCAACTTCCTCGCTGTCACCTGGACGGATATATTCCTGATAAAATTAGCAACTACTCGCTTCTCATATAACCAGGTCGTACCATATTTGGCATTGCGCGATACAACGCCGCTAATTCAACGGGTTGATGGGTGGGTCCATCTTCTCCAGCGCCAATGGAATCGTGCGTGGCAATGTGTATAACCTTCAATTTCTGAAGAGCACCCATCCGCACTGCAGGCGCAGCGTAGAGATAAAACATGAAAAATGACGAAGTAATGGGAATGATCGTTCCAGGGGAAAACGCAGCAAGTCCATTGGCGATAGCAGCCATTACATGCTCACGAATACCGTAATGGATGTAGCGTCCTTTGTAAGATCCCTGTTTCCCTGACATAGGTTTTAGGGATGGTGGATTGAAAATCTCATAATCCTTGTATGTCAAGTTGACGGATGGTGTCAAATCTGCAGTACCGACCATGAATGTAGGAATTTCTGCTAGTAATCTGGCAACTGTGAGATTATTGGATTTTCTCGAAGGTGTCGGATCACTAGGATAGCTCGTCGGAATCAATGACTCCCAGTTGTCTGGCAGCTTTCCGGCCATTCGATCTTTCAAAGTTTTCGCAAGCTCAGGATGTTCCTTGCTATAGGCCGTAACAAGGTGTTTCCATTCCTGAACAAGCTTCTCACCTCGTTGAGGTAGATCGGCGTAGAAATCCTTCACCTTTCCAGGGATAATGAACTTCTCTTCCTCGTTCCATCCATAAGCCTTCTTCATTGCCTTTACATTATCCTCACCAAGGGGAACACCGTGTGCCACTGCCTGACCGGCGACTGCGCTCCCAACACCAATAATGGTTCTGATGTTGATGAAGAGGGGTCTATCTCGCTCTGGAGCTCTCCCCTGTTCTAAAGCAGCAACTATTGCTTCGACATCATTAACTCCATCATGTATATTGATGATCTCCCAGCCGCAGGCCTCCATTTTCTTATTGACATCTTCGGTGTTGGTAAGGTCCACGCTTCCATCGCAACTAATTTGGTTATTGTCGTAAATAACAGTCAGATTTCCAAGCTTCAAATGGCCAGCATAGCTGAATGCCTCGCAGCCAACACCTTCCTGCATACAAGCATCTCCAACCATACACCACGTGTGATTATTTACCACCTCGTACCCAGGCCGATTGAACGTAGCAGAAAGGTGCTTGCTGGCGATTGCTAGCCCCACTGCATTCGCTATGCCCTGACCAAGCGGCCCTGTGGTGAGCTCGATACCTTCATGCTCAATCTCAGGGTGCCCAGGGCAGAGACTATCGGGGCGCTCGGAATGATATGACAGTAGTTGCTCCCACGTCATCGCTTTATAACCTGACAAGTAAAGGTTTGCATATTGGAACAAGCATGCATGTCCATTCGACAGAAGGAAGCGATCGCGGTTGAACCAGTCAGGCTGATGAGGCGCATATCTCATCACATATTTCCATAGCGCTACACCTATCGCTGCCATTCCAATGGCAGAGCCGGGATGCCCTACGCATCGTCAGTTTGACAAGAAGGTAAGTATCAACTTAGGCTGCTTTACATACCCATGCCGAACTGCTGGCAGAGATCTGCAATAAGCAGTCTGAAACTCTGCAATACTAATTGTATATCATCTTTGTTCGTTTGCGCCGGAACAGTTGGCTTTTCTTCTTTCGCGAGGAGGCCATTGACAGTAGCCTCGCCATATGCTGTTGTCCCATCGATATTTGGCATATTGTCTCACTGTGGTACCTCAAAGAGGCCGAGATGTCACGATGCAATGGTTCGAACTTGATTGCATTCTAATCCAAATGTATATTTGCACTCATGGAGTTGTATCGCAGATATTACGTCAGAATAACAATTCATCATCGGGTTGCCAGATCGGGGTGATCGTCATGGTGTACAATAATCTGGAGTTCACTATTGAGGACGATTTGTTGATCTGCCATTCAGGGTCCAGCAAGTCCTCCACAAATGCGGGGTAAGAGCGTAATGGAATTCTTCCGTGAGACTTCTATGGCTTTGTCTTGTTGCCAATCATTTTCGATGTGCTCGAAGCAGTAATCGCAACCACTTCCAATTAGAATACGTCGCGGGGAGACCGTCGATGTCGCTATAGATCGTATTGTTAGGAAACCCGCAGGTTGTTGATGCAAGGGGGATTCGTATGTTCTACGGCTCCATCAAGGTTGTCGAATTACTCGTAGCATTACTCGTGGTGCAATCTCGAAGCTTTGTTATATCTTCGAAAATTGCCTGTAGCACTTTCAGTTCGGAAATTGATTCATGGACTATCTCTAAATATCTACAACCTGTTGCTTTGTTTTTGTCCTTCAATACGCACAATCTCGGGCAAAGTTTCCTCCAGAGAAGGCCGTGACGGTTTCCAATGAAGCAATGACCTTGCACGAGACGACCCAAGAACCGCGTTAGTGCCCCATAGAATGGAGGCATGCCCCGAGAGCGCGTCGACCCCTTGTGCGTCAAGTACCTTCTTGACTGAACCTTCAGGGATGAGATCTTGCTTCTTGGCTTCAGCCGCGATCTTTTCAGAAAGTTCACCAAACGTCTGCCAAAACGTTAGTTTTTTTACTTCACATGAGATGAAGATAAGCAGGCTTACCAAACTTCCGTTTTCTGGAGTGTAAATTCCCTCATCATTCCACAGGCCGGGTTTAGTCTCCGCCGCAGCGTCAACAAGGGAAGCGAAAAGATCGGAAAGATCATGTACATGGATATAGCTCCAGCTGTTCTTTCCTTCATTCAGACGGAACCCTTCTTTCAATTGCAGTGTGACGCGCGCAATTTCGGGCGCTTGAACAGATCGCTGATTGCCCGGCCCTCGCCCTTTTCCATAGATATGGGGTCCAACAATGAGGGCCGTCTTGACCTTGGACGAATCTTGCCCGGCAACGAGATTGTCGACATCTCGAGACGGATTGTTCTTGATAGTAGATAATATCTCTTTAATATCTCTGATATCGTCGTATACCTTGTCAGACTCAAATCCAAACCTAGCATTCTTGATCTCGTCGATGGCGAGCAGAGTGGCACCCGAAATCTGAATCCAGTAACCTGGCTTACTCCGTGCAGGATCTGTCAAGCCCCTTTGGATGGCCTTGGAGCTGGCAATGTGCTTCGTGGAGGCTAGGTGGAGGACAATGTCCGCATTGCGGGCCTCCTTTTCGACCAGCTGGCTATCATCAAGATCTCCTTGAACAACCTTGACGCTGGGATATTGACTCGAAATTTGTTGGGCCTTATCTGCGTTCCGGACCAGGGCGGAAATGGCGTACTTTGACGCAGCAGACGAAGCAAAACGATGAAGAAAGTCACCACCAACGAAGCCTGTTGCACCAGTCCTTCAATAACGTAAGCAAATACAACCCACAGGAGACTCAGAAAGATCAATTGAGCTTACAAGAAGACCTTTGCCATTGTGACTGTTCGACTATCTCGTAGGAATCGAAAACTGAGCGACACGTGACAGTTGCGAACGTCCTCTAGCGACGTTACTGGATGGATGAAAGGTTGCGATTCTCTTCGGGTTTGGCAGCTTTCACCTTTTGCAGGTTTATAGGTGTGTAGTTTGAATGCTTTGATTTCAAATCCACTTACATGTGTTTTGGACTAAAATGTTGTAATAAGTTTGCCATGTCGACAGAAAGGCGTGCTAGGGATGGTGAACGGAGTGCGTAACCAATCAACGGCGCCTCGGAATGACTTGCTTTCAAAGCAACCCCCGCACCGAAGATTCCATCACGTACGTCCCGCAGAACCTCCCATACTAGACGAGCTTTGGGCAACCTCTTCCGGAGCGTTTGTCAAATAATGTTCTTGAAAGTTCCAGTTCGGAATGAATCATTTATTCGATAAATTTCACGATTTCGCTCAGTCATTCCGATCACATGAACTCCGACCTTCTGCAAGGATTCTCCAATGCCTGGAGCCGCTCGGGGACCACAGGAGAAGCGCGCTGGTCGTCGCAAACACTCCTTTGGTGGCTGTCGGACGTGCCGGAGGCGCCATGTTAAGTGCGATCAAGTGAGGCCATCTTGTTTGGCATGCAGAGCAGTCAATGCTGTGTGCGAGGGCTATTCGTCTGACGTGCGATGGATGCCACCGGCCACACTGTCATCGGCCACCAGTGGGCAATTAGAATGCGATGATTCGAGTAAAAATACCACTCGACATCATCTGTATTCAGGCACGTCACATAATCCTAGTACATGCCATGAGCCAGGCTGACAAAGTTCCATAGAAGCGACAAGAAAGTCAATGAGCAAGGCTTTGGTAGCCAAGTTAGGATCCCACTCTGTAGACGAATCCCTCGCTGAGATTGAAACCAAAACCAAGGATGCCGAAGGTGTTAATGGAGGAGATGTTTCTGTTGGGCCCTTCGGTATACTCAATTTCGAGTGCCCAGTGCCTCATGCGCATCTAGCAATTCCTATCGCTGCCCCAGAACATCCTAGAATCGATGTTTCGGATATGATGCAAATTGATGCGCCGAACGATAATACAACTCCAGTCAGCCTTGAGGGCATTGCCGACCAGCAAAGGCCTATACCTACTATCATCGATTGGTTTGACCCCGTTCTTGGATATGACAGCTCCTTGCATTGGGCGGATCTGCTATCACTTGACTTTGATACAGCTAATAGCTTGTTGCAACCCACCACACAAAATCCACTCGACTTCTTCTCCTTTGACAATCTCTCGCAATCGACGCCGCTTGAGCCCATTTCGGAGTATCCATCTCTCAATACAGGTCAATTGGGAAGCCCGCCCCCGTTAGAAGCTGGGGCCCTCCACGAAAGCCAACGGCCACATACTACAGTTCAGGTGGATCGTACTGTAACCAAGCTGGAAGAAGTAAAGTCCGTCGAGGAGGCACAATTCCTGCTGAGGCATTTCAATGTCCATGTTATTTCCCAGATGTCCTTTATACCCCAACAACCCAAGTCTCCTTGGAAAACCATGCAACTACCAGAAGCCATGCATACACTGGCAGATCTTTCTTATCTTCATTCCGGTACAACAAATCATGCCAATGCATCAAATCTCTACGCGCTCCTAGCTTGCGCGACGTACCATCTGCAGAAGAATGCTTCAATATATAGTGCAGAACCAGAATCTTACTGGCAGCATCTTTTCACTCGATTAAAGGAAAGGGCCAAAAGGCACCTGCAGATTTCTCTGCGCGATGAGTCGCGCGGCAACAGCAAGGCCAAATACAAGGAGCAACTAATGGCCATTCTTAGTATGCTGGCCGTGACGGTAAGTATGTTCTCCCCCAGCAGACAAAGCATTCTCACTGATTAATGCATCTCAGAGCCTGACGGGGAGGTTCAAAGATGCTCGATGTTACTCAATAGATGCAGAGCGCCTGCTCCGTGTAAGAGGACTCGCAAAACGTGAAATATCTCGAAGGTGTCGCATTCTTCACCACGTATATAGTTGGATTCGTATAGTGGGGGAGAGCACATATGTTCTCCACGACTACAAATCATACAGTCCCATTGTCGACAATATGAGCGCTGCTTACAGAGCTGGTGGTGGTCGAGACATAACCGACATCCAACGAGCCTCTGCAAGCTCTAGGTCTGGACACAATGCGCGACTAGATGATTTCCTACGTTTAGAACCACACTCGTCAGACAGTGATCTTGATATCGAAGACACTAAGGAGCACGAGCCCGCACTCTATGACATCCACCTCGAGGATTCACGGCAGTTCAGTGGGACACTGTATAAGATCTATGGCATTTCCGAGACCTGGCTGAGTCTCGTATCACAAACGACGCGCTTAGCAAACATCATCGACGCAGCGAGTTATAGCAAAGAAACGGATATCAAGTTCCAGGACTTCCTGCAGAAGAGGGCCACGCGACTCGAGCACATTATCTGCTCTTTCGCCCTCAAAGATCCGCCGAGCGAGGACGAAGACGACGAGGTGGTTCAGCAGCCAAACCACTACATGCTTCGTGCCCTCAACTCTGCTCTCGTCATTTTGTTCTATCGTCGTGTGCGCAATGTAAATCCATTGATATTGCAAGGACATGTTGACTCGGTCGTCCAATCTCTTCGGGATTTCGACGCAGGTATGGCTTCGCAAGGCATACTGGGGCCTGGGTCACCCTGGCCTGCATTTATCGCGGGATGCGAGGCACTCTCGCGACGAAACAGGAAATTTTTGAGGCAGTGGGTTGAAAAAGGTGCGCAGAAGTGTGGATTCGAATACTTCAACATGGCACAACAAATCATGCAAGAGGTCTGGGATCGACAAGATGAACCGCCAATGGCTACTGATCCTGGCTCTGGAGGGTCGTTGAGGACAGAGGCTTCTGTAACAAGACATCACACTTGGGTGGATGTTTCAAAGGAGAAAAGTATTTGGGTTACATTGTTTTAATGTAGTATATTCTATGTAACTAAGTATTCCACATACCCCAGAGCGAATAATAAGATTTCAACAAAGTCACCTCAGACTTTAATTGCACTTGTATCATGAATCAAATCACTCCGGAAATCATTGATCATCTAGACTACTAACGGCCTACCAGATAGCATTCCATTCTTTAAGCTACGTGATCACGCCGAATAAACCTTCGGGTTCGCTATTGCCTAAATTTCGTAGCAACGAATACTGGAAGATCCATTGATGTATCCGTATCTAAACACGCGGGCCATAGATACGATGATGAAGGCACCGGAGGCAATTGCACAGTTTGGCAAATCAATCCTCTTGGTTTAATGATTCGGTATAATTTCGACATGCTAAAGACTTGCTAAAGATGAACATCGCTATATGCTATTTACATTCACAATCTCGCCAAAATGCCTGAGTTCTCCAATCTTCGCACATGCTCGCGGGTGATATCGGAAATAGTTCTGCATCTACATAGTATGTTAGTCCAAAATCCTAGATGAAATGTACGACGAATAGTGACCAACATACCCGGCAAGAGCCATCGTGACCTGGAGTTCGTGCTGGAGAATCTTTAGCGCCAACTCAACTCCAGCTTGTCCCTTGTACTACGAATTTGTTAGCTACGGGAGGTCTGATCGAATGTCTTGCAAATACTTACAGCAAGCCCCCATATTGCTATCCTGCCCATGAAGCAATAACTAGCACCCAAAGCCAGAGCCTTGAAAACGTCGGAACCCCTTCGGATTCCTCCATCGATTGCAAGGGGGATTCTTCCCTGGGCTGCTTTCGCGCATTCCTCCAGGACATCAAGTGTCGCCGGCACCCCGTCGAGCTGTCGACCACCGTGGTTGGAGATGACGATGCCGTCTACGCCTTGAGCAATGGCTAGCTCCACGTCCAATGGGCTGATGACTGAGCTTTGTGTCAGTTGCTTTATACCGGCATATGAGGTCTGAGATACTAACCTCCCTTTAACCAGATTTGCATCTTGGTATTTTTCCGTAGCCAGGGGATGACTTCTTCCCACTCCAAGCTGTCATCTACCTGGATTAGTCGAATGGTTGCCAGTGGGAAGTCAAACTACTTACCGAAAGCTTTTGGTCCATTGGCCTTCTCTTCCTCTGACGTGTTGAATTCTTGTCCGCCCTCAGATAAGATATTTGGGAATGTCATATTCTCGGGCAACGCAAACTCGTTCCGCATCTCGTTCAATCTTCGTCCAAGAGCAGGCACATCGACCGAGAGAAAAAGAGACTTGTATCCAGCCGCTGTGTTGATTTTAGTGAATGGAATCTTTGAGGGTGTACATTAATAGTGGTCATACCCTCTGCACGCTTAAGTAATTGGAAAGTTATGTTGCGGTCTTTGACAACACACATCTGCATCATGTATGGGTTTCCAGACGATTGCTGGATAACATCCTCGAGCGAGGTCGTCGCGTACGAGGATAGGCACATAGGGATTCCAAATTTGGCGGCTGCTCGAGATGTTCCGATTTCGCCATCCGGATGTGCCATACACTGCATTGCACTAGGGCTAAAACCAAGAGGAAGTGCGATCTTTGATTGTCAGCGAACCAAGCAACGACATTGGTAATTGGATCAGGAGAAGTACTTTTACGCCACAAATCGTAGTCGACGTGTCTAGGTTTGAAACATTTCTTAACACTCGCGGGATTATTCGATATCGGTCATAGGCAGCTTCGTTATCTCTCAAACTGTATTTTGTGAGTATGGCTAGTTCTGAGCACATAATTTGAGTGCATTGAAGCCCACCTCAGCATGTCCATGGCACCATGATTGTAATACTCTGCGCAGGTTCAATAAAATGAGCCACTAGTAGTTTTGTCCGACCTACCCTCATAAAGCTTTGGCAGTTTCCGACTGCCATGCTCCTTCAAATCTCTGATAGAGAACACATGAGGATCCAAAGTGGGTGCTCGGTTGGCCATTGCGACAGGAGACAAAAGGGTTGCAACGAAAATGCGTTCACACAAGAAAATCAATGAGGAAGACAATAGACAATATTAATATTAATAGCTCTGAAGCCTGGGAGCTTGGGTACGATGCGCCGAAGCTTATCACGCAACAGAGTCAAGCAGCCAGTAAGCGGGGTTTCCTATCAAGGAATGCCTCGGAATCAACTATTGTTCAATTACATGTAGACAGAACCAAAATTCACTCTCGGATAGGTTTCCGAGAGTCTGAAGATGGTAAAAATACACGGAGCAAGTCTACCTCAAGGTGAATTGCTGGTGGCGTTGGGGACCAGCTGGCACGCGTCTCGGAATCACTTGCGCTTTGTACATCCATCAACACTACACCTAAAATCTGGTCATCACATCAATTGTCTAAACCTGGGGAAGTCACGTCCGAAAACTTATGCAATCGTGTTGATTTCTTTCTCAAATCGGTGACATTCTTCGGACCGTCAATATCCCCACGTTTCGGAGTTGTCAAGTGCCACTCGTGTTGAGGATAGAGTACTAAAACGTCAGTCGATGCAGGGTCTATAAGATTATCGTGTTTCCAATAATCCATAAGTATAAGTTGAACTTATATTTCTCAAGCCATCTGGTCATTCATATTGCAACCATCCAATATTTGTATCATTTAAGTTCTACTTTGAAAAAGTCCCCAACCCCACACATAACATAAGTCACAATGGGCAGCGCAGCGACACCACAAGAGCTCACCGGCATACTCGTCGCGCTCGTCACACCTTTCGCTGAAGATGGATCGATATCCGAAGAACGACTCGGCTCTCACATCAACCGCCTCATCGACGCAGGCGTTCACGGTCTGGTTCCTGGCGGCACAACTGCTGAGTTCACAGCATTGAGCCCCGCCGAGCGCAAGCAGAACCTCGAGCTTGTCATCAAGTATGCCAAAGGCCGCGTGCCAGTGGTAGCTGGCATTGGTGCTTTGTATACTTCGGAGGCTGAGGACTATGCCGTCCATGCGGCAAAAGCTGGCGCTGCTGCGATCATGGCCTTGCCGCCCTTCTACGATGCTCCAAACTTGGACCAATTGAAGGAATTCATGGGAGCTATCCACAAAGCTGCTAACCTGCCCATCGTGTACTATAACATTCCCTCGGCGACTGGTGTCAATCTTACACCAGCTGAGCTCGCCAGCCTGAGCGACTACGGCGTCACATACCTCAAGGACACCTCTGGCAACGCACCAGCATTCACAGAGCTTCTCTTCGGACACGCCGATAAGATCACCGCATTCAATGGCTGGGATACTCTCACGTTCTACGGAATCGCTGCAGGAGCCAAGGGTGGCGTATGGGGAGCAGCCAACGTCATTCCCGACCTGGCAGTCGAGCTATGGAACACCGTTGCCGTGAAGAAGGACTTGGTGAAGGGCAGAGAGCTATGGGAGAAGATCTGGCCGATCTGTGCATTCTTGGAGGAGTTCAATTACCCAAGTGCCGTCAAGACTGCTTTGGAGCTGCAAGGCATTCAAACTGGTGGGTTGAGGAAACCATTTGCTTTGCTCAAAGGCGAGCCTAGGACACGACTGGTTGGCTTGCTGAACTCGGCGGGATTGAAGACCGTAGAATAGATGTTACGAGATATGAAAAACGTATATGATATGAGATTATTGAATTGGAATTTAATTAAAATTCTTTACAGCTTAATTGCAATTTGAGATGTATCATGAAGAAACCATACTGTGTAGGGGATTGATACATACCCCGCCATACGACGTAAAAAAGGATGCACATCACAAACCATACCCCACCAGAGCATGTGACTACGTGTTTGAATGCCGACAAGACCAAAAGAATTGGCCCGGGAACGGCGTGTTGACTCGGTACGTAAGACCCCGTCGTATCCAGTATGTGAACAGAGAATCCGACACAAGGCGGCTTAACACGGTCGACAGACGATTATGATCGGAACGACATTCCTTTTCAAGATTGGGGCAAAGATAACAGCGATGAGCACCACACGTGACATACTAGGTAGTTCGGAACTTCTGCGGACTTTACAAGCTCTGATTGGTCGAAATTTGAGGCCCTCAAAGTTGCCTATTTCGGCCTATCGTCTCAAGCAATACGAGACGAACAAGCGTGTACTGTGTACAGGTGCTCGAATGCGTCCCCGCATTGCCACGGCTTTACTCGCCCATATCGAACGCGTTACGTAGCACGGCATTGAGCAATGCCATTTCAAAGCAGACGGATCGCCTCGCCGGTATCGTCCTCGCTCGGAAGCTTCCTCTCCTTATCTAATAAATCTCCCATCCCGCTCCGCAGATCCCTCCGTCCTCGAAATTCCCCATCCTTTCCTCTACGCATTGTAACTACACGCAACATGTCTGGCCTCACAGTAGAACTACAAGCTCCCAATGGGCGCAAATGGGCACAACCGACCGGTCTGTTCATCAACAATGAATTCGTTCCCTCCAGCACCGGAAAGACGATCGAGTCAATAGATCCCGCGTAAGTAGCTCAACTCCCCAGAAATCAACTTCGTGGCCCAACACCCAATCAACCGCACAACCTAACAACCCTCCCAGCACCGAGCAAACAATCGCCTCAGTGCACGCAGCGAGCGCTTCAGACATCGACGCCGCCGTGAAAGCCGCCCGCGCAGCACTCAAGCACCCATCATGGAAGCAGCTCCCGGGAACCGACCGGGGCATCCTCATGGCCAAGTTCGCAGACCTGATCGAGCAGAACAAGGAGACGCTCGCGACCATTGACGCCTGGGACAACGGCAAGCCGTACAGCGTGGCGCTGACCGAGGACCTGCCCGAGACCATCAACACCATCCGGTACTACAGCGGGTGGTGCGACAAGATCCACGGCCAGACGATCCCGACGTCGCCCCAGAAATTCGCGTACACGCTCCGCCAGCCCATCGGCGTCGTCGGCCAGATCATCCCCTGGAATTACCCTCTCGCTATGGCGGCGTGGAAACTGGGTCCCGTGCTGGCGTGCGGCAACACGGTCGTGCTGAAGTCGGCAGAGCAAACGCCCCTCAGCATCTTGAAGCTGGGAGAGCTGGTCAAGGAAGCTGGGTTCCCGCCGGGCGTTATCAACTTCGTCAATGGTGAGGGAAGGGAGGCAGGGGCGGCGTTGGTCCAGCACGCTGACGTCGACAAAGTCGCCTTCACGGGGTCGACAGGGACCGCGCGGGAGATCATGAAGATGGCAGCCACGACATTAAAGAACATCACGCTTGAGACGGGCGGCAAGAGCCCGCTCCTCGTCTTCGACGACTGCGACCTCGAGCAAGCAGTGAGGTGGAGCCACATGGGAATCATGTCGAACCAAGGGCAGATCTGCACCGCGACGTCACGCATCCTCGTCCAGAAAACCATCTACGAGCGCTTCATCGAAGCCTTCAAGCAGCAGGTCAAGGACGTCTCCAAGGTCGGCGACCAGTGGGACGAGGCGACGTACCAGGGCCCGCAGGTCACGAAGGCACAGTACGACCGCATCTTGTCGTACATCGAGACGGGACGCTCCGAGGGCGCCACAGTTCTATGCGGAGGCCAGAAACATGGCGACAAGGGGTTCTTCATCCAGCCGACCGTCTTCACGGACGTAAAGGACTCTATGCGCATCTACCAGGAGGAGATCTTCGGCCCCGTCGTCACGATATCGACCTTCGAGACTGAGGATGAGGCTGTCGAGCGCGCGAACAACACTACCTACGGCCTCGGCGCGTCGGTCTTCACGAAGGACCTCGAGCGTGCTCATAGGGTCGCGTCAGAGATCGAGAGCGGAATGGTCTGGGTCAACAGCAGCCAGGACTGCGACTACAGAATTCCGTTCGGCGGCGTCAAGCAGAGCGGTATTGGCCGTGAGCTCGGCGAGGCGGGACTGGAGGCTTACTCGCAGACGAAGGCTGTCCATGTCAATATGGGCACCAAGTTGTAGATATAGATTATGAAAAGCTAATGACAAAAATTTGAAAATGCCTCCCTGTAACCAAGTACATTGTTTGACGTTGATGTCAAGAATTCAGTCCACTTACAAGTGAACCGGACAGACGATCTATCATTCCAGCGGTTAGCTCACCAAACCAGTAAAATTTCACAACCCAGGGAGACTTTCCCGATTTTCCTAATATAGTAGGCGCCTGTGGTACGAGGTCATCAAGAGATATGCAGGTCGGACGAGAGGACTGGAACAGCATGATCATTGTTAACGTAAAAGTGGTTCGCTGCAATTTAAAGCTGTAGTGATGACTTTTCTGGGTTGTGATCGGGATTAGGATGAGGGAGTTGGGGCTGTGATAGGGAGTGAGGCATATCCCTGATGGCACAGGCGAAAAGATGTACCTGTTTACAGAACGATCACTGGCATATGAGGCACTAGATGAAGAGAAGGTAAAGCCGTGGATATCATTGTGAATGGTAATGTGCAAAGTGAGCCATGTACCTGGAGAAGGGAAAACATGAAGAATAATCGCTGAACCAGATTGATCTCCGGTTCTGTGAACGATCGAAAGGTAAGAGTGGGCGCCTCGCTGTGGTTGACGCCGCCCATATGCATCCTTGCAACAGAAGACAAGAAAGGATCATGAAGACATATCAACATGCAGGAAGAAACGCCGGTACACCTCGTTGGAGTCTGAAATATGAGAAATGAAATCAGGAGTGGTAACAATAAAAAGATGCACCATTTTAGAACATACTCCACAACTTCCTACCGATCCAGCGCATTCTTGTACCACTGCAACGGCCCAAACCAGGCACCGTTGGATTACAAATTTCCTATAACTACCATGAACCTCAATTTTCCGCCTCCGCTCCTCCTTCTCTCGGCAAGAACTTCGCTACTCAGGGGGTCCTCATCTTTCCCATTAGCATGGAGTGCAACCTCATCCAGCATCAGAGTGCTGCTCTTCCAGCCCCAGCTCTGGCTGAAATTGAATCGGTCGGGCGCGCTCTCGTAGATGCTCAACATGCGTCCCCCTTTGCTGGGACTGTAGATCTTGAAATATGTCTTGATGGTAGGACGTGCATCGACGTAACTGGGAAGAGTAGAAGAAAGGTTGCGAGACTTCCTGGGCATGTGAAGGAAAGTAGGGTTTGGATAAGCGGACATTTCCTCGTCATCTGAGGAAAGGCTATAGGCATCATCGTCTGATGGAGTATCAAGGGTCGATGGATACATCTCCCCATCGGCTGCAGCCGAAACAGCGTCCTCGCCGGGCTGGAACGGTGATGATAATGATCTTGACACATGTGCCAGCGGAAGGAGCCCTCGTCGGCGTCCCATGGTCGTGCTAGATGCGAACAACGGGTTTCGAGAACCAGTTGATGTCAGGTTATCGGGGTCACCACCGCTACCGCTTGTATCATCGTCCGCGTTAGGATCGGGAGGAGGCAGCGCCCGAGTATCCCGTCGTCGGTCGCGGCGTTCGCTGCGGACAAGCAATTCGCGTTCCAGTTGACCAATTCGCTCGTCTACGGAAGCTGCGTTCTGCTGGCTCAAACCAGAAGAGTGTTCCTCACCCTCTCGCTCCTTGGCACGATGCAAATAGACCCCAAGTTGGACGTTCTTGGCCGAGCGAACCTTTTGTATGTATATGTTCCAGAGGGAGCCTGCGTAAGAGACGGTACGTGAATAGACTCGTTTCTTTTCCTTCAGGAAGCGCGGATTGGGGAACTCGGCCGAGAATCGGAAGGGAGGAAATTCGGTGTAGGCGATGGGGTTCGGCTGGCCAGCATTACTTCCTCCCGCTGATATCGGCCTTGCCGGGTGGTCAGCTCGTGTATTCGGGTTGGCCATAGTTGAAGGCGAGGATGCAAAATCCGTCGCCCATTGTGCGTCTTCGGGCTGTAACGTCGCAGAGAGGCGTGTCGCATGTCGTTGGAATGAGCTACTGGTGGTCACAACGGGATCAGCCCCATTTCCTAGTACAATGTTGCAATCAGAACTAGGGATCCAAAATTTCCGTGGCTTGCCATTCCCGTCCCAGCTCCCGGACTCAACATCTTCGTCCTCTTGTGTCGAGGACGTGACCGGGGTCTTATTCTTTCCTCTGGATGACGATCCTCGCTCCCTTACGGCTGTCGTGACTGGGTCGGGCGCAGTCTTACAGAGCCCAAGTTCTTGAGCCGACTCATCGGCACTAAGAACCTTCTGCCTCAAGGCAAGCTGTTGCCACAAAGCATCCGATATTACCTTATCGGGCATGACCGGTAGTCCAAAGATGTCACGTGCCGTCCTAATGAATTGTAGCTGTTCGTAGTCCATGTGGATATAATGAATGCCCTCGTCTAGCAGAACAAGGACACGCTCGATGTCTGGGTTTGTGTACAGGGCTGTCCATTCGGCGTTCTTGTCGGACACGGGTTGGCCAACTGTCAATGAGTTTTGGCGGTACACTGCATCGAAGCGAATTGCCATGAGACGAAGTGAGTCTGGTGCCTTAGGAATAGGTTTCTGGCCGCGTTCGATCAGACCAGCGTCCAAGGCTGCTTGTCGTAGACGTCGGTCTAGGAGACGTTTGCAAAGCACCCACCTATCCCATTCGCTGTCAACGAAGAACCCGTCCGAAGCGACCATTTCTCGGATAATATCTCCGGGCATGCCATCCCAATACTTGAGCGGCATTTCCCAGCCGTTCCTGCTGAGCATGGCCTTTGCGGATTCCAAGATTCGCTCGCCAGATCTGCCATAATAGTTCATCGTGACCAACCGGATGAGCGGTGCCAGGTTTTCCGGATTCATTTGTCTAAGGATGGACTCAATAGAACCATCGATGAGGTCCTGCATTTCCAGCCAGCAGCCTGTGGCGAATAGCCCAATAGCTTCAGCATCGCATTCTTTAGATATATCCACACCATACAGTTTCTTGATAGCTAAGTCGAATGCCGCCTGTGTAATGCTCACATCGATCTCTTCGGGATATAGCTTGACCTCCTTCGACTGGCTCTCCAGCCAGGGTTCAGACAGGGCGGTTGTGAAGAAGGGTGCTCGATCGAGGATCAGGCGATGTAGGTGATATTCTTTGCCGAATGCAACGACCGTTATATCCGAATGGCGACCTTCGAGCAGGCCACGGGTGTAGAGATGGTCGGGGAGAGAGATGGATTCGGAGGAAGCTATTGATATCGTGTCAGCATAACGAGCAATGACGAAGGAGCAGCGACAACCTGCCTCGCAAGTATAACGGACCTGCAGCATGGTTGTACGAGGGAGTACGGGAGTTGGGCATAGTAGTTGTATCGCCGGCGAAAAGACGACTGAGCGTAGTGAGGGTAGCGTATTCGCGAGAGATTCCACCATCCTGGGACCTGCGGTTCTCTATAGGAGTAGTAGGGTCGTCAATGTCCTTTTGAGCACTCGGAATCTGAGCGCTGAGCTGAACAATGGGAGGTTGAGGGCGCTCATCCGGGACGGTCAACCGGGCCGTGCGCCTCGTCATGTTGGCAGCGCTGGCTAGAACAGAAAGTGATCGTGAGGAGTTGGAGGAGGACGAGGCATTGACATGGGTGCGCGTGGTGTCGGTAACGGGCGAGGATGAGGTAGGAGGTGTGCCGGTGGAGAACAGACTGGCGTGGGGAGTCGTGGTGGCAGTGGTGGTGTTGTTAGGTTCAGGACTGACGACAGCGATGCCAGCAGCGTCACTCGTTACGTCGTTGAAGCTCCAGGCACGACTGCCGTTCGAGTCGATAGAGTGATTGGAGTCGTTGTGGTGCAAGACAGGCACACGTTCGAGATCATCTCCGGACTCTAGGTCGTCGGGGATGGGAGCGTGATGCATGCCGCTCATAGCTGTCGAAAACGGATATGTTCGGGCATGGAGATCGGAAGAATGACGGAAGAGTAGGAGGAGACAGAGTAGGCTGAAGTTGTCGGGCGGGGAGAGCAGATGTTTTGAGACAAGACAGTACTTGAGGTGTATGTACGGGTATGATGTAGGGTAGGTGGTGCGGTGTGGGGTATCACAAAGCGGCGAGCATGAGCAGCAACAGCAACAAACAAATATCGTGAGAAGGTGACCTGAGTCGCCGAGGCAGGATGAGGGAAGAAGAGAATGAAGAGAAGTAGCAGGTCAGACGATCAGATTCGAGAAGAGAGCAGAGCAGGAAGTAGAGCGAGTGAGGACGGGAAGGAAGTGGTTATCTAGCAATAGAGGGAAAAGATGAGCAAAGGGCAGAGGAAATAGGAAGAGCCAAGGTCAGCGCGGGCATCAACGTGAATGGGGCGGGCATAGGATAGGCATATGAGCATTGGACGGAACCCATCTCCTAGCGCAGGTAGATCTTTTGGGAGCAGGGCGACAATATGAGGGTTGATTCTCTTGAACTCTTGAAGTTGAGGGGATGAGAGACTGTCGTGAGTCGTGAATTGTGTAAGAGTGAGACGATGGAGACGATGGAGACGATGGGGACGATTATGACGATGGTCTCGGTGGTTTGGGAGACAAAGTCCCATACAAGTCCCGCCCAGGCCAGTCCCTTCACGGTCTAGTCCCGTATAGTACGCGGCAGAGAGAACCTCAAACTGCATGGGTCAAGTCAAATCCCCCTACCTTTCGGTCCTTTCCTGTCTAGAAGACTATAAGACTATGGACTATGAACCGTGAACTATTCTAGCGGACTTTAAATCCACTTCAACTTCTAGTTTTCTCTTATTTACCACGTTTCTCACGTAGCGCTAGTTATCTAGGTACGTAGTACGTAGGTATACGTAGTGGGTGGCAGTCGGAGTGGGACCCCGCCAGTCACTTGTCACCATTCCCAATCGCATGACCTGTTCCGCCGTCCTGTAACCTCACACGCGACCACATGGTTTATATTTACTAGTTACCTATCCTATGCAGAGAGTTTTCATGATCAAGAAGCACAGGAAACTTTGCACCATCTAAAAATACTCTGTACTCTTTGCATCTCATACCTCGTGGACATCTGCGTCTACCTAGCTAGGCATATATAGAACAGCTGCTTGCCTGATCGACTAGCTGGAAGGTTATGAGCTCCAGCATATTGACAGACGTTTCCTGGACCTTGTGAAAAACAAAACATTTGTACAGTATGGTACGATATCTATCTACCTAGGTACCTCGCAGCGTAGTAAGTATACTTAGGTAGTTGATAGTGGATTTTGATATCAGGTTTTGGCCGTTGTTCCCATCCATGGAACGGGGATCATGCTTCCATTTTCGGTCCATTTGCGGCAGCCGACAACGGACGCAAAAGCGGCAGAGAACGGCATACATGGCACAACGGTCGCAAGTGGAGTGTAGGCAGCGCAATTACCTCGTACAAAAGATAGATAGCTAGGCATTCATATTTTTTTCCTTATCGAGGAATCGCCATGTACTTTGAATCAAGTATGAAGTATCTAAGGTAGATTAGGTAGGTACTTATCACTGATACACTTTTTATCCTTTATCCATGCAGGGTATTCGTAGTACTTGAAAGGAGGAAGCATTGAGTAGGTACATTTTCACCAAGTACCCATTACATGCTGCCTTAGACACACAGGTACTTGGTGAAACGTACCGAAGGTAGATCTGCGAGTGAGAGAATCTCTAACGTTGATTGGTTCACTAGAACAGCCAATCAGAAGCTATGAATTGATCTGATTATTCATTATCCTCGCCATCGTACTCGGTCGTACCATTTCCATCGTACCACTAAGTCCAGTCTTCAGTTATTAATTATTCTACTACGACTACATCTTCGACATCACCACACTACCTGGTACCTACCTCCCTACCATCAAGGCATTGCCTTCACCTCCTCCCCTCCCCGCCATTCCTATGGCCTCAATCTTCCAGGTGTTTCCTCAATTGAGGATCGCCGCACCTCGCCTGACCCGTCGCCTCTTCGTCTCCCGCCCGTGTCTCAACTCCACCCTCCGCGCCGCTCTCCCACCACTACGCTCCTCCACCAGCAGACCCTCCGTCCTACAAGCCGTACGATGGCAATCCACGCAGCCTTTACGCAATAGCGTCGCTACTCCTGCCGCCGCCCATGCTGAGACAAGTACCATAGCCAATGCTGCGCGCAGCTCCTCCAAGAGCTTCCCCAATACAAGTGAGAAGGGTGTCGCATATTGGTTGATCGGAAGTGCTGTGAGCGTTTTTGGTATCGTCATATTTGGAGGTCTGACCCGTCTGACCGAATCTGGGTATGGTCTTACAATCAACCCTTCGTAAAAATCCCAATTGCTAATCGTACTCAGCCTGAGCATCACTGAATGGCGTCCTGTCACCGGCTCCCGCCCGCCTATGAACCAGGCCGACTGGGAATCCGAGTTTACTAAATACAAGTCGTCTCCCGAATTTGCCCTTCTCAATGCCAACATGACCCTCGAGGAATTCAAACAAATCTACTGGATGGAATGGATTCACCGGCTCTGGGGACGAGTCATCGGTATGACTTTCCTCCTTCCCACCATCTACTTCGTCGCTCGTCGCAAGGTCTCCCCCTCAATGGCCTGGAAACTCGCTGGAATCTGCGGAATGATTGGCTTCCAAGGCTTTCTGGGATGGTGGATGGTGAAGAGTGGTCTGAAGGACGATCTTTTTGCTCCTGGAAGCCATCCCCGTGTTAGCCAGTACCGTTTGACCGCCCACTTGGGCGCTGCCTTCCTCGTCTACGTCTCCATGCTCCATTCCGGATTGTCCATTCTTAAGGAACACAGGTTGCTCAAGGATCCTGCTGCCGCCGCTGCCGCCCTCCAAAACTTGCAGAACCCAGCTCTGCGCATCTTCCGCGGCTCCGTTGTTGCCCTTTCCCTGCTCATTTTCACCACCGCAATGTCTGGTGCATTGGTCGCAGGTCTTGATGCCGGTCTCATTTACAACGAATTCCCATATATGGGTCTCGGTCTTACCCCTCCGAAGAAGGAGCTGTTTGATCCTTTCTACAGCCATGTACCGGACCAGTCCGACTTGGTCTGGCGCAATGCGCTCGAGAATCCCTCGCTCGTACAGTTGGACCACCGAATCCTTGCCACTACCACCTTCACTGCTGTTTTGGCCCTTTTCGCCTACACCCGGTTTGCTAAAGGCGTTCGTTCTAGGATTCCACGTGATGCGAAGAAGGGAGTCATGGGCCTCACACATCTAGTCTTCATGCAGGCGACCCTCGGTATCACGACGCTTATTTACATGGTCCCCACCTGGCTCGCGTCTGCTCACCAAGCTGGTGCTCTGGCCTTGCTCACCGGTGCTGTCGTTCTCTATAGTCGGATATCCATGCCCAGGCGGGCAATCATGCGCCAGATCTTCAAGACTGGTCCTACACAGAGCCATGTCGCAACGACACCACTACGCTCTCGCATTGTAGCGGCCGACAAGGCCTCTCAATAAGTACTCGAATTGGTCGAGTGCGTTTAAAGATATTTCATGTAAAATTATCGTAGAGAACTTCGTTAAACAGACGAAGCTGTATATTATGTACATAGGCCATCATCAGAAGCCTTTTTCAGAAGACTTCTCATCGCCAATCGCATGTAGAGTCACTTCTCCACTAGAGTCTCAAATATTCAAAAGCCAAACATTTGCTTATTTTCAATACCTCAGACTTGCTTAATTTCGATGCATCAACCACCTTAACACGCAAACCGATTAGACCTACGCACCGTTCTGAACGACAGTGAGTTATTTCAGTCTTGTACCTTTGATACTGTCGATTCCACACTATTCCAATGGCCCTTGGACTGTATTATCTTATTCTATGGGACGATGGGTCAGATGTCTATTCAAAACATGGGGATTAGTAAGGGATAGGTTGACACTCGCACTTTCAGTATCGTCGATTGATTCATGAGGAAGTCTATCCTTCCCGCTACATATGATCCATACTGTACTCAATTGAACATCACCTCACGACACCAACCCAGTGACAAAACCATCGTCCCCTCTAAGCTCCCCAGCCTTCTCCCTCCCCCCTCCTCTCAAACTCCACAATCTCCGCCGTCCACTCCGCAGCCTCCTTCCCAACCAACTCCTCAACAACCCAAAGCGTAGCATCAATCCCACTACTCACACCCCCCGCCGTCACGATCCTAACCCCCTCCTCCGTAACCCCAGCATCAACCCACCTCCTCCCCCTCAACACCTCAATCCCACTCTTCCCGCCTTGCCCCTCCGCCCCATCCGCCACCTTCTCCAGCTCCTCGAAAAACGCATGATGCGTCGTCGCCCGCCTCCCAGCCAACACCCCACCCGCAGCAAGGATCAACGCCCCCGAACACACCGACTCCAACACCCTCTTCCCCGTCTCCCCCCTCGGCGCAAGCCGACTAAACCTCCGCACGACCTCCACCGCCTTCCGCCCCTGCTCACTCCCCAGGAACGTCTCGAGCGTCTCGCCGGACGCCCCCGGCACGATCAGGATGTCGTAGTTGTCCAGGTGTGCGGCGAGGTCGTCGAGGAGGAGGTCCGGGATGATGGTGAGGGCTTTCTCGGCGACGCGCACGGGGGACTCGGGCGCGAAGGTAGTGGTGGTGAAGGAGCGCGGGTGGCCTGGGGGTGGGGTCGTGGTGAGGATTTCCAGCGGGCCCGAGTAGTCGAGGATGTCGGCGCCTGGGTAGAGGAGGACCGCGACGTTGAATTTGGGGGAGGAGGCCATTGTTATTGCTCTTGTTTTGTTTCTTTTTTTTGTTGGAAAGAAGGAAGGAAGTTGGAGGAGATGAGTGAGGTTTTGATGTGCGGATGAGTCAATTTTGAGGGGGTAATTCTTTTTAGCTATGCCTACTCGTACAAGATGAGTCAGAGAAGAAGAAGGATCCGTCGGTATGGGGGAGAATCTTCATTAAATGTAAGACGGGAAGTCTTGTCTAGATGCAATCGGTCATGCAGTCATACACTTCGTTCCACAAAAAACCGGGGCGGAGAGCATGAATTGCTCCGGTCCGCGCGCCAAGGTGCATGCGCGCGCTGGGGCGGTATCCGCGAATGCTTGTTTCTTCGACTTCATGTTTCCTGATATGGAAGAGGTTGATTTTCGGGGAATTGTTTGGTTAGTTGGTGTCATGGATTTGGGAACGATTGCGTAGAGTTAGGGTTGCAGGAACGAAACGATGCACTGCAGATCGGCATGTCCCAGCCGTGGATTAATTTGGTCACAGACAGAGTATAGAGGAGGTGGTGAGCAACGTCTTCATTAATTTACGATATCAGTATGCTCAAAGGGCTGTTCTGAAGCACAGAGAAAGTGGAAGGAAGGTGAGCCAGGAGAGTGTGCTAAAAGTGAAGTAATGTCCTGTAAGAGTTTTGATCGCAGTACAAGATCTAAAAGTCTACAGACTATTACCGTGTTTGATTATTATATCACAACTTCCCGGTCTTCAAAAATAATTTTTGATTCGATCTTGATCCCAAGTCTCCACGCTCCATTGGTTGGAAGAGTCCGATTGAGCATGCCCACCGCCCTTTCCATGACTAAAAGATCTGTATCTGGTGATAGAGGTTGCAATCGAATTTTCTTAATGCTCACCATTGATTCCAGGAAAAGTAACAGCCGTTTTTTATGCTTTCTATGGGGCAGAAAAGAATCCGGACATTGAGTTCGTGAGTGGCCTAGCATCACTACTGTCCACTCAGTGATTCTTTTCGCATATGATATAGTAGCATTTGGGCCATTAGGTTTCGTAGAAAAGCCTGATTAAATCATGGTATCAATCATCCATGTAGGTGCGAGAAGCTAAGAGCACTGGAATATCCAAGTTCGACATCCAGATGGAGGTTTGAATATCCGCACGTGGATAGTTTATTGCTCACCGATGTTTACGGTTACCGCCTTGTGAAGCAACTTGATTGGGCTCTGATCAACTCATGATCCGTTTCACGATGAATCACCGGCCATGCGGGAATGATGCAATGACTCCACGTTGCGAACACGAGCCATTCAGCCCTATCATAGCCGCAAAGGAACTTCGATATCGGCGGTGTATCTCAGTCATAGGTTGGATTAGTGTGAGTGAACGTACTTCTAGATTGGCCAATCTCACACCGACATTAAGTGCAAAATTCAATGTTAAGTCGGTGTCACACTTACTCTGTGCTAGTATAAATTACTTGAACCTCCATAAGCTGGATCAAAACCTCAGGACAGCCTTTCCCCAACTTCTCAATAGCTTTCTCATTAGCTTCCCAGATCTTGGATACCTGTCGACAAAGCTTTATTCATACACATTTCTAGTTTCAGGATAACCTTAGCAGACAGCCAAAATGAGGTTGCTCTTACCTGTTGCTGCGGCAATCTTGACGTTGATTGCGGCTGCACCTGCAGGTACTTCAGGTGACTCGCTTGGTACGTACTCAAAAAAGCCGGAAGGTCCTAGAAACAGTCTAATAGATAGCAGGTCTCACTACCATTGGTAGTGATGTGAAGGTGTCCGATGTTTTGGATTCAGCTGGAGAGGCGGTCGTCGATCTTGTCCATGAGCTCCATAGCTTCACAGCTGCACACAGCGTAAGTATTCGAATTCTTTCAATCTAGGAATGAGCTTCTGATAATTTTCTAGTATACCCCCAAGCGTGGCAACGATCCCCCACCAGAAGCTATTCAAATGAATGTCACCCTAGGCCAACAACGCTCCAACGTTGGCAATCTTTCCCCCAAACAAGTAGGCGATGCCATCACCACTGCGTTGAAGTATCTCTGCGTTAAGAAGCCTTGCCGTAACAATGAGCGGTACAGGGTCAATGTTCCATGGATGAATTCAAAGAACATCATCGAGCTAGGTTATCTTGATATCTGGTTGGAGCGGAGCCGCTACAGCAGCGAACGCGAACTTAATCCCATGATTGAGATCGCAGCGACATACGGTTCCACAGCTGTCGGGGTCGACTTGAATTGCTACATGCTTTTCTTTGCCCCCCCGTATTTACCTGCTCGCTTCTGTAACATGGGCAACTTCATTGAAATCAACATCAACGATGGGTTCGCCTCCTTAGCAATCCGCTTCGAAGCAAACAAGCCTACTTTCGGCTGGTTTGTTTGTCCTTTGGTGATGCCCAAGGTCGCACAAGTTGCAGGCGATCCCGACCGACTCCTAAGTCTCGGCAGATATTATGGCTGGCCTGTGGCGTCGAACACGGTTTGTACAGGACCGCCCACTGACTCCGCTCATGACGAGACAGCAGCTTCTCTGATCGATGTCAATTCCAACAGACCCATTGTGTACACATCCACGGACTATGAGCAATCCGAGATCATCAACGCCACAGTCTCACTTGGATGAGCAGCTCAAATCACGATACCGGATATACGCATGCGATATATTTCCAGGAATCAGGTCCAAGCAATCTCTACGGATGAATCTTTGCTCGGTCATAATACTCTTGGATCCAACCTGAAAACCTTAAGGAAGACTAAGAAGGGATCCGTCACTTGGATAAAGACGAAGTGGTAGCATGATAAGGTTTTCTCGAGGGATTATTTCTATGGAGCAATTTGGATAGGCAATGGAAACAATACCAAACTAATATTCCCTGAACTCAGCTGGTGTCATAAGTAGACAAATCCTTGAGTTGTGATGCAAGGTATAATTCTGTCGTTATCAACTGCGACCATGGTCTTGTACTACATGAGGCCACTACTGTGCCATTCAGTTCGTACGGTAAAGTGCACGCAAAGAGTAGCGAGAGAGTCAGAGGCTTATTGTAGTATGCTTATTTGATTTCCAACTAATGAGAAGTTCTGGCTTCCAGAGAAATTCAAATGGCCGCAAGCTATACGCCTAGTATACCATGTAGTCCCAGTCAATGTCTCTATGTAGCCTTGAGAACGCTAGCCAATACAACCACTGTATGGCCAATCCTCTCACCCTCACGGTACCTCTGCAACGCAGTCGTAGCATCCAAACGGTGAGGAGCCAGCTTGATTTCAATTTGCTGTCTGCACAATGCCGCAGACGCCGGCTTATAGTTGGCGAACACCTTCTCAAGCGCAGCTGTAGGGTAGAAGTAGAACTAGTGATTCATGCATCAGTAACCTAGAAGTCATGAATTGAAGAGCTTTAAACATACCGGTCCCAGCCCATTGTTCTCAAACTCTGCATAGCCGCCAATCACATTCTCAGGCTCACTCTGTTCTTTCCACGCAAGACTGACGACTCTGCCAACGAAGCCCGCTGCATCAGCAAGCTTCAGCATAGTCTCTATGTCAACCCTGCCACCCATGCTGGATAGCACGGCGCCGGTCTGACTGAGAAGGTTGAAGTTCTTAGCTTGCCAGAGAGCGACGTAGTGCAAGTCCAAAAGTGCTGTGCTGGCGAAAGGTGGAATCCTATCCAGAGTGCGGTCGCCAACATATGTTGAAGATGCTTGGCCGTTGTCTAGATCTCCTGCGTTGGGGAGTGGAATGTTGGGCAGGTTTCTGGCTACGAGTCAGTGTCTGCAATGTGCTCTTCAATTCAGACGTACTCATAAATCAGATCAAAAGGCTTCTCTCCCTTCAAGGGGACGAGAACGTCGCCTGCGCGAGCCACTGCAGTTGATGCAACGGCGCGAATTGCGTCGTCAGACTTCTCTGTAGAAGCGAGAACGTTCGACTTGGCAGCTGCGACAACATCTTCGTGTAGATCCGTCAGGGCTACAGCTTCAATTTGGGGGAAGATGTCGAGTGCGGCAATGACATCGGTTCCAGAGCCCGTGCCGATTGTTGCAAAACGTTTCACCTGGCCTAAGTCGCCGTGCTGATATGCCCTGAAGGCATTTGTTGCAGCTGTTACGACCCAGTCGGCACGCGGATTTTCGATCTATGCCTCTAGGTCAGGACAAGAGTGATGGAACTGTATAGTGGAGCTCAATATCACCTTTGGTAGATAGCTGTGATCAGACAGAGTGACATCAAATCGTCTATCGACGCGAGTTGGCTTGTGGCCATAGAAGTTCTCGAAAGTCACGTTCCTGGACTTCTTTGTAGCGTGAAGCTCATTCTCTTTGACTTCGAATGTATCCTTGTGTACAGCATCGCGGACTTTATCAACACCATTGTTGTTGTTTCCGTAAAGCTTTTTGGGGTTGATGGTGGGAAGAGACTCTTCAATTGGGGAGGGTAGACGGATAGGAGCCATTCTTAACCAATTGTTTTCGGGAAGAAGAGTGCGTGGAAGTGTATTATGAAGACGGAAGTGAAGAGAGGTTTGATAAAGATGATGTTGTAAACAAATTATCACAAGGGAACTTAACAGTTCAATGATTTCCAGAAAGCCTGATTGTGATACTGAAGTCTTCTTTATGGGAGAAATGTAGTGATTCTTATACGTTTGCAAGATAGTACATTAAGGTGAACTTCATAAACTCAACTCCCATCACTCAAATCACTGCAGATCTTCAGTCAACACAGTAGCAGTAAACCCATCAGGCGTCAAACAGCTTCAACACATGCTAAACGCACACAAATGTCGCCATATCCCACAAGATCGACCGATGATGTTGTCAACGGCCCGGAACTCACATTCACCGGTTCGTCTACCCCTTCTCCGTTTGATGCAAGTCCTATGCTCTGCATCTCCAGGGTTGTTTTGTCACATCTCCTGTTGCACTAGCAAAGATACCTGTTAGAAGTTCAAAGTATCTGGTGACCTTTGTTGATCTATGTGTGTCTTCTGTAGATTTTCTGTATCTGGATAATTGTTGCGACATGAGATGCGAGATTGGATACGGATGTTACCTCAGATGTCGATTTTCATGCATCTTCATTGCATCATCTAATGTCGTGCTCGTCGAGGGTAAGCTTATTGGTCATTGGGGAACAATTGAAAGTAGAAAGACCAACGTTGACGACGCGTATGCATATCAAGGAAGATGTATGGACCTGTCATTGCGACATTGACGGAGGTCCAGCTTTGGTAATCCGACAGGTAAATTGCACGACCAAACGTTTAGCTAGTCTAAAATCAGTCATAAAACCTCAAGTCAGCTTGTACGCTGGTCTTTTGTGCGGCATATTTGATCATCATTCTTCAATTCCATTTTCCTGCTTCATACAAATGCGATATGTGATGCACATCAAGAAAGGGAACTGGGCAGAACATAGTAACCTGCACTAGGATTTGCATCCAACCATTGCCCGTTTTAATAAACTTGCATCATGCGGGTCAGCCACAGGAACGGGAATCCCCGCCAACGTGCAGATTTCGTGCGAGTACGAGTTACAACCCCATGCATCATGAAGCGAGGTAAGGGTAGGCTATTCTAGGGCAGTTTTGTGATAGTCCGGCCGGTCGGACTGGATCAAATTTACTGATGGGGAGATTTCGAAGAGGGGTAGGATCTGCTTCGCATCAGAGAGATCTCGATCTCAATTTCGAGATTGATTTGTGATACGACAGGTGGTGCTGCAACATGTACGGGTTCTAAGATCGAGGTCGCGGGCAACTCTTTTCTTCTCGAATCTATTAGGGACTATTACAGCAATTCTTACACACAACATTTCTTTTTGAAAGGATCAAGAGAAACGTTATTGTCCACATAAAATTCCAAAAAAACAGTCCCCAGATTCAACCCCGTCAAGATGACCGAAAAAGCAAATCGTCGCTTTGAGACCATCCAGATTCATGGAGAGTACGTTTTCTATCCCGATTCTGGTGTAGATGCTAATTGTAAACATAGTGAGTACAGCAGCGAAGACAACCGCTCCTGCACTATCCCAATTGATACCTCTGTGGTATGTGAACCTTGCTATTTTGTCTGTATATTTCGCCAGGTTGATGAAATCAGTCCTTTCGCTTTCATAAATCCGCAGACGCAGTTCAGGTATTCGATCTCAGCAAGAGGGGATTCAGTTACAGTCGATTTGGAAATGTAAGCTCCCAGTGCATATATGTTGATCGTGTGAGCTTATAGCGGTGAAGCCCACAGTTGAAGCATTTGAAAAGCGCATCCTAGCTCTCGAAGGCGGTGAGCACGCTGTCGCGGTGGCCACTGGCGCCGCAGCGGTATTGATGACGGTTTTAGCTCTTGCAAAAGCCGGCGACAACATCATCTCAACACGCAGCCTTTATTGTGGGACTTTTCATCAATTTGAGGTTCTTCTACCAAATCTCGGGATCCAAACGAGGTTTCTCCCTGATGATTATACCGCCAAAGACTTCCGCGCCTTAGTTGATAGTAACACAAAGCTGGTGTTCAGTGAAAGTATCGGAAACCCTCGACTGACACTGCCGGACTACGAACTTCTCGTTGGAGAAGCGCATAGCGCAGGAATTCCAGTTGCGGTACGCTCGGGATCCCTGAAAATGTACGACGACTTACTAACGATGGTTTAGATCGATGCTACGTTCACTGCGGGTGGATTCTTCTGCCGCCCGTTCGACCATGGTGTCGATATCATAGTCCATTCGGCAACAAAATGGATCGGCGGCCATGGGACAACTCTAGGCGGAGTCGTAATCGATAGCGGCAAATTCGACTGGGAACAAAACGCTTCACGGTTCCCTCAGCTCCACGCCACAGAAGATGGTAAGCCAGGGACCAGTCTTTGGAGCCGATTCGGATCTGAAGCATTTGCGCTGTATCTCAGGTTCAACCAGCTTCGTGATTATGGAAGTACGCTCAGTGCGCAAGCGGCACAGCAACTGCTCATCGGGATGGAGACACTTTCACTGCGGTGCGAGCGACAAGCTTTCAACGCCATGGAAGTTGCAATATGGCTCCGCCGGCACCCAAAAATCGCATGGGTGTCGCATCTGGGGTTCAAATCACATCCATCGCATGAAATTGCAAAGAGATACAACAAGAATGGACTCTCGAGCGTTTTTACGTTCGGTATCAGGGGCGGCGCTCCTGCTGCGCTAAGACTAATTGACGGTCTTAGGCTCATTATCAACGCGGCAAAGTATGTTATGGCCTTTAGAATCTTGATGGATTACACATCGTATCAGTGAACTGACGATTATCAGTATTGGTGACTCGAAATCAATTATCGGGCATCCTTGGTCCACAACTCATCGCCAGCTCGAACCCGAAGACAGAATTGCGGGTGGGGTAACAGAGGATTTGATTCGCCTGTCAGCAGGCACTGAAAACTTTCTGGATATCATTGACGATCTGGAGCAGTCCCTTGATGCTCTGGATAAGCCAATACAGAAGTCTTCGACAAATGGCGTGAACGGCGTGAATGGTTTGAACGGAATGAATGGTACGAACGGTGTGAATGGTGTGAATGGCGTAGCTGCTCCATACGAGTGATCCTTTTTTCGGATAGTTACCCATAGGTGGAAGTCTCAAATCCCAGCTCAGTGACTTTTGATTGGAGATTCATTCCACGTTCTTAGTATTGTCCCAATATTGCAGTTGCAAATTTTGTTGAGATACATCTTGCATGAGTGAGAAAGGATTTAACAATCGCGTGTCAACCTATTCGATCGAATGTTCCGAGTGCTATTGCCTTATCCCGAGCATATGTGGCAATGCAACACCATGTTAGTTGACGCAGGTCCTCGCGGGGAACGTAGAGCAATCAACGGCCCGAGGTTAAGGGAATGGTGAATAGAGAAAAGGTATTGGAGATGGAGATGGATGACGAGGAGAAATGGTGTTGAGGAGGAGTGACGATCGTACACTGTGTTGGAGAGGAGATGCGTTATTGTGGCTTGGCCGTAGTCGAAATTAAGTTCGCACGCCACTAGCAAGGGGTAGCACGTCAAGCTCAGCTTCAACTCTTCTACATGAACACAACACACCCACATCCACACATATACTGTGTAGTGTGTTGTCACTGTGCATACGTACACTACACATAGACAAATATACGTATGTATGGACAGGAAGTATGGACTAATTGTAAGAGCTAATCCTTTAGGGACTCTCCCGCATCCGCTCCCGTTGCTTCGCTCTGCCGCTTACCCTTGGCAGCTTTCATGTATGTGAGATTGTTGGTCCGAGGACGTTTTAACCGTTTGAAGAAGGAAGATGTGCGTGTCTTGTATGGGCTCTACCCGAACGGGCCAATCCCCTTTCGCCTGCGTTCCATTATGGCCTGCTTATTGTAATATACGGGTAGTGTACTCCGTATGCACGAACAGGAGGATGGCGGCGGGTAAAGGTGGACTCCGCGGGGGGAGGGCAAGTATGCGCATTCGGACCAACAACAGATTGAAACAAGAATGCCATTAGGATGGCATTCTTACGTCGGCGAGAAGAATCCCATGCGGCGACGCCGAGAGATTTGAGCTTATTTCCGCATTGCATGGAGTCCAGGAGTCGTTGGACCTCAGTCAACCCCAAAGGTCAGCAGGTCGTACATGAGATCGACGGAGTGGTGTCCAACTCGACATGGACGACGGCGTAATAGGATCGAATTATGGCATGTTGTTACATCTGCACTGCTGCAGCCTGATTGCTTGTTTGTTTGTGATCAACCGCTGTGCCACATGCCCACCCACGCACGGAATCGAACAAACGCCCGACTCACCGTCTTTGTTACCCCATGCAAGGTTATGACTTCATACATCGCACGACATTTGAACTTACCTTTACGGGGTACACTCCCCAAACACCTCAACACTGCGCCCGCACAAGGTCAATCTGTTACAGAGAGAACCAACAATATCTACTCGCTTTACCATGGTACCCTCATAACCACAAGCATTAGAATCCTCAGCACGACAGACTCACCTTGAACACCACCACCATGGCGGAGAAACCAGTGAACGCAACACCCCAACATGGCTCTGACGCCTTTTCGTCCGAAACCGTCTCACATCAATACAGACCTCAATCCCCATCCCAATCAACCTCTGCCCCAGCCTCATCCCCTTCCATTTCAACATCAGACCTCATAGCTCTTCGTCGCACTCGTGATAGTATACCATGGACAGTCTGGGCCGCGGCTTTCATGGGGATGTTCGAGCGCTTTGCCTTCTACGGTGCCAGCGCTCCCTTCCAGAATTACATGCAAAACAGCATCGATGACCCCTTCCGTCCGGGCGCATTAGGTATGGGCCAGGCAAAGGCAACCATAGTAAACTACGCGTTTATCACGTTTGGATTCATCACCCCAGTACCTATGGCTGTAGTGGCCGACAAGTGGACCGGGAGATATCGGGCTATCCTAGGAAGCTTTGCGTACGTCAATCCCTCTTGTCAAATATCCAGTGTTGTTTTCAGGCCTTTTTTGAAGGCGTCAGTCATGTTCAAAGAAACTGATGTCTCAACAGGCTTGAGCTGTTAGGCTTGCTGGTTCTCTTCCTAACGGCACTACCACCTGCTCTGAAGGCCAGTGCCGGTGGCGGTGGACTCGCCGTTGCCATGGTGCTAATTGGCATCGGTGCTGGTGGCGTCAAAACTACCGTCTCGCCATTTGTAGCGGATCAGTACACTGAGACTGAACTGAGGGTAGAAACTTTGAAGTCCGGCGAGCGAGTTATTGTGGATCGTACCCTGACAGTCCAGTATATCTACAATATGTGGTATTGGTATGCACGCCTGATCTCATAATGATTCTAGCAATCGGCTAATGGAATCTTAGGATGATCAATATCGGATCTCTAGGTGGGCTAGCAACGACGTTGCTAGAGCAGTATGTAGGCTTCTGGGCTGCTTACTTGCTGTCATTCATCTCATTGTGGATATCGGTTCTCATCCTAGTGATTTGGAGAACCAAATTTGGTGAGTGCCACCTGATTTATTGACACATACAATGTTTCTTTGACTAACGGTCCGACACAGTTCATGAACCGGCTCGTGGAAACATCATGCCCCAAGCCTTCAAGGCCTGCATCTATGCGTGCCGAAGCGGATTCAACATGGACAACACGAAGCCCGGGCCACAGCTTGAAAATTATGGCCGAACCGTCACCTGGGACGACAAGTTCATAGACGACATCAAACGCGCCCTTTTAGCATGTCGAGTCTCGTAAGGACCCTTTCCCCCTGACTTTCGCAAACCTTTGACTAAATTTTCAATTCTAGCCTCGGCCTCCCAATCTTCTGGCTTTGCTGGGGCCAAGCCTTCAACAACTTAATCTCTCAAGCCGCGGCCATGCAAACCTACGGCATCCCAAACGACCTTTTCAAAACACTCAACCCAGTAGCCTGCATAATCTTCGGTCCCATCTTCCAGAATTGGCTATATCCGTTCCTGCAACGCCATCGCATTCCCTTCCGCCCAATATCTCGTCTAACAGTCGGGTTTCTCTTCATGGCGCTTTCCCTCGCCCTCGCGACGGGAATTCAGCAACTCGTTTACGACACCCCTCCATGCCACACATCCCCACTAAACTGTCCAGCATCAAATGGTGGCACGATCCCAAACCATGTCAATGTTTTCCTACAAACACCCATTTACGTTGCCATGGCGTTCTCTGAGTTGCTCGCCCTGACAACAAGCTACGAGTATGCGTACAGCAAAGCGCCCGCCAGGATGAAGAGCTGCGTGCAGGCTATCAGTGTATTCATGGCGGGCGTCGGAAGTGCGCTCGGCATGGCGATTAGCCCCGTTGCAGAAGACCCGAATATGGTGGTCGTCTATGGCAGTTTGACGGGCGTCATGGCGCTCAATGCAGGTGTATTTTGGGGCGCGTTTAGAAAGCTAGATGCTATTGATGAGGATTTGAATGATGCAGTTTTGGAGGGGGACAAGAGTGCATTGCAGGATGATAGGGAGGATGAGAAGACGAGAGCGTAAGGGTCAAGAGAACAAGGGGCGCCGGGGTTGAGGGTCGACTGGATACCTGTCGATTTCAGTGAATGAGTGATTGACTTCCGTTGCAACTGCCGTATCTAGATGCCCAAGCAGGACTATCCACCTTTCCTGCATCTCATATTCAAAAGCAATGCGTAAAGCATTATGAACTACGGATACTATCAAGAGCTTCAGCTGCGAAATTCATTACCTGCATCTGAATAACTCCTGCAGTTAGACAAGAAATAATTGATCTCAATGAAAGCAATAATAGCAATGCATACTCCGTACAATGCATACCAAATTATCCTGATTTTTCCGATCGACGATTTGAATATGAGTATCCAGCAAGTGTCATTTCATCTACTTCGTCTACCCAGGTCCAAAACACCCACGAGCCCAACCTACGTTGTGACATGTCATGACACTCTGTACGCATGCAGTTCCCAGTCCGGTAAGCCGCATGTTTCTATAACAGGGTTTATGGTTTGGATCGAAGATCGCACGTTGCATCCACTTTCCGTCGATTAGCTGCATCCCACCCCCGCAGACATGCAGCATGCGGGTGTGAGGGGGCGCGCCGGGGCGGATCGAGAGTGTGGGCCGGTGAATGGGCTTAGCGCTGAGGTAAAAAAAAGATGTGGTCACTTGTACATTCAGTGAACATGCGGGCGATCAATAATCTTTTGCAAGAAAATGACCGAACGCCATTTCGTAAGCTTTTGAGCAATCGGACAGGTCTGCGTACACTGTTTTATTCCTGTTTCGTCAGGCCAATTTCAGGGTTGGGTGTTTTGGGAATGCCCACCTGAACCCCCAGGTCTTCAAATACGTAGATTTTTAAGGATCTAGGATAATATTCGTGTCAATAAAATTCTACACTTCCAATTCATCATGCCCATACAAATCGAAACTCTTAATGGAATTGCTTCCAAGGAATGTGCCGACAACGCGCAGTCTTCCCTCTCTTCACAACCGCAATGGGTGGTCCAGAAATTCGGTGGAACGAGCATAGGAAAGTTTCCAACGAAGGTGAAAGCCGCTATCATCGGGTAAGTGATTATAATTCCTTCCCAATTAAATAAAATCCCTTGAATTGCAAAGTTAAAGACGAAGTGGGGTTTTAATATTCTTGTAGATCTCAGCGGCTAGGTGAAGCCCGTGTAGCAGTTGTTTGTTCCGCTCGTAGTGATGCAAGTAAAGACACTGGAACCACGAGTAGGTATGGATCAAACCCCCAGCAGCCATATATTGGAAATATGGACGTCCAACTGACGTGGGCTGGCAAGGCTTTTCCGGGCAATTCATGAGGCACAGCTACCGGGCTCAAGAGATTTCGAGGCCATCATTGCGACAATCAAAGATGAGCATTTCATGGCCGCAGAGAGAGTCATAGGCGTTGTCGAAATCGTTAGCCAGCTCTTTCAAGCGATCGAAGCGGAGCTTGCGAAGGTTTCGATGGTCTTACGCTGTGTTCAGCAAACTCAATGCTTGAGCGAGCATGACAGAGATTTCATAATAAGTAGGGGAGAGAAGCTGAGCTGCTTGTTCTTAACGGCTCTTTTCCGTTCTTTGAATGTCACCGCTGTCTGCATTGATTTATACGACCTTCTTGCATCTTATTCTAAAGATGTGTCACCCTCGCAGCAAGTAGACAAATCGCTTTTCGAAGCGATAACGCAGGAAATCTCGAGTCGCATTGATCGAGATTGCAAGCATGGCATACCGATCATCACTGGGTTCTTTGGGGGCATGCCGGGAGGCTTGCTAAAAAGTGTCGGCAGGGGATATTCTGACCTCTGCGCAGCATTGGTCGCCGTTTCGCTGGGAGCCCAAGAACTGCAGATCTGGAAGGAGGTTGATGGTGTCTTCAATGCAGATCCACGTAAGGTTCCTACAGCCTCCTTGCTGAAATCCATCTCTCCATCCGAGGCTGCGGAACTTGCTTTCTATGGAGCAGAGGTCATACACCCCTCCACTATGGAGCATGTCATGCAGGCAAACATCCCCATTCGGATCAAAAACGTCATGAACCCTGGATCTCCAGGAACAAAGATTGAACCCGTCAAGGCGGATCCTGTTCAGAATTTCTCCGTCAAACCCGTGAACCGCAACACCGGCGGTTCCAAGGATCTTCCAATCAAACCAGTCGCGGTTAGTGTTAAGCAGGACATGGTCGTACTGAACATCCAAACACGCGACCGCTCCTGTAGCGCCGCTAGCTATCTTGCAAAGATCTTCGCAGTTGTGGAACAGCATAACCTGAAGATCGATCTCATCTCCTCGAGCGAGATGAACGTGTCACTAGCTGTTCGCTCCTCCGAAGGACAAACTGTGGCACCAGTTCGTAGAGACAGCTTGAACGAATATGAGACAGTCTCAATCACGGACCTTGACCTTGCTTCTGCTCTTCAAGCCTTTGACCGATTCGGCACCGTCGATATTCTTGCCAATATGGCTATCATCAGCCTGATTGGCGATGGCCTGAAGCAGATGACAGGAACAAGTGCGAAGTTTTTCAACGTTCTCGCAGATAATGATATAAACATTGAGATGATCTCACAAGGTACGTACAATTCACACATCATTAAATACTGTAAGAAAGTAAAGTATGCTTAATGTATTGGCAGGTGCAAGCGAGACTAACATATCGGCTGTTATTGAAGGCCAAAAGACGGATAAGGCATTGATTGCGATACACCGTAGTTTATTTAGCATAGTGCCTGAAACTACCTACCCGCGTATTGCCGGGGGTAAGGGATGGTATCTAGGTGCGTAAAAAGGCTTGACGATGGATTTTCACATATTCCAGTCTTTGTAGCGTCACTAGTGAGCGCTCATCGGTGTAGGAATTATTATACGTCTCCCAATCATACCTAACTGTATCTATGACCTGGTTAAATCTGCGGTGATATTCTTTGAAACAATCTTCGACATACTGATATAACGTTTTCTGCTTCAAGTCTAATGTGCTCCACTTGTTGTATGAAATCATGCTTGTACCGGGTACGCACGCGGGCTCATCTGCAAATCCATGACCGGCTCGCCACAACCCCACGCACTCTCGAAACCCCAAGCGTTCATTTTGTACTTCTCATATTTGGTCAATGGAATCGAAGTATTGGATTCGCCGATCGGCTGCAAGAGAGTGGGTGCTGACCAATCGCCCTCACGTTCGCCCTCGATCGCTTTGTCGTACGTAATTCCTTCCGTCTTCTGCTTTTTGTTTCTATTCTCTTGATGAATTTCTTCTTCCATTGATCTCTTCCTCTTCATCCCCTTATTCCTGTGAGTATTGATGACTCCGTTGTTGGCGACGGGAAATGTTGGTAGTTGTGCTGGAATCAACCCTGCATTCACCCATACGCACTCCAATTCGCACTCCACTTCTTCCCGTAGCGAATTATACAGAGAGATGACATTGTCAATGCGCTTCTCCACATTCTTCTCACCTTCGGAGCTATTGAATGTGCCATGGGCAAATTGCTCGATCTGGCGTGATGCCAGGATTAGGTTATGTATCTTCTGGGCCAGTGAAAGTGAGAGGAGAAGGGAGGTCTGTGGTGTTGAAGGTTGGGTAGGATGGACCTTGTGATTGGTTACGACGAGACGTGATTTTTGGGCGAAAGGAAGAGGTTGACGGGTAGGATTGGATTGATGCGGATGTTTGGGAGGCGAATCCTCCTTTTGTGAGGTCGATGGAGTCATGTTCAAGCGATATCTTCGAGAAGAGTTTGATGTATGCCCAAAATGTACGTAGAGATATTTGCAATATGCCAGGGTAAGAGTAGTAGAAGAGTAAGGAAGAATCCTGGGATATCAATGTTGTTTAACACCAGTCATTCAGGGTGGTCACCGGCACCTATGAGATCCTGGACAACAAAGACTAAGCTACAGATTCAAGACATCGGGCAGAAACAAAGAGCAATAATCCCGCCTCCTTTTGGTTTCGCTTGCTTTGTCTCTGCTGTTTGACAAACATGCGTACTTTTCTTTGTCTTGAAGCACATAATGTTATGGAGTGACTACTATGAACAGAAGTTTCTAATTTGTTTGAGAGTCAGATCTATATACTATAAGACATGATAGCTCGTTGCCAAAATCCTATGTTTATCTTAACAAGAAGAATTGTACAATGTAATCATGTGCATGAGAATTGTTTAGAAACGAGTTCCAGAGACACGAAGATTTGTTTGTGGAGGCCAATAGTATAGCGACATCGTGGCTATCACACAACGCAAATTGTTCATGTTATGCCACAATGCTCAAGAATTATATATACATGCCTCGTAGGTGTTCCTGAGCATTTCCCATAATCACTAATTTCAATCACTTTACGACTTCGTTGACTTTGTAGATCAAGAATCATCTCGGAATCTCAGGTAGACTCCAGACAGCAAAATAAGTCAAGAAATCGTTAAGAATTCATATGAAAATACAAAATGCCCGCTAACAGACACTACAGCCATAGGCCCCAACCTACAGAGTATCGACCGTATCCATCGCGCACAGATGGTTACCCTCAACGATTTGCCACCCCTGCAGAAAGGAGAGGGGGTTGGGACGACCGAAGGCGTTTTCGACAGTACAGTGGCCTCCCGAAGGGTCCAAAGTTTGAGGCGCCGCAAGTTATTGGAAGGTCGCTCGTGACTTATGGTGATCTATATCCGGATAGTTCTGTTGACACGACGGGAAGTAGCTCCTCGCCCAGTAAACGGCCATCCAAGTCTCTACCATGGACAAAAGAAGGCCAGGAAAATAAGCAAAGCCCGCTGAATGTTGAAAAGAGGTTGGCGTGTATAAGCCGAGGAAGTGGTGGGGTGACAGACAGTGTGTCGGATACTGATTCCAAAAGATCAACAGAATCAACCGAATCAAAGCGATCAATCCGGTTGATCAAACCTGAAGTACAGTCCCAAATTTCTAAAAGATACTCGCACTGCGGACCGTCCTCAGAGCTTCAGTTCGATGGCGAGATTCCATATGTACGGAGCATCCTCAACCACATGTGGGATTCATTCCATACGATTACTGTATACTGCATGGGTATGCTAGAACCTGGAGACATCATCTACTATCTAAGACCATTCACAGTTCATCACGATAGAGTCAGTAATAGCACTGTCAGGTCGCGCTCTGGCTCCACTGCACTTATGCAGATGAAGGGTCGGTTTGGCATTGTGGTCTCAAAGTTTTCTGAGCATATCAAAGTTGCGGACGCAACAACTTTTGGCCATAGGGGCATTGAGAAGGCCAAGTCACGGGCAGTTTTCCACGAATACGTTGGACTTGTCGAGAAGGACTGTTATGACAATTCACAGTCTCTGGTGCACCAACCATTGGAGATTGAATCAATCTGCCACCCCTTCGGCAGTCTAACCTCCGTTCATCTGGTCACAGAGAAGATATCCATCAGCAATCAGATCATGATCGCTGGCCACATTACATCCGAATCATTGACCCGATTGTGGTCATTGATCAGGGAAGTAGAGGATTCATGTATTCAGTGAGCTTTTGGGGTACGGACCGATAGAATTTCGAGGTGCAATGGTTAACTAGGTGGTACAAGGTCTGGGTACTAGGTGCGCAGCTACGATTGGGGGGCATTACGAGTAATCGCAGGACGAATAATTGTACATATATATGAACAACACGGTTTATCTATTGTATATGAGGGGCCGACAAATGTCGAGTTTTTGTTAAAGCATTTTAATGGCTGGGAATAGTTGGGAAGGGCAATTTTGGGGACGCGGTTGTCAGGTCCACTGCAAAAAGAAGAGAATTGTAATATACATTAGCAAGTTTCTGATGTTTTCCTAATTATATCCGCACAAAGCTAATATGTGATAACCCTATTCTTTCCCATCATTGTTTTCCAGGGTCCTCACCAGATTAGGAACTTGGCATTCTGGACTTGTAGTTTCGGCCATTTGGCGCTCAATAAAAGTGTGTTTGACTCTGTATCTTGCATTGTAGATCTTTGTTTCAATGCCGAGAAACTCAGAGAGCGACACCGGAGGCTTCATTACACGCGAGCTACACTACGGTAGATGATAATTTCTTTCGTCAGGCGGTCCGAGCTTGTGCATCTAAGACAAAGTTGAATTAATTCGGCCTCAGACTGATCTCCCATCAAAGGAAATGGGCTGGCTCACTTAACGCCGGTTCGCGCATACGAATACGCCGTACGTAATGTTATACGGGGAAACGGCAGGAGTAAACGGGTACACTGTTGGCTGTCTTTGAAGATCATGAAGCGCTAATCATTAATAAATCAACTTTAAAACTCAACTCTCCTGGCGAAGTAAGTATCGTGACTCGGTATCAATAATGTAGCAGCTGCGTTTCTACCAATGCATTTAATATAAGAGTATGAATGCCTAACCACCTTGGTACATAGGATAGATAGGTAAGTACCGGAGTACCTGCCCTACAGTCGTTTCCTTGCTTCATCTGGGACAATGTGATGTGTAAGAAGCCGAAGAGATGCCTGAGATAGAATCATCTCAAAAATCGGGCTGAACCAAATATAGCTCCAAAGGAATCTTTGGATTCAGTTCGCCTTTGACATGATTGATGTCTTTGTTCATCTCTAGGCTAGGTACTTGGCCATCACAAAATCGTTGTGGATCGCTGCACTGACACTGTGGAATAGATATGCGTATCTCGGAAACGATCGATGCTCCGTTTTGGAATACGGACCTGAGCATGGCTTATTTATCAGTAACTGGAGAATAGTACAGTTACTTAATCGTGATGGATACGCGGAAAAAGAAGGAGGGCATCTTTGGTGACGTCACGTGGTTTCAGCATTGAGCAGATCTGATTGGATGTTCTCGAAATAGAAACAGTGCGCCGCCACACGAACCCGCTGTTCTGGCTTAAACCCCTGCATGGCAATGGGACCGCGTCGTCATTCACAGGCCGTGCTTGAGAGGAGCAGCACCACAGCCTCGAAACGCGTGTTCGTTAGTTTCGCAGCAGCGGGGTGCATAGTTGGGACCACTCTTTTTTTTGTTCGAATATATACTCCTTTCTGGCTCTCACATTAAGAGCTTCTCCAACTACATCCCCAGGGTCCTTCTCCGACGTCATTGTACCAGTCCGAGCCAGTCATATTCTGCTATGAAGCCATGTTAGACGAGAACCTACCCAGTGAGTAGTTCACAAAGTCTAAACAACATGTTCGCATGTAGCTAACTCACTAGTAGCGTTCTTTCTCAAGGCTTCACCCGGTGGCATCAAACATAACGAATCCTACTACTTCACCCAGCATGGTTCCGAACCAGAAGCGACATACTCGCTGAAGCATCTCGACCCCGCCTCGAACGAAGCCAAAAACACCTACGCCGCGGCCCTCTTCGATGCACACAATCCCGATATTCTGTACAGCGAGGTTCTAGCAAAGCCCGGTTGGACACAACCGTCCTTATCACAGGAGGAAATCCGCAGGAATGGAGGTGTTCCACCCCCACCGCAGCCGATCTTCCCCACCGAATTCGCGGTGCAGCTCTACAATCCCGATATGCAGATCATCGTACGGCAGCAGACATCGAAATGGAGCAGCACAGTGACCTACGAATTCAACATGCCGCAGACGACATTCCGAACACCGAGCTCATCGAGCCTCGACCGTAGCCAGGACGACCCTGGAGCGGATTCCACAACGCCCAAGATAAACTTCGTATGGAGGAAGGAAGGGAGATTTGGCAAGGATTTGACATGCTACATGACTGGGAAAACAACAGACCCAACCGGAAAGAAGGCTAAGAAGAGCAAAGAACCGGATATCGTGGTCGCCCTGTTCTCTGGATTGAGGGAGTTGACCATTATGGAGACGAATCTTTACAGGGTGGAAATGGAAGACTATAAAGGTCTGGAGGTTGTCTTGCTGTTGGGAGCGGCAGTGATCAGGGACCTTTTCTTCAGCAACACGCGGGAGACGTTCAACATCATCGACCCTAACTCGCGGAAGAACAGTGGTCCTCTACGGGGCAGAAAGGGCTCCTCTCCCCTTCAACCCGGAAATACGATCCCACCCGTGATGACTCCTCGACCACAAGCACCACCTCAACAGCCACCTCGATTACAGCAGCCCATGCAGTCTGAAAAAGCGGCATTGGCAAATGGGTTGTACAATAATCAACCATCGCCGAACGCTGCCAAACGCACCTCACTGCCGCCACTTCAAACTGGCAGGCAGCCTACCAGCCCACCTAGCACACAGCCTGCAAAGCGCTTAGATCCACGTGCGCAATGGGAGATCGATGCCGAAACAGCTCGTCTGAAAGCACAAGTGGAGGCCGAAGCACGGGAACAAAAACGACAAGAAGAAGTCAACCGTCGCGCACGCCGGAAAGCGGAAGAAGAAGAAGCACGCAAAACGCGCAAATTCCTCGAGCAAGAAGAGAGGCAGCGCCAACTGGAAGAAAAAGAGCGTCGACGGAAGCAAGCCGAGGTGGACAAGGAGACGGAGCGTCTGCGGAAACAATTCGGCGATCAGAGTAGCTTACTCCCTCCCACGCGACCGCAACAGACCCAGCGACATTCTACACCTTCTATGCAGGCACCGGCTGGATCCTGGCAGACTGCACGACCCGCACATCCTCCCCGTCCGGCTGCTGCACATGGTCCGTACTTGCAGCCTCCTGGTCTTGCCCAACGTCCCGCCGCGAGCCAGAGTTCGTTTTTCCACAGCAGTTCACTTAGGCCCGCAGATGCACAGGCTAAGATGAAGAAGAAGAGCTTCTGGGGACTACGAAGCTCGAGCGAGAACAGCACGAGTACATTGAAGAAGAAGCAAAGCAGCATGTTCTAGAAGAACAAGCATTGTTCATGTTCATATGCGATCAGCAACAAGCATTTATGATTCCCATTATTCGCGTTCATGATATCCACCAGGGCATTCGTTTCCAAAAGTAGACTAGGGCATGCATTTCCTCCTTGGCGTCAGGTACCATTCATCAAAACGACAAGTTCATACTTTTTGTAGATATTCCGAATGAAATGAGCATGCATATGAATCAAATCGAAAAATCCTGAACCAAATTGATACTCTATTCTTTTATCCACTCCCATGTTCTTATACTCTATGAAGGCACGACATGAAGCCCTTTATGATCATCCAAAGTCTGGACTTCTCTCCTCGGAATGGCAGCCAATCACGACGCACCATTCACTCTTGGCAAAATGAGCAAGTTTGAGCAGTAAAAACCTACAGTTTACCTCCCACAGCGAGACCATCGACATTCATAACCTTGAAGGGAGTAGCGATTGAATGGATTTGTATGGATTGCACGGCTACCGGAAAAGCTAATCACGTACCCAAAGACGCCACAATCAGCTCAATCCAAGGGTCCATTGGCCAATTCTCCTTGTTCACCTTCCCTCAACTCCATGGTCATATGCATGCTATGGATCCGAGCCATGTTTGTTTGCTACGCTTCGGGGATAGTTGTTCATGATTTGTTCGGAACACGCAGAATTAGGGATGGGGTGCGAGGTGGGAATGTGGGAATGGGGCGGCGGGGTCTGGCGAGAACTTCGCGATGTGGGAAGGAGAGGTGGGGAGGTTGGAGAGGTATAAAGGAGCTGGTATCTCGCACGAATACGAGAATTCTTGGTTGTTTGTTTGTTGACCTTTTTTACTATCGCTGAGGTCGTGAGATTGTGATTTAATCTCGTGTCTTGCTTGCATCATCCGAATAGCCCATTCATTTGCAATTGGAATACGATTGAACATTATCAAGATGAGGTTCACCACCGTTACCGCAGCTTTGTCTGCTATGAGCGTCGCTTCTGCGCATTTCCTCGTCGAATATCCTTACTGGCGCGGTGACTCTTTCGAGGAGGGTGCCTCTCAATGGATCTTCCCATGTACGATTGATTTCCCATCCACACCGCATTCCACCACATTCCTAACATCCCCCATCAGGCGCAAACATCAGTGAGACAGAGGACGTCAACAACCGTACCCAATGGCCCGCAACTGGCGGCTCCATCAAGCTGGACGTACACCACCCATGGGCCCTCACCTACGTCAACCTCGGCATCGGCACCAACGTCTCCGCCTTCAACATCTCCCTCGTCTCCAACTTCAACCAGACCGGAAACGGAACCTTCTGTCTGAAGGAGACCGGCAAGGCTAAGCTCGCGGCAGGTCTCGCAGCTGCGGGTTTGAACGCGAGCAGTGTCGATGGAAAGCAGGCTTCGTTGCAGATCATCCAGATCGCTTCGACAGGTGCTTCTTTGTACAACGTAGGTTTTCTGCTCTGAGTACACAACAGGTATTCGACGGTACTAATGGATATTGAATAGTGCGCGGATATCACATTCAACGCTACCGCCGCCCTCCTCGCTGACGACGAGTGCTCGAACTCAACCGGCGTCGCTGGCGTTTCCATCCAAAACGTAAACGCAAATGGAACCTCTACAGCACCTCCCAGCTCGAGCAGCTCTCCCGGTGCCGCCGCCAACGTCCGTCCAATGGTTGGAGGAAGTCTGATCGCTGGTCTTGTCGGTCTGGCTGTATTGTTGTAAGGGTTATGCCCTTTGTGTAAGGAGGTGGAAATTTGCCGCATATATACCATTAGCGTTTCAGATTATATGATAATGAACAGACACGACGTCATGTGTTCTTCCATTTCCCCTGAAACCCCAATTTCGTAAACTAGACTCAGAGTTTACCTCCCCGTGTATAGAGCCATGCTTTGACATCGTCGATGCCCAGCACACCCGTCAGCAGCATCTTTCCAAAGACATCAACATCGTCCGGTTTAGCATTCTCCAGAAGATTGTCGAAGTCCAATTCCTTAACGAGGAAATGATTCTTCTCGTTCCATGCCAATGCGAAATCTAACGCATTGTCGACTTTCCAGAGATGAGCAGAGTAGGTAACACGATTACCCAGCACAAGATCGTCTCTACACGCAGACAGCCAGCCGCGGAATAGTTTACACAAGGCAACGAAATGTAAAGCGATCAGTAGTGTTCTCCGGCTTGATTCTCTGATGATGTAGTTCTTCCATGCTGTTCGCGCTGCTGCGCTTGGATAGAGCTGTATGGGTCCGCTTGGATCTTCGTACGACTGGATCATCGAATGGAGAGCATACCCAGCCTCTTCCAGAGCTTTGGTGGTCACATCGATGTAGGCATGGTAGCGTATGTCGTCATTGAAAAAGTGTATTATCTGGTACAGAAGGAGCGCATGTGTTCTTGCGAGCAATTGGGTCGGTGAATGGGTGATGGGAGTATCGAGTAGTTCTTTCGTGCGTTCGGTTACATGGCGGGCAACAACTGTAGCGTTGATCTCATTGCGCGATATGTAGAGCGCACAGGCGGCCTGAGCGTCCTGAACGCATCGAGGCATATCGTCTGCGTAAAGCTGGGGGTGGCACCAGTGAGTACAGTTTTCCTTCACCATCATTGCCGGGGCGAGCTTGAGCTGTTGCATCGAGTACTCGACACGAGACCGAGCCTGAGACGACACCTGCGCTGCGGTAAACTGTTTGCCCACGCGATAGTTGGGACTTGTTGGCATTGGGGTGAGTTCCATTGCCTCGACATCTCCACCAAGTAAGTCATTCAGTGTATCGACTGATTGATTGGCTGAAGGGAAGTCGAAATCGAGTGCACCAACTCCAGGTTCATTCAGCATAGCGACAGGGAAAAGCTCATCATCAGGTATCAATTCTGGCTCAGTGCTCTCATCTCGTATCGTGGAATCTACGAGTTGAGAGGGCATTTGAGGATATACGCAACGAAGATCTTGCTTCCTACATCGTGTACAACACGGTTGACTTTGATTACAGCGACGCTTGGATTTTGCGCATTCCGAGCACGATTTTTGTCTTCCCTGAGCGTTGTTCGACCGTAGTCTATCGGCAGGCATTCCAATATATTGGAAGATGGGACAAGATGATGACTTGCCAAAGTGACTTTGTAGTTACAATGAGCAATCGAGCCATCACGTCAGATGAATGGCGGACTTCCGCACATCACGTGATCATGGAAGTCCGCAATTTCGTCCACCTAGAAGACTCGAATTGGCTAGTGCAGGTTGATGACAATCACACTAAACAGCCTTTGGGCCAACTGAGTAGGTGAATGGTACGCCATTCACAACTGGCATTTCTCAGCATCAAAATATCAAAATGCTGGTGATCTATAAAAGTCACAGTTGGGATCTCTTCACAATGCCCAGTTCAGATCCTATCAAAGTCTACAATAGTACATCCCTATCTTCATATCCTCAATGAATTCCAAAACCGTCCTCGTCACACGCGCCACTGGCAGCCAAGGCAAAGCTGCTGCTCACCACCTCTTAAAGTCTGGGTGGAAGGTCCATGCTCTGATAAGAGACACAAAAGATGCGCGAGCTCAGGCACTGGCAGATGAAGGAGCAATTCTATTCGAAGGAACTCTTTCCAACACTGAAGCTGTCGAATCCGCAATTCAAGGATGCTCTGCAATCTTCTTAAATCAGATGCCCTCGTTCACCGACGATTCCGAAACCAAGGAGGCGTTATCACTGATCACAATCGCCAAATCCGTCGGAGTGAAGCACATCGTTCATTCAACATCCCTACCAATCAGTGGCCCTGAATTACGGAGCAAATACTCTGCACCTCCGGCATCTATACTTGCTCCAGCTCTGTTGGGCAAGGCTGACGTTGAAAACCTCATTCGCGGGTCCGGGATATCCTGGACTATCATTCGCCCAGGATTCTTCATGTCTAACTTCCTCGACGCTCCTAAATGCTACTTCCCATCTCTGTCAGAGGGACAATTCGTCACCAATTTCTTACCCTCCACCACGGTATCTCTAGTGAGCCCTGATGATATCGGTGCTTTTGCAGCGGCGGCCCTTGATAATCCAGCCAAATTCGACGGGAAGGAAATCTCACTCGCGTCCCAGTTGTTAAAACCATCGGAGATCGTATCCACTATCGAATCTGTTAGTGGAAGGAAGATCGATCTAGTGTTCAAAGAAGATGAAGAATGGCAGAAGGGAAATACTAAAGAGGCGAGAGCACGAGACATAGCCTCACTGAACATTAACGAGATTTACGAGCTGGGTCAGATCGTGTCGCGAGACCTTGATGGACTGGTCAACATTCGGAACCTTGAGAGCTATGGAGTTCCTTTGACGTCCTTCAGGGATTTCTTGGAGAAGAACAAGCATCTTATGCCGTTCCATTCCACATGATTTTCTACTGAAGGCGATGCATGTGTTACTAGATGTGCGAGAATCAAATCGTTGACTAGCAAATGGAGAGTATTGGTGCCTTGATGTAGTTGTTCATGATGATACTAAATCTCTAATCATCATCCTCTTCTCCAGCTACCATGTAAACTTGATCACCGACTGCAATGCTATTTCCGAGAAGCTCTGCAACTTCATCGTCCTCGTCTTCTTCATCTTCATCCTCATCCTCGCCGACTTCCTCGCCCTCGCCCGGAACATACTTGCCATCGAGCTCATCTGCAAGGTCTGCGCCGATAACCTCTTCCTCGTTATTGCCACGCTTCTCACCGAAGACAGACCAAGTTATCTTGTCATCAAGTCTTGCTTTATCTATGTTTTTGCTTTGGTTCCATCAGCACGGCACAAGCAATCCAAGTAGAAGTGATTGACATACCTAAAACCAAGACTTCTCCAAACGATCCTCTTGAAGCCAATGGCAAATATGTGTTCTCCTTCAAGGGAAAAGTTCTTCTTTTGGTCGCTGGTTCGCGAATATCCACCTCCGACTTCGGAGTCGAGTTGTGCCCCTGATCGGGTTGTCAGTGAGTGTATCTGGAATTGTACAGTCAAGTGTATCAATTGGCATACCTAATCCAAGCACATCTACACCTCCTGTTGCGATGGTGCTGACAGGAACGGTCAGGTCCACATCAACAGAACTCTCACTCGTTTGTTTTCTACCAAGAGCTGGATCTTTCGCTGTCTGCAATTCGACGATCATGTACGATCGGTGTCCGGTCTCAATGGTCTCATTGAGCCACGCTCGTGCTTGTTCGTCCTTGACAAGCTCGCGGAAGACTGCTTTCGGTTGGCGAAGTAAGTAACGGTTGACCTCAACGGCCTTGAGCTCCGCATCCTTAGAGTTCTTGAAGCTATCCGAATTCTTGAGGAGACGGGTCAACGATAGCCGAAAAGAGTTTGTGCTAGCTGAAGATGCAAGAGCCTCAAAATTTTGGCCGACAGTGCGCAGAACGGATTCTTCAGGAATTGGCTTCGGTGATTGAAATGCATCCATCACGGGGTCTTTGAGAGTATCGGCGAGCCATCCTAGGCCCAGCGCCGATGAGGGCAAAAATTCGTTGAGCAAAAGAAGATTGGCTGCCATTCTGATCTGTACAATAGTGTATCGAGAACAGTTACAATGGATGGAGAGGATGAAAGTTTATAGCAATTGGATTGCTCGGCCAGTAAATGCCAAGCCTGGAAGCAACAACACTGCAAGCTATTTCAGCTCAGTGCACCTTTTAGTTATTCCTACTGCAACTAAGAGTTCCAATCTTCTGCTGACCTATCATTAATTTGAAACTATTTTAGTTAGAAACTAGCAAGGAAGTTAGCTAATGTACATTCATCACACAGAGCGCGGCTGAATATTTGGCATGCACCAGATATGGAAATGTAACCTCGAAACTCCCATGCCAAAGGAATGAATATTTGGTGGGGAGGTAATGAAATCGTCCCATTGCTGACTGTTGGGTCAACGAATATTCCGCTCCACGAGTCATGGCCTAGGTTTGTTTATCATTTCTACGACATCGTCAAGACGTCTCTCGCCGTCCATTGGTGCAACTAGACGAATCTGGTAGTTTGGGGGCCAGAATTCTGGACCGGTAGTCGTCTAGGCACAACCCTGTTTAGTGCTTATATCTCCAATGTCGCATGCTCTACCCGCACGGCCACATGTCCGACTAGTTGGGCCCGTAAAGCATGCCTCTTTTGTAGAATTAAGTTCACTCGAGAAACTACAAGCCCCAGTTATTCCAAAGTACAGAGGGTTGGCACGTCAGGCAGGCCGCATGCTAACTTCATGTATGTTCTATACCTAAAGTGTCTATTTAAGAGTGTACTGTAGCCAGCAAACAATCTTAACTGGTCGCGAAAAACCTCGAGAAGGCACTGTTGTGGACATAAAATACTAGCAGAGGGGCAGCCCGACGTGTCTAATTCAGAACAAACAACATCCCGTATTCTTCGTCCAATAATGTACACTTCATTCGTCTTCTAAACGGAATCCGTCTCTCTTTTCACATATCAAAAAATTCACGAACATTTGGATTTCGAGGCTTTTAAGAACAATGCCGTTCTCCAAAGCCATGAAGCGCCTTGGCGGGTCTGTCCGATCAGCGCTGGGTGTAATGGATAAAGCAACAGAAGAAAAGATCCCAATCGCCGAAGAGCTCGCGTTCCAGGCTACGGAGCAGGCTGATTACTACCAACGCAATGGCGATATCAACGCTCTCCGCAAGGCAATTAGTCTTTCACAAGGAGCGATCAATGTCTTGAATGAAGACCATTCACCGCAGCCGTTTGCGCGCAATGACTTTTTGAGCGAATTCCTGCACGATCTATTCCTCGCGGAATGCCACCAGACCCGAGATCTATTCTTTGCGACAAATGATAGTAAGGTTCTGGACGAACTCATAGAGAAACTACGACCGATCTATGATCTCGCACCGAAACCCTCGCGGTGCAACCTCTTCGAAGCTTGTTTTCTGAGTAGGACGTACATCTACCGTTACTTTGCCTATGGGGAGAAAAATGATGACGACTACCAGGCTGCACTTGAATTAGCCAATGCCGCGTTGTCCAATTTGAAAAAGTGGAAGAGTAAGCTCACACTATTACCGCAGGATCTCGAAACCATCAACGATATACGTCAAATTGTAGAAATGCCGATAGGTGTAACCAAGGGGTTATTTCTGTATAACAGAGCTTCCAGCCTGAAGCGTCAGTTCGGCTTGCGGAGAGATCTTACAGATCTTGAGTCTGCCCGATCGTCCTTTGCCCAGGCCTTGAAGCTATTTCCACCCTCGAACGAATACCATACCAAGGCTGCAGTGGAGGTGGCAGATTGTGTGGTCAATCAAGTCAATCGAACGAGTGATGTGAAGAACCTCAGTTCAGCGTTACAGTCCATCAACACCATCAATTTCGAATCTTTGAATCCAGAAAGTTTTGTGGATGCTGCTATCACGAAGACACTCCTTTTCAGGGCAAAGTTTGATCACTATTCCGATCCAAAGGATCTTGAAATGGCAATTGAAACCGCCAAGAAAGCCGCACAACCAAAGATCAAAAACATAAACAACCGCATAACAGCCTTACAAACCCTAAGCAATCAGCTTTGTCGAAGGGCTGAGCTTCGATTATCAGTCGACGACATGGATGCATCAATTGCCGCAGCAAGACAGGGTCTAGAGGTGTGCCCAGCGAAGTGGCCGCAACGATCTGGAGCATACACTGTTCTTGGTAGCAGGCTTGGAATTAAATATTCCATCTTTGGAAACGTTGAAGATCTCACCGAGTCAATTACCCTACTACGCGAGGCCGTTTCTGCGCTACCTAAAGAAAATAGCATGAGAGCTATGCGTTTACATAATCTGGCCAATGGTTTGAGGGATGTTTACTCGAGCACTGGAAACTCTGATGCTTTGGAGGAGTGCATCGCATTGGAACGTGAGGCACTGCGCATTGTTTCAGATGATGATTCATCGAAATATGTTATGCTTGATTCCTTGAGTTTGTTCCTCAACTTACGCTACAAAATCACCCAGAGTTCGGAGGATTTGAATGAGGCAATATCTGCTGCCGAAGATGCTTTACAAGGCACACCTAGAGGTAACACGAGCACGCTGATGCAAAACTTATATCTGAACTACACTAATGATTCTAAAACAGGACATATACGTTATCCCAAACGTCTCCACTCTTTAGCAAGCGTCTTGGTTGATAAATTTTCACGTACAAAGGAAATTCAAGTAGTTGATCGAGCGATTCAACTTGCCTCAGATGCTATTTCCAGTAGCACATACGACGAGGAAAGTCAGGTGCATTATCTATTCACGCTCTCGGCATGTCTTTCTTCCAAGTACCGCATAAGCAAAGACCTACAGGATCTTGATAAGGCCATCAAAATCTCTCGAGAAGTGCTCGGTAAGCTATTGTCGCCTAGATCGAGAAGAAGGAAATCGCACAATTGAAGAGAAGCTCCAACTAACTTCGTGTCATAGAACGTGGCCCTGCTTCACATCCTTCGAGATATCGTTGGAAGAGGGATCTTGGGACTCAACTCCAAAAGAGGTTCGATGCTACCGACAGTATGGAAGAAAGAAGGAAATACCTGGCCGAAGCATTGAATCTCCAAGAGGAATGCATCAAAGAAATTCCCGCTGCGGATCCTGATATGGCTTGGACTCTATGTACAAAAGGGTTTCTGACCTTAAAACTGAATGAAGTACTTCAGGATGATGCCAAAGAGCAACACGATTCAAATCTCTTGGCTGCTATCACTTCTTTCCGGCAAGGCTTCGACCACCCGGCCGCGCTTCCTATGAGTCAGGTACGCAACGGACTCCTAGCGGGTTCATCTTACATCTCCTTGAAGCAATGGGATCATGCCGGTGATATCCTCTCTCGAAGTATTCGAGTATTCAATAAGATAAGCCCCCTTTCATTGGACGAAAATGACAGACAATACCAGCTCTCCGGTCTTAGCAATATGTCCATGTATGCGTGTCTAGCGTTCATTATGCAAAATAAGCCGGATGAGGCCGTGGAGATTTTAGAGGCTGGTCGTGGTGTGATGGCAAATATTGCGATGAGGCAACACGATCGAGTACCAATTCTCAAAGAGAAAAATCCTGACCTTCATGGGCGATATACAGAACTACGAAATTCTCTATCGCAGTCGGTACCTTCCCAAAGATCCCGCACGGTGGATCTCATAAAGCAACGCCGTATGGACCAAGAAAGGTTCGAGCAGCTTGAAGAGGAAATTCGGCAACTTCCTGGGCTGGAGAATTTCAACCGAACAATGTCCGCCAAACAAATACAAGCATTAGCCATCCAGGGTCCGCTTGTGAGCTTTTGTGTCTCTTCGGGCTATCAATCCTCTGCTCTGATTGTCACATCGGATGCGATACAATCTCTACCACTGCCTGAACTTCTCTATGCCGATGTGGAGAAGAAGGTACCCTTGATCACAGGTGACAATCGCCTGAGTTTGCGTCCACCGTCAAAGCGTCCCGTGGCAAACAAGCAGATGAGGGCATTGCTGGCTTGGTTGTGGGAGGTAGCTGTTGAGCCTGTCCTCAAACATCTTGATCTACTACAGAGCCAAGAGAAATCAGAACTCCCTCGAATATGGTGGATCACAAGTAGCTACCTGGGGCTAATGCCACTGCATGCAGCTGGCAAAGGCAGCAAGCACCCGAAAGCCAATACCTACGATCACGTTATATCGTCCTACAGTTCCACATTCTCGGCTTTGGCATTTGCGCGGGAGTGTCAATCCAGAGTTTCTGAATCAGCTCCAAACGTAGCTCTAGTAACGATGCCTCACACAGCAGCTAGATCCAGTTTAAACACTGAAGGCGAAGCAGAGGCAGTCCGCACTGCCTTCTCTAGTACTGATTCGGACCGAGCAGAAAGCGTTTTAGTTGAGCTGTGTCAGCCCCCGGCCGCAGAAGTCCTAAAGCAAGTTCGAGGTGGCAATATCGACATCTTTCACTTCTCTTGCCATGCAGAGCCCGACCTGTCTGATCCGTCGAACACTGCCTTCCTTTTTGGTGACGATGCTTCTGCAGAATCGCCTGACCCAATGCCCATTCAGCATCTGAGGAAATTCAACAGCAATGCAGACCTGTCGTTGCGAGCACCACAGCTTGCATATCTCTCGGCATGCTGCACGGCGCAGCAGTATGATCTCAAGCTTCTGGCTGAGAACGTCCACCTTGCTGCGATCCTGCAGCTCATTGGCTTTCCAGCAGTCATTGGGACTCTTTGGGAAGCTGATGATAAGGCGGCAGCCTTCATAGCCAAGGCATTTTATGAAGAATTAACCCGAATGAACCACGCATACAAAAGCAATGAAGAGAAAAGATCGAAAGAGGACCAAGTGGCACGCGCTTTACACGTCGCTGTAACAGCTTGTCGTAATGCGAAATTTGGCCGTGCGAAGGGATCAGAGGATGTCTTGCTTTGGGCAAACTTTGTGCATTATGGAGCTTGATAATATTGACTTTCAAAGTCGGGTGCTCTACTCAATAGCCTAGAAAATATACCAAGATAGTGGATTCAAATACAGTACAAGAAGTACTACTGAATGATAACCTCTCCCAATTATAGAAACTGTTCTTTATCCTCTAGACTTCCTCAATCTTAACATTATCAGCTTTCTCCACTTCCGATCTATCCCGCATGAGTTGTCCAGCAAGAATGCCGTCACGAACGGATTCTTTCGCGAATAGAATATCAATCTCTTCGAGCGTCTTGCCGGTGGTTTCAGGACACATAAACCATACAAATGGCATCGCAATCCAGTTGCTGAGCAGCATCCAGATCCAGATCTTCCAACCAACTTTTTCAAGGGCGATGCCCCCGGCGAAGACGGTAATGAAGCTGAACAACCACTCACCGAAGGCCCCTGCAGCACCGCCGATATGACGATGCTTAAGAGGTGCAATCTAATTGGATTAGTCTGAGGGCACTTTCTGAAGATGATGTGACGTACTTCAGGGCCATATAACCAAGGAACACCAATCCAGCCATAACCAAACACCATATTCCACACACAGATCACGATTGCAGCGGCCCATTGCGTGCTGAGCGATGGATTTGGTATTCCAATCAAGGCTACGAAAACGGTCATGAAGAGTGAGCATACGAATGCAGACCAGAACATGATCCGTCGTCGTCCAAATTTCTCGATAGTTGGAGGTAATGGGTACGTTCCTATGGCGAACATGGTATTCATTATAGCGGCCAGGAGCTGGGACAAGAAGTCCGACAGACCAACATTCTTGAAAATGACGGTTGAGTAGTAGACCGAGAGATTGATGCCTATGCGCGTTAGCTATATTTTCCCGGCTGGGAGTTTTGAACCTACCCATCATTTGTTGGATCGATAAGACGAGGAAAGCGATCCTGATACGTCGCCCAGCCTTCAGGTCGGTGTTATCCCAAAAAAGGCTCAAAATGTTGAACTTGTTCTCTTCCTCGGATTCCAATTTCAATGAAGCCATGATCTCTTGTTTCATATACTGGACATCGGGATGGTCTAAGGCTTTGTCATGAAGTTTTATGAGTACTCCATCACCGTCAGACTCCCTTCCTTTTGCATAGTACCATCGCGGGGTATCCGGAAGGAACAGCATTACTGAACCGGATATCAACGCGAAGAACCCCTGGAAGCCAATTGGAAATCTCCAGGAGATCTGAGTATTCAATCTTGTAAATCCGAAGTCCATCCAGTAAGCAATTGGTATTCCAGTGATGAGCAGTGCGCAGGTGAATGCCACTTCAGGACCACGCTCGCCAGGTGTAATACTCATTTCGCTAAGGTACATTGGCACAGTGCATGAAATGAACCCAATGCCAAACCCACAGACAATACGGCCGACTATTATCTGTGGAACACTCCATGCACTTGCTTGTAGACTTGCTCCGATGATAACGCAGAGATTTCCAAGGAGGATGATATTTCGACGCCCTAATGGCATTCCAACGATGGAGACGAAGAGTGAACACACGCAGGCTGCTAGGGTGTAAGACGACGCGATCATGGGAATCACATAAGCTCCAGTCGGATGCTAGCACTTGTTAGACATGTATTCCAAATGGATCTTGTTCACATACACCCATTGCATCGAGGAACGGTTTGGTTGTCTGTACCCCTCCAAGAACTCCCGCATCATAGCTATTGCCGTCAGTAAACAGCGATTGAAGTCATAAGGAAGAACCAACCCATAGAGCATAAAAGACTACACACTATTAATATTTGATATACACACTATGTGTTAATGGGTACATACCACTCCGCAACTCATGCGCATCAAGCGGTACAGCAAGCGGCCTTTGATGGAATCGAACATAGTGATAGAGTCAAGCTTAAACAGTGGAGTGAGGGTGGGGTGAGAATTGTGATCTTCCCTTATCATCTTATAGTTGTCTCGACATATGGTCCAGAATCGATGGCCGCTAATACCCCAGATTCACGACTAGCGTACCCCCACAACCTTGGCAAGTCTCCCCGGGAATCAAATCCCCGGGAACTTCATTATGCTATCGCCACAATGTTCGATCCTACCGAGCCTGGTAATGCGTCGATATATGTCCACAACGCGTCGACCCTGAATTCACAATTGTCATCGACTAATCTTGCATCTTTCGTTTCGACATTTTGTCTTTTCAATCATGTCTTCCCCTGACGTTATCATTATTGGTGCTGGCCCATCGGGCATCTCCATGGCCTATACGATCAAGCATAAACTTGGCTATAGCGATTTCACGATATACGAGAAACTCGACGGTGTAGGTGGAACATGGCGTACAAACACCTACCCAGGAATAGGTTGCGACGTTCCTACAATCTTATACTCGTTTCACTTCAACATCAATCCCAATTGGTCCAAGGAACTTTGCGAGGGTGCAGAAATCCTTGAGTACATCGAGTCAACCGTGGATAAATTCAGCTTAAGAGACCATATGCACTTCTCCATTGAATGCCTTGGGGCCTCTTGGAACAAGGAGACAAACAAGTGGGACGTCAAATTCAGGGATTGCAAAACCGGCCTAGAGTTCGTCAGGAGTGCCGCCGTCTTCATCTCAGCGGTCGGTGGCATTTCTTATCCCCGCGATGTTAAGTTCCCTGGAATGGAGAAGTTCCAAGGAGCTATGTTCCATACTGCGAAATGGGACCACAGCTACAATTACAAAGGCAAACGTCTCGCAGTTATCGGAAACGGCTGCTCTGCTGCCCAAGTTGTCCCAGCAATCATCAATGACGCAGCAAGTGTCAAGCAGTATGCCAGATCAGCACAGTGGTATCACGAACGACCTAATCGAAACTTCACCAAGACCGAGACTTGGGCATTCCGCTATATTCCTGGGTGGGAACGATTGAGACGACTACAAATCTTTCTGGAGAATGATGAATTAGTGGCCACCTACATGCCTGGTGCCAATGCAACGAAGAAGCGCAAGTTAGTTGAAGACCATTCGAAGAATTACATCTGCTCTAGGGCGCCGGAGAAGTACCATCAGGTACTCGTGCCAGATTTTCCACTTGGTAAGCAATGCTCGGAGGAGATATAAATGTACTTTGATGAATTGACCTTTCTCAGGTTGCAAGCGTCGCATTTTCGACCCCAACTACTTAGATGCATTGAACGAACCGAATATGGAGCTCATTTCTGAAGGAATCCAAGAAATTGATGAAACCGGACTTGTCAGCACGAGCGGCCGCAGAGAAGAGTTCGATGCCATAATTCTAGCAACCGGCTTCCAAGTCCAGCAATTCCTCACACCGATGGAGGTGTATGGCAAGGGGGGCAAATCACTGAATCAGCAATGGAAAGAACATCGCGGAGCACAAGCCTATATGGGTTCTTTTGTACACAACTTTCCAAATTTCGCTATACTGTAAGATCATGCATCCGCCACAGAAGCTCGCTTTGGTCGTCTAACATCTTCCAGGTTTGGTCCAAATACATTCCCCGCCCATAATTCGGCTCTATTCACATGCGAAGTCCAAGTCGATTTCGTCGCACGAAACCTCCTTGCGCCACTCATTGATCATAAAGCTTCCATCCTCGAGGTGAAGGCTTCGAAGGAGAGTCAATGGGTGAACGATATCCATCGGCAGTTGCAGGGATCTGTTTTTGCTGCAGGCTGCACAAATTGGTACATCAACGAGCATGGTCGCAATGCAGCAAGCTGGCCGGGATATGCCAGTACATATTGGAAAGAGGCATCCATCCCTCGATTTGGCATCTTCAATAAGCAAGGGGGTTCGTCTTTGTGGTTTCTCAGAACGCTAAGCAGGTGGATCCGGACGACGAGCTCGACTACTTATGGTCTTGGAATCATGATTTTTTTCGTCGGATTATGGAGAAAGGATCAGGGATTTAGGAACACCGTGGTCGATATTTTTAAATCGGCCAGTGCACAGGTCAGAGACGGCCTAAGAATTATGTCAAGCTAGAGACTAGAATTACCGTTCTTACATAGATATGAATTTTCAATTAACTTGCACGATGCTTCGCTGTTTGCAGGTTAAACTTCAATATGATTCCGAAAGTAACTACCCGATATTTTGAGACACTCGGGAGGCATCCGTTACTTGGTACTAACAAGTGAAGCGTATCGGTACAGTTACGTTTTCCTCGAAAGGAAATACCGCAGGACCTTACGAAAGATAAAATGACTTCAAAGCAGATATAGTAAAATATAGTATTTGAGTAAAATCAGGGCCATTTCCATTCGATGTGTGCGACATCTCTGAGAATTAATCTATCTAGGCACCTAGGTCTCCCATAGTCGTAATAGACCGGGGAGGAGGGGGGGGGGGGGGGGGGGGGGGGGGGGGGGGGGGGGGGGGGACACTGCGGAAAGGTACTCATCGACACCCACTTCCAGGTTAATTACTGTTCCCCCATCTCGTCCTCTTGGAGTACTGAAGAACTCGGTAGTAGTATATTCCAGGTACCTACTGTCCATACAACATTAAGATACTTATATTTCGGAGTAATCTAAGGTTGTAGTACTTGGATAAAATAATGCATAAGATAGTCTAGAGTTATTTATTATGTGTAAAGGTTTAATTCAGGGAAACTATTAAAGGTACTGTGCTGTACACAGTGTACTGTACTCAGTGCACTAGTAGGTGGGCAAAGACTACTGCCGGGTTCTTCAGTTCTCTAGGGTCGGGATTCAATTTCCACGCAATTGGAGGCAGCCGCCCCCAACCTCAACCCCGCATTCCACGAACCACCACCATCATTATCGAAATCACGCCTTGGCGATGGAAGTTCTGCTAGGCATGCTGGATTTGATTTAATCCTCATGTAAGGTCAAGAATGTGTAATCTCGTGTCAGAAAATCAGTCGAAATGATATTATCTAGAAATGCTAAAAGTATTTTGCGAGACGCAGTGGGCGCTGCAAAGCGACCGGTGCAATATCGTCCTATCTCTTCGTCAATACCTAAGCGTAACGAATCAAGCCCGCCTTCGCAATCGCCTGCCTTCAAATCGAATACAACAAGTGCAAAAGACACGAGATCGCTTAGCGAGCGGATGAGCCTAAAAGGCAAGACCACCATCATTACTGGGGGAGCTCGAGGCATTGGACTATCGTTGGTAGAAGCCGTGGCAGATGCTGGCGGCGATGTTGCCATCCTTGACGTGCTTGAACAACCGAAAATTGATCTTTCAACACTAGGCGTGAATGCACGATACTATCGGTAAGAAAGACTCAACTCTCGCACTCAACATCAACTAACTCTGATAGGACCGACGTAACCAAACAAAACTCCCTAGAAGATACATTCGGGCGTATAGGCAAGGATTTTGGACGAATAGATAATTGGTAGGCGAGACTCCAGAATTATAGAAATCGCATCCTGATTAAGATCAAGTGTTACGGCTGCCGGGATCGTCGCCGACAAACCGTTTTTTGATCATCAATGGGATGAATGCGAGCGGCTCCTGAAAGTCAATGTAAATATATTCATCTCACCTTAGGAATAAATTGCTAACTAGCAATAGGTACTTGGTACCTTCTTCTGTGCCCAACTTGCGGCGAAGGCTATTCGAGATCAAGGCACGGGTGGCAGTCTAGTAATGATCGCTTCGATAGCATCGTACATGTCCCTCCCATTGCAACATCTTCCCTTTTATGGCGCAACGAAAGGAGCGGTGCGGATAATGACGAAGCAGCTCGCTGTGGAGCTTGCGCCTCTAAACATACGAGTGAACTCCATCTCTCCGGGCTTCATTCGAACGGACATGACTGAACTTTGTGCGGTTCAGCAACCAGAACTTTACTCCGTGTTCAACTCAGCGCCGCCAATAGGGAGAATTGGTGAGACCACAGATATCACTGGTGCTGTGAATTATCTCTTAAGCGATGCCGCGGCTTACACTACTGGCATTGATATCCCAATTACTGGTGGTTTGATTGCGGGACGAATTACCCATTGATAGGGAGCGACAGAGGAAAGGACGTTTAGATAGCAATCTGTTGGATTACTTCGAATATCATTTTTTTCCGTAAACTGTGCTGACATCTATGATTTTTCTGTTTCAAAAGCGTGGGAAGTCGAGACTCGTCAGCTCGGACCAGAAGATGGAATCTATAACATTCATCGCAGGATTCAGAATTATGTCCTCATTCTGATCGTCGCGGGCTGCATTCGAAGCATTAAAGTCATCTTGCCACTCATCTGAGCGACTTCTCTTGCCACCCCCATCTTCAAGCTCGTTACCGGGTGTGATAGCTGCACTTCGCTTCGCGCTTTCTCGCGTTGCTTTGAGAAGCTCATTCTTGATACCGTGGATGACTCTGAGTGCCCTCGTTGCACTTTTGTATCCTTTTGACAATTCAGAGAGCGCTTGTTGGCATACTTCCAGATCTTTCCAGGCGGAGTTTCTCAAAGACGGTTCCACTGCCTCGCAGGCGTTCAAAACGTGTACAAGACTGGCTGTAAAGATGAGGTGAACCACCTGGATGTTAATTCGACGAAAACTATACAGCCTTCTGTATATTTGTAGTAGCCTAGAGATTGCTCTCGCTGAATCGGTACATGCCGGTCTTCCAACCATGGGATCTGAAAATGCCACATCTGGCAATGTTGCAATACTGGCTGCAAAAAAAGGGCGGTTAACCAAGATCATGCATGTATGATACTGCATGTGAAGTTGTAATACATGCGGCACACAAAACGTGGTGACTGATGTGAGATCAACATTGAGACACTCGGGCAAAGATCTTTGCCACTCCAGGAGCTCTGCTCGCATACTAGAGGCAAAGTCGTGAAGCTGTTGAGCACCCAGTGTTGAAACAATTGCATCAGAGTACAGTGACTCTCGAATACGTGTCATCTTTGCGCACAGTGTTGCGTTGTGCCTATTAAGCTCTTCGATAGGATCAAGTAAAGGCGGATATTCAAAGTCCTCATACTCGTCGACGTAAGGTTGCCAGTATTTTGGTTCCGTCGTGGTGGCCACATATGGGGAAATTGTAATTGCTGCCTCATCGAGTGAGACAGGCCGTCCGAGATAAAGGGACCACATTCTCTCATGAATGAAAGCTCCCCAGAACACCACGCGCCTAAGTGTAGCTTCTTCGGGACTTAGGATCCCCGCATCCACGTATACTTCATTGTCTAGATGAAGACCAAGGTCGAGTGCAAGGCGAACAGCCATGCCGCTATAAAGCCAGCCGCGGGCATCGCGAGTACTGATGGACTCAACACCGCTGAGAATACCAAGAGATTGAACAGTAGATAACGTCGGCGAGTCCAACTCTACATCAAGAAGTGCTCGTGCACGGGCAGAAAAGAAGTCCACCAAGGATTCGGGAAGCTCAACGCAGTGTCGTGAAGTCAAGGATGCACCCACGGCACACATGGAATTGACCAGTACTTCGGAATACAGCTTGCTTGGTTCCATGTTCGCCTTGCAATACTGGCGTTCGCGATAGAACACATCCTCCTGGACAAGGTGAATGCTCGGGTCTTCCCAGCAAAAGTACAACTTGATGAGATGATCCTCAAGCTCCGGATCAACGTAATGGCCCACCCCAGCCGCGTCCAGCGTGGATTGGATTGCCATCGGGTCAGCTAATGATTTTGCGACATTCGAACTCCGGGCTCCTGCTACGAGCAAGTGCAGGTTCGATGTAGCACCATAAAATCGTAACTGCCCATCTTCAGCAAGCTGCAGTGACCCTAAGCTACCGGTGAGTTGGTCGACGAGAGGCGATGAACCTTCAGCTGGGGGGGAGTGAAATGACGTATTCGGTTTCGCCAGGTCTAGGTTTGAGGCAATGGGAGGCTTAGAGTTCTTCCTAGATGCTGAAGGAAGTATGGGCGTTTCTAATCCTGTCGTAGGTGGTGACAGAGAACGTTGCTCGCCTGGTAATGGGATGCCATTCTCGATTAGGAGAGTTTCCAGCTCTTTCGCGTACGCTTCAACCGCAAGCAACCGTTCCTTAATCGGTATCTTTCGCTTGTCTACGCCATGTTGATAGACACACTTTTGTGAATAGAGAACACAATTACTGCACGATGGTGTAACTGCATCGCACTTAATCTTGCGGTTACGGCAATTCAAGCATGCGGTAGTGACATGCTTCTGCTTCGGTTTGGGCACTGGCTGGTTCGAGTTATTGGGCGTAGAAGCCATCGCAACGACAATTATAAACAAGAAGTGTGACAACAGATATCAGGTATCTTAGCATATATATAGTTCTAGGAAGAAGGACCTTGTGTTGATTGTGTCTTGTTAGAATCTCATTACCAGTAACTCATCATTCCTTACACAGGTGTTGTACAGATTTAGGGTGAATAGGTCGCCCGGAGAATGCCGAGGTGAGGGGGTGGGTGGGGGACCTTAGTGCTAACCCAAACAGATCAGTCTGGCCCAATGTGGTCGCCGCTTTATAGCATTCTTGGATAAGGTCAATGAATACGAAAGCGTCATGTTTCAGTCGATTGCTCCATGTACACAAAGATCATAAAACTTCCTAATACCTGTTTGTCTCTACAACACTAGTCCAATACAAACGCCCAGGAGCACAAGCATAGGTGCTTGGTGAGACCAAACTAAAGTCCAAGTTTAATTGGAACATCAGTCTGTAGTCATTACCTTCTCAAATCCTTCATCCCGTTGTACGAGTACCATGTATAGATCATGTACGTCTTGAATATATAAAACGATACATCATTTCCCGCCTCTCTCTGGAAGGATATGATTTCAAGCTTCTCCAAATATGGCCCTTGATCCTTCTACTGTGCCTTCGATCCAATTGTTGAGCTGGGCTAGTATTAATAGATGCGTTTCTGAGACGAGATACTTCAATTGTAACGACCATTCTTCTCCAGGTGACATATGAACACTACGATATCATGTACCGTGTCAGTGATTGCATTTGATATGTTTTAATAACTTGGCCGAATTTGAAAGAATTTGGTACGTTTATATTATTGTGTATGAGGGATGGAAGCTGCTTATCTAGAGGGTAAAAGCCACTTGAAGTGTTTCAGAAAGATCTGTAATCGGTTTACTGTTCCATCATCAACAGGATTCATCGTGTGTAAATGTATGTGTTTGAAACTCTATCGTGCGGATTTCAGCAGTCTTACATGTTGATGAACCACTAACAATACATTTCATACCCTCCAACTTAGCACATAGCCATGATAGGCTCAAGATGGAAGAATCGTCTATTGCCGGTCTTCGGCAGAGCAAGCTGTAGGAGGGAAAAGGCGGGTAGGCAAAGGTCCAATCGATGCCGTTCAGATGAAGATTCGCCTCCACGAGTTCCACTTGATCATGATCTACTCGATATAGAATGATATTTCTCCTGTAGATTCTGGATTGTTATCTTCAATCAATGACCTTTAGCGGTGGACAAGTCCTCCAGGATGATCATAGAATGACGTCTGCTATAAAGACACATCGACTGTGCATTTCTCTGCTATGACCCCAAATCACTACAAAGTTATAGCAGGTATTGGTAGTAATAGCCAATAGAAAACGTTTGCTGACGCTTTTATGCCATAGTCTCCACTTTTCTCTGCTGCGGTGTTTGGAATTCACTCAGAGTTGAAAGTAGAATCACCACGGGGCCCAGGCAACCCACCCAATCACCCCCACAGTGGGCCATCCTCATTCACTTCGACTCCTCCCACCCCACAGTAACAGGAAGTAGCAGGCATTGCACGCCCATGTGTCCGTGCCCTGTGTACGTCTAATCCATTATTTAAACCCCCGCCCTCCCCAGAGTTTTTGGTTCTCATCCATCAGTATCACACTACTTACAGTACAACCACAACAACATCTACAACCTACACACACACAACTTACAACTTCTAAGAAACATTCACAAAATGTTTTCTTTCTCGTTCAACTTCGGAAGCTTGCTTCCAACCTTGTTGTGTTCGAAGGGCGGTAGTAAGTTCTCGACTCAACTCTTCCAGCTGGTCAACATACACTGACCTTCCAGAATTGGGTTACGACGACTATGAGATAGTTGAAATCCCAACTCTAGAGACATTCTCGAGTACCGCATGCTCCAAAATGCATGCTCCTCCCCAAAGCTCTGGAGTTTACCGTTGCAACAAGCGGACCACTGCTACCGCCCCCACTACAACAACTGCTATCACCACTGGGGCCACTCCCTCAGACGTCCTCAAAATGGCCTTAAGTAGGCAATATGCTGCCTGGGCGACCTTGAAGAAGAAAACCTTTGCCTGGTTCCAAGGAAAGGTCATCGCACAATACCAGCACTCGAAGTCCATGGACTTCTGGGGCAACGTGGGAATCTCGGTCGCTGGACTGTGTTCAAAGATTGTCCACTTCGTGGTCCTGATAGCCATCGCCGCCGTCGGGTTTCTAGTTTGGAACTCGATCTGCTGGGTCGGGGAGAAAATCTACTCTATGATCTAGTATCGGTATGTTAGATTGAATACGCATAAGTAGACTCAAAGACTGACTGACTTCATACAGAGTTATCCACCAACAGCATTTCCCGGTCTGGATGTTTTCTTCTTCCACCGCCGACCCCCCAAAAAAAACCAAAAAAACCATAAAGACATAAAAACGATCGGGGCCCAATCTCTTAGGTCCGACAAACATTCGACTGTCCCTTTTAGCAGCCGGATGAACTTTGAATCGACCATACCCTCCCCTGTCACCAAAAAAACCACGAAAAAACGAAAACCCCACAAAAAATAGTCCTTCCCTGCGACTTGATATTTGCGAATACCCCTAGTGTTTTTTTTTCAGCTCGGTCGAATAGACCTTGAGCATGCAGTTCTGGAGTTCCGGTTGCAGGCAAGTGTCTCCCGGTATACCCAACCCATCCCATTCGAGGTTCATGTTTCCTCTTTCCTTATTATATACCCCAATACCCCAATACCCCAAATGTCCACCCATTTCCTTTTTCTTTAGTCATACCCATACAATAGAACTTTCCCTATTTTCTATAACATGCTATGTAAACAGTAGAGTGCCTTGTTTCTTAAAGTGAATCGTGATCAATAGTCATCAAGACTGCGCTTAAGTAAATCTTGATTGCTTGCGCAGCAAATTTATTATGCTCACTCTGTAACGGTGCAAAAAACAGCGTACCACGTGGAAAGATCGATTCTGGTTGGCTAGAAGGGCTCTTGGCGTACTTCAGTTAAGAAGTTCTAATATTCCAACAGTGTAGTAGGGCAGGTAGTCAATTGATTGATATAGCAGGTGGTTAGTCGATTACTGCGACAGGTCAACGATTGATCACTATTCAACTGCACGGTCGACCACTTAGTTGATTGAGGAGGTTGATCAATTGGTACTGCTGATCGAAATCGACTCAATTATGGTTGATATCATGGGCAGAAATTTGGTCACTCGTTGATTATGATCGACCACGTGGAAATCGAATCGACTAGTTCCTCTGGGTGTATTGTAGGTAGGTAGACAGGTAGATAATAGGTACGTATGCGCAAGCTCCTTTGAGGCCGTTTAGGGCCTACAGACTATTTTTAATGTAGATCTATCAACATCGAAACGGCATAAAACCAAAGACAAAGTGTTTTACTGAAGAGAATAGAATATATTCACAAACAAACAAACCCACTAAGCCTCAAACGGAACGACAAATTCGTACTCTACCCAATAAACGTCATTTCTTCCGAAACGCCCAAAAGCGAAGAAAAGAACGAACACCGACGCTTAAAGCATATACCGATACCCCTTCTGCATCTCCCTCGCAGTCCTGATGTCAATCCCCTCTACCTCGGCCGTCTTCTCCAACTTCTTAGCTTCCCTCTCGTCCAAATCCCCACCCATCCTCTCCAACGCCTCTAACCTCTTGTTCTGCCTCTGGAGAGTGAATCTCAAAGCTACGAAGCAAATCACTGCGAGGACCTCAAGCCCGATGCATATTCCAAGTGCGGGCCGGTAGTGCGGGCCAGAGGACGGCCAGTAAGTAAAGGGTGTCCAGATGGAGGCGGAATTTCCGACGGAATTGATAAATGCAAGGGCCGCAGCACGCTTAGCTGGCGGCCTTGGGATAGCATTAGAGATCCAAGCGTATATTACACCGTTCTGAGCGAAGACAAAGATTAATAAGAAAAAGGAGAAGTATCGAGGACCGAAGGAGTCGGTGAACATGAAGATGAGGAATCCGGCGATGGCTATGAAAGCTGGGTACGTGAGGAACCAGAAGCGGTTGCCGATGTGGTCTGACACGTAGCAGTGACAGAAGGAGTATATGACCATAAAGATATAAGGCGGAGCCACGAGCAGGAGGGAAATGGTGTTGTTGTACCCAAGTGTACGGGTTAAGGTTGGCTGCTATTATTAGATACGAGGGAAGCACTGTACTCAAATTTATACCCACGAAGAAGTTTTGGAATCCTGAGGAGCCTGTGATGCAAAAATATGCGAGAGCAAGCATATACGTCTTTGGGTCTTGGAATGCCAGCTTCATGCCCCGGATTTGAGACATGCCGCCTGCTTCGTCAACGTCAACTTCGGCAGCGTCGAGAGCAAGACGGCGGTTTGCCACACGCTTCATTTCGATATCTAATGACTTCCATGTGTCTGGAAAGTCGGGCAATACGACAATGACTACCAGACCGACAAAAATCGTGATTGAACCCTCGATGATGTAGAGCCCTGAGATGTCATCAGATACAAATACTGTTTTAGCCACATGTGCATTGCTTACATTGCCAGGCACTCAATCCCCTCTTGCCAGCCAGCCCCGATAGAATTCCAGCTGCAATGAGGTTGCCAAAAGCGCCCGAAACCAACGATCCCGAGTAGAACATGGCCATACGCTTCGAAAGCTCTTCTTTGGTGTACCACTAGTGCAGATAAGTGTCACGTGATTTATCAATGTCCCTAGCGCGAAACTAACCTTTGATAAGTAGAACAAAACACCAGGAAAGAAAGGCGCCTCTACCAACCCAAGGAAGAAGCGACATGCTACGATGCCAGCGTAGTTGGTGGCCAAACAAGTAAGTGCCGAAACCAGCCCCCATGCTATGATAAAAAACCCCAAGTACCAACTCGGTCGTCCAGCATAGTTGAGAAGGAGATTGGATGGGACTTGCATGAGGATGTAACCGACGAACAAAATGGACAATCCGACCTGGTATTGATCGCCAACGAGATGGAGATCTTCAACAAGGCCTTGAAGACGGGCGGCCGCATAATTGTTTCTGTTGGCGTCAGCATTGTAAGTTGATAGGGAGTGGAAAAGGCGACGCACCGATCAATGTAGTTCATCAAGTAAACTAGAATGACCAATGGCATGATCCTAATGTCAATCTTTCTCCTCAACTTCTTCTCGATCTCGAGCTCATCGGCTGTGAGCTTGCCATGGTGCAAAGCTTCCTGATGCGTAGTCTCATTCTTCTCTGCCAGCTCGGCGTCTCTCACAGTGTGGTCTTCCATTCCGACTACTTGATGAATGGCAATTGATGTTGCACGAAACAAGACAGAAGCAAACGACAAGGCGGGGCGCAAAGCTTAAGAAGGTGCGAAGCTATGACAAGAGTACGCCACTGACGAGTGCCAAACCTGGGGTAGTGAAGGGCTAAGGTCACACGAGGTGTAACGGGCCGTAGTCCCCCTCTTCTTTTCCCTCTTCTCCACACGAGCATACGGGGTAGTGCAACATTCCGATGCGCTATGCAGGGTACATGAACCGCGATGCCTTTGTGCTCGACTGGGGTGGCGCGTTCGCGCGTGAGAAATGGTGATAAGTCGGTCCAATGAGGGACCCCGAAAGCTTTCGAGGTGTCATGATCGGCATATCGACGGGATGGCACTTTTCGGTACTTGGAGTCACGGTACTCCTACTCAAGGTTATATCGAAGAAACGGGATGAATAAGGTATTTGAACAATTGGTAAGAATAAATTGTGGGTGTAGCGCCCCGACTTTTTAAGAAGCGCGAAAGCTCATCGTGATAGATAATACCTGGGTTGTCATTCCTTCCTGCAAAAGAACGCCATAAAAGACTCGCGGATATTTCCCAACGCCGTGACCAACCCTCCATGACCGTACTCGTTACATTATCCATATATTAACAACCAAGCGTCTACCATCACCTAGGCTGGTACGGAGCATACTGTGGTGGATGTCCGTATGGCTGTGGTTGTTGTTGTTGCTGCTGCAATTGTTGTACATATTGCTGTTGAGTATTGATGAAATCCTGCGGATTGTATTTGTACTTGCGATCATCAGGGTACTGGTTACCCTCGAGCCTCCTTCGCGCATCCTCGTGCTCTTCCCTTGTCTCTTCCATAGTCGGCAATTCTGTCGCAAAACCCTTCTGCTCGAGTCCCGGCGAACGCATGCCGTCTGAAGCGTACGAACTGGGTCGCGAACCGACGGAGCTCTGGTAGTCGTTGGATGTTTGCGACCACCTGCCATCCGAAGGTTGGGGAGAGCCGCCGGAGAGCTCGGAAGCATTGGAGAGTCGCCTGTCGTTCGGCGCAAGGAGACCAGGGGAGGGCTGAGGCGGAGCATGGTAGAAATCGCCCGGTAGCTCCATGACGACCTCGTTGGGCTGATTTGGGTACTGCTGGCCTCCCATAGCGTTCGCAGGGAATACGGACTGGCGCGTTGGAGACATGGGCATATTGTAGGGCGCCTTGGGTGAGGGTTGAGGCGAGTTGGGGTTCGGTCGGGTGGATGAGCGATCTGCTGGGTTGACCGTCTTCAGCCTTCCATTCTCCATCATGGCGCTCAGTACACCGGCGTCCAGTAATTCGGCCTTCTTGATCAAGCGCTCGACGAGGATTTTGGAAGCTGCCTTGGTCTCCTTCTTCACGAAACTGGCCATGGCGACGTTGCACTTAATCTCGATATCTTCGCGCAGGTAGAGACCTTCCGGGGGTGCGCCGATTCCCATTTCGCGCTGCTCTGGGGGTTCGCCGGGCTGGTTGCCACAGATTTGCCATTTGTTGCGCAGGTCGACGTTGGCGGGTGCGTAGATGTGGGTCTGCAGGCCCCAGGGCATGTCATGGAAGCAGCCCTTGAATTTGATGTTGCCCGATCCCAGCTTTCCTATGCCTGGAATGTACTGAATCTTCTCAGAAATTTCGTACCAGGTGGAGTAGAACTCGTCGGCGGGGGCATCGCGAGGCGCCTTGATGGCTTCATAGCCTAGAACGAGGGGGTTCAGCTCTATGATTTCGCCGTGGCTGTGGAGGATGTCGATGGCGAGCTGGCGGGGGATAAATGAGGGTATGGAGGTGATGTTGGTGTAGGTAACTTTCTTTCGCATCATGGTTGCGACGGTTGAATGGAGATGGGGCGGCGCCGCGGGAGGGTTGGGGGAACGGTGTCGAGGGGCAGGTAGGTGGATGGTGTGGTATGAAACGGAAGATTGAAGAGAAGAAATGGAAGGGTGAAAGGGAATAATGGATAGATAAAAAGGTAATAAACCTTGGGGGTGGGATAATAAGCCGTAGTACCAGTATGTAGTAGTCGCAATAGTACTCGTAGTCTTGGAGGTGCAAGCAGGTGGGTGTGAGTAGGAGGAGATTAGGCGTGCGGTCGGTATGGGCGAAGGCGAAGCTCAGCAGTCTTTTGAACAGCGGCTCAGCTTACGTTTTGTTGATCCGTCCAGCAGCCAAACTCCAACAATGGCGTTCCCGTCAGTCTAAGGGTAAGAGGAATCAATCCCCCTCCCTTGCAGGATACCGTAGAGTGGTTGAGCTTGTGATTGAGGCTAGGGATGAGGAGGAGATTGGTTGGGCTGGCTGGGGCTGGAAGCACGGCTGAGCTGCGTCTTGGGCTTGTTCTTAGTCTTGTTCTTGTTCTTGGTCTTGTGGGAGAAACAAGATGGGGAATATTGTCGCTCTCGGTTTGGGTACCAGACCACGATTGACCTCTTTGGCTGTTGTTGACTTATGACATAGGAGAGTGAACGATGATGGATATGATAAATATTGTATGACGATACTCGCACTCGCAATACGAGTATGAGAGAGGCAGATCGACAGCTTGGCTGAACCCTTGGACACGTCATGCACGTGGCGACCTGCTTCAATCAATCAATAAGCATCATCCTGCTGTCAGATTCAGAGAACCCGAATGGAAGCAAAGGAAGGGAGACGTAGTCAGGAACATTGGGAAGAGGGTCTGGTTCTGTTCATGGCTTATTATTATTAATATTCTGAGGCAGACGAGAGGAGCAATTCCTCCCTTTCTCTCTCTCTCTCCAAGTCCGTAGGAGGGGGAGGCCGGTGGGGTGTTTCGCTCAACTCCTACGTGGGTATGACTGCATGTGTGTACCGACTACCTAAACAGACATACAAACAGTGTGTAACGACATGTACCTGTACTTGTTCGTACCAGGCACACGGTAGAAGTACTGGTGCTTACCCATCGCGGGAATCAGAACTCTATTCTTAGGTTTTGTCTCGTCTTGTGGTTTATTTTATTCTTTTCTTATTATTCTTATGATTCTTTTACCATCATTTGTTCGTTTGTTTGTCATATCCAGTCTTTACCAATACAAGCATGTTGAACCATTATCGCCTCTCAAGCCACACCCAAACTCTCTCTCTACCTTCAGCTCTCTGCATTCACCTCCTATTTCGACACACTCATACCTCGCAGGATAATTCATACAAACCCGGACTTTCACACCTCCCCTCTTCTTAATTCACTTCTCCTATGCCCCTCCCCCTCGTGATCCACCGCCCCAAGCCCGTCACCACCGGGAACCTTTCTACCCGCCATGTCCAAGCCTTGCCCCAGCCCCCCGGATGCAGACGATCGCGACCACCTAGCACTGTTAGCACCACCAACTAGTAAAAATCTACGGACAATCATCACTTAGAACATCTTTTCGCCTTGGCTCCCACGGCTCCTTACTCCTTTGCCTCAAAGACCATCCCGTCGCGTCCCGTTCGGGTATGGATCGGAAGTCGCGGACTGTTTGAGAAAATCCCAAAACACCGAATAAGTCGAGAACAGTCTGCTGTGTGGCCGCGGCCGCCCGCGGTACACCAAGGCCTAAGTGCGGCTACTGCTCGGTGCATGCATTCACAAAGGCAGGCATGCTGCAGGTGTCATGGACGTTTGGATGTGTTTCACAAACATCAGGAGCAGAAATGCACGATGCTGCTGCCCAACGACAGGCAAAGCCCGTCAGGTACTAGGTAATGCCGTAGCTTTGGCATGTATACACACTATAAGGACTCCGTCTGGTTATAGCATTCTTTGCGCCAGTCTGCGCATTCGAGATAGAGAAGGGCGTTGCAATTTACACGTGCTATCAAAGACCATCCGTTAAACGTCTATCTATGCTCAATGTCATTTTGAGTGCGATTGATGCTGATTAACCCATATAGAAATAGATAGAAGAAGCAGAAAATATCCAATATTATTCGATTACAAAAAGGGAGAATTTTAGCCTTACGGAGATGCTACACCCGCACGGTAGGACAAGTCGCCTACCTCATTCCTACCAACATGTTCCGTACGCACAAATGAGGCACAGTGAAATCTACCCGTACGCACCGCTCCCGCTCCGATGCGATGCGATGCGATGTGATGCGCCCCGGAATCCTTTGCCACGAGCAACTGCCTCGTGGTCCCTCCGATAACCACCAAACGAATCCCATGCTATTGTCATCTTACTCATATCCTAGACCGGGGTGGTCGGGGAGGCATTCGTCGATGTTTTTGAATCCCGATTACGTTTGATTGGATACGGTGTTTAGAGTACATTCTACGTGTCGTCAGACTTATCTATTTGCGAGCGTCTGTCTAGCTATTTGGTTGTATGATTTGAATTACCTACCTAGGGAGGTACTATTCAATAATGAGCGAAAGTGAGTCTTATCGGTCTGCTGTTGTATTGTCAAGAACGTCGAACTCCCACCTTTAGGAGTGGGGCGAATGGGCATAGTCATATATTCATCTTGTAATGGGGCAGACTATGCTGGATTTCGCTCAGTCATATCAAATTTTCTTTTCGAAAATATGCTGTGATCAGAGCAACACCATATCACTCACTACGCTCACTAGTCTTTCGGAGATTTCTCTATGCAGCAACAACAGATACGATCCTTTCACGATCTACTAGTCACAATCTAGGCGAAGCGGGTCTGTTGGCAGGAAGGCTCCCACACCACCGCCATGTTCCCTACTTCCCCCTTTCCCCGTGGGGCGGATCTACAGCACATTGCAGCTCGACTATCGGTAGTGCGGCGAGGGCGGAAGCGGCGGCGATTTACCCACAATAGGAAGTCTAATGGACGTCCCGCAAACTGCAGCAAAAACGAGTCCATATATACATTGTAATGATGGGAGGTCACTCATCTTGTCAATAGAATTGTGCCAAATCTAGAGAAAGCAAACCTGAAGTGCTGAGGCAGAGTTCATATGTTCACGGTCCACTGAAAATTGGAGACTTCAAGCGTCAACTTCTTTATAATCCATCCTATCCTGTATTATTTCATGGTCCGCCGCAGCATCAATACTTCATAATATGACCCAAAGATGACACGTTGGAGCTAGATGCATCTCCTTGCCCGCCATTATTCCAAGCCTCAACCAAATCCCGAACCTTTGCTCCTTCCCAAGTGCCTGCTTCCGTCGTCCAGAAGACACGTTTGATACCCACCGCATCAATGTACGATATGCAGCGATAGCAAGGGCGTGATGAGAGCATTGAAGGTTTTTGGTCTGGGAGCTTTGCTGTGGAAGTGGTATTTTCGTGTTTAGAGCGCTGGTGATAACTGAGATATTCATCGTGAAGTGATCCATTCAATTGATCTGGGTCGCTCCATGGTGCCAATGTCTGTTCCTTACCCTCAAGCTTGTTGCTGCAGCAATGCGATGTCATAGTCGATGAAGATATTGTCTTCCGCCCTAGTCGAGCGACGTACAAGTCTACACCATGAAGCTTAGGATCTGTTGTCCGTTGCGCAACATTAGAGGACCGGCGCCCTGAACTTCGTGTAGGTACCAATCCATCCTGACCGGTCGTCTGTGTAGTCATGGATATGCCCTAGGCTCAAAGTCAGTGACCAAAGTTGTCAATAGCAGCTAAATGATATCTTCCTACCCAATTACCGGGCGGTTCATGGGGTGGCTCTCAACCTAAGGGGGAAGTCGGAAATAGTCCTGGCCACCCACTATTGTTATGATCACCACCCAAGCACCGTTGTATCCAGTAAATAATATTATAGCACTTAGTATTTAAATTTAATAGCAATATTGCGAAGCCTTAAGAAGTATTTTTAATATAATGTTATTCTGCCCTCTGAAGTGTCTCTGTAATCAATTAAATAGCCTCAGGAGCTCTCCTAGGACTATTTCCGACTTCCCCCTTAGGCTGAGAGGATGGTAAGGCCTTCTTAGCCTTCGATGCATCTACTGATTGAAAATGGCAAGGTGTCGTAATGCCACAGCGTGAATGCTCCCGTTGTCCCGGTCCGATTTGACGCTCACTCCGCGTAGTCTTCATCTCTTTCTTCTCGTTCTTCAAGCCATGATCGTCTTGATGATCTCTCTGGTCTGAAGCCATATCTTTCAAAAGCCCCACCGATTGGAGTTGGCCGAGGTCCATGTCGGTTTGGTCCAAGTGACCGTTGTTCAAAACGCACTCTTGAACTGACGGCGGGAGGAGGTGTTTCTCTGTAATCGAACGGGCGACTGCGGCAGCACAGACCTGCTCGACATATGCTTTGATGGCGTCCCTTCGGGTTCGAACACTTCCTTTAGTACCACCCGATAGTTTAGAGTACGGTTTGATCAAAGACATTGTGCTGGGTGAAGAGAGAGCGGACTGTATTGCCATGATCTCAGAATGCATGGAGAATGGAGTGCTGGCCAAATTACCACCACTCATGCCTTCAAAGGCAATGAATCTGTTTCCAGTGGAGTCCTTTGAGTCAGAAGTAATATCCTTGGCCTTGTGCTTCAGTTTGATATTTGCCTTCAACTTCAGTGCGGCAGGGCCATCGCTGCGAGTTGGCAAACGCCCAGTCTTGAGAGCTCCTCCATCAAAACCAGAACGGTAGTCATTATATCCCTTTCCGATGACTTTACCTCCGCGTACTATTACACATCCATGACGGTAATGCAGAGGCGAAAGCTCGGCCTGCTCCAGGCAAAGAGTCAGATACTTGTCAGTGCTCATGTCGAGTGAGTGAAAGGTTTAGAAAGTTTCTCAGGCACAATAGTCGTTTGCTTGAATGCAATATTCTTCTGAAGGCGCCTAGGTAGCTATTCGGATTTCTTTTTTGAAGGTCTTGAAATGTCTTTATCTTGTACACTTTCTTATGTGAAGGAAGTGATGACTCCCAAAGGACGCAAGTAGTAGCTTTTCCTCATCCGGTTAGGCCAACTCGACACTATCAATGCTTCACAGTGACATACATTGCTTTTACCACCCACGGCGAGTGTCTACGGTCTTCTGAATTCTTTTTCTGGCCCTTAAAAGTTCTGATTTCCTTTGTGCCTTGTTTACTATGTACATGAGTTTCCGCCGTCTCCCAGCTTCTAGACATCTACTCGGCCCAAACGACTGCACTGACACCATCCTCGTTCTCTGGGGTGCCTGTTGTTCCAATTCTCAAGGATGCGGCTTGACCCGTCAATTTACCCGTCTTAGGATCTCGCTTGACAATGGCAACAGTGGCGCTGGTCTGCCCTCCAATGGCGACGTAATCTCCTGCCTTGTTGATATCGAATGTGCGAGGATAATAACCAAAAGCAGAAGTGAGCTCAGTGAAAGTGAGCGTCCCGTCATTTGCAATGGTGTATTGGGTGATGGAGTCGAGCTGGGGACCAAACTTCTTGTCATTACGGTTCGAAGTGTAGAGATAGTTGTCCCTGGCACGGATCTCTCCAAGCTTGGTTCCAGCGGGTGCGGCTGCATTGCCTTGGTAGGGATTGATCGTTTGCTTAGGTGACAAAGTCAAACATCCTCCTCCCGAGGGGTATGTGACAGAGTATCCAGTCACGGAATTGCCAAGCTCGTTCAAGATGAAGAGGAATTGTCCATCCGCAGCGCCTCCACGCTTGACACGGGACGACTTGCTAGCTGGTGCCCAGAATACACCGTGTCTGGGGCCAGCGCCTGGAGCAGTCTTCTGGCCAGGGCATTCCTTGAGCTGACCTGAAGCCTTCTCGATTTGGAAGATGCGGACGATATCAGCGCCTAGATCAGGAGCAAGCAAGAAGTTGCCGGTAGGATCGGTAAACACGTGGTGAGGGTGCGGGCCCTTCTGGCGAGCTGCATTCGGTCCTGGCGCAGACATGGTCCACTTTAGCACCTGCTGTGGCTTTTCTCCATTCAAGGGAAGCTTGAACGTGGAGATGGAAGATTGTTCGCTATGTTACTATAAGCTTGACCAATTCCCCACGTCTTTTCATGCAACCTACTAATGAGCATTGGCGATGAAGCCCTTTCCATCGGCACCACCGTACAATTCCGTAGCAACACTGCTCTGATCCGTCGCTACCTTACCATTTGGTGTCAATGCACCATTCTCGCCGATTTTGAATGCTACGAGGTTGCCAGTTGGGCTGTACCAGGTCTCGTCGGGGAGGTAGAGCGCTTTGCCGGGACCATCATAGGTAATCCAACTTGGCATAGTATTGCCAGTCTTCGTCTCCTTTGTCAATTTCAACGAATTCCCACCGCTGAAGGTCAAGTAATTGATGGTTCCGCTGTAATGCGCCGCCCAGAGGTTCTGCGCACTCGCGAGACCGCCAAAGAGCGGGATGAGAAAGGTGAATGAGGACAGCATCGTGAACAGTAGGTTTTTGTCAAAGCCTTGTGGTGAGTGTTCTGGCGAGCGGTCTTGCTCTTCTTCTATTGCTCCTCATCTCCGCACCTTTCGCCAATCTTCAGCTCTCCGCAATTGGCGCAGCGGATTCACTATGGTGAAACACATTATAAAGTGCCGTGGGCTAAAGACGTTGTATTGCGATCGTAACTTTGTTGGCAGCGAAGAGTGGTTATAATATCATCACCCTTTGGAATACTATCCCGGTTAAATTGCACGGATGTTTTGCATAATTTATTTCAATCTCAGGGCATCTGTTTCCAGTATGGCCGTTTCGTTTACACCGGCTAACCGCGCAATTTAATCAATCCGTCATCCAGGCTCGGAGTAGGGGAACTTTTCAGCCTCTATCCCTTGTGCCACCGACGTCGAACAATTCTTGTCCCTATATCTCTTGGCTGTTGTGTTTTCCAGGAACGCGCACACTTCCCGTGTTGTGATTCCGAGGACTCGTTCACGAGATACAAACAATTTTCAAGCTGCCAGGCCCCTGAATCCAGATGCTTACCCAATGGCCTGGACGACCAATCCCCGTGGGGTGTTGCATTTATCCCCGGATGTCAGAGCCGCTCATATGATTACGTACCAGCTTTGTACGTAGGATCGGGAGTCTGGGCTTTACCAACACGTAGGAATGCTGGATGACATCGCTGTGGTCGCATGTTGCCCTCAAAGTACCTCTTTGGGCTATGTACTTTCGTATCCAGGTGCAAGATGCAGCTTTTCTTATCTCGCATCATTCTCGAGTCCCATTCTGTTGATAGTGGTGTTTTTGTATAGCAATGGACTCTTCTATGGGGTTAGCTTTTTCGCTTGAATTCTTATTTAAACCACCAAGAAGTCTTTTCTTGCTCTTGGTCTTAAGTCTTTGGATTGTCGAGCCTTCTATCTGTCAAGGTCTATCATTATCTCCACCATGGGACAAATTTCTCTTGTTTTTGCCTCCATAGGCCTGGTTTTGTTTTCTGGAGCTTCCGCAAATCCTCTAGACAAAAGAGCTGCTGTCGATGATTGTCTCTCTCGTCTCAAAGTCCCAGTATTCACACCAGGATCCGGAGACTATACACAAGCTTTGAAACCTTTCAATCTTCGTGTGACATTTAAGCCAGCTGCCTATGCTGTCCCTACCACGGTGCAACATGTACAAGATGCCGTCTCTTGCGGCGCTCAAAATAATGTTGTAGTCACCGCCAAATCGGGTGGACACAGCTATGGCTCACATGGTCTCGGGGGGGAGGATGGTCACTTGATTGTTGATATGAAAAACTTCAACACTGTGACTGTTGACCAAGGGTCTTCGACTGCTGTCATTGGCACTGGTGGTAGACTTGGTAATGTTGCCACGGCTCTGTACAACCAAGGAAAACAAGCTATCAGCCATGGCACATGTCCTGGGTAAGTCGCTTTTGTACAATTATGTCTGGGTTCAATTGACACATAGCAGTGTTGGTGTCGGTGGCCTCACTCTTCATGGAGGTTACGGTCTCATCTCACGCTCCAAGGGCCTGACCCTGGACAATATCGTCGAGGCAACCGTCGTGCTTGCGAATAGCACTGTTGTTACTGCATCCACGACTCAGAACCCTGACTTGTTCTGGGCTCTTCGAGGCGCAGGTGCCGCATTCGGCATTGTCACAAATTTCAAGTTCAAGACCTTCACAGCTCCAGAGAACAACATTGTTTTCAACTACCAAGTATCCCCAGGAAATGCCGCTCAATTAGCTCAGATCATCAATGCCATGCAGAACTTCACTCGTTTCGAGCAGCCACCAGAGCTAAACATGCGTCTTTTCTTATCCGGTTTCACCACCTTCTCTGGCGTCTACTACGGCTCTCGTGCTAACTTCGACGCCATCATGAACCCTTTGAAGCAGAAAATGGGTATTGGAAACGCGTTTGGATCCGTATCCACAAACAGTTGGCTCAACACGTTGACCTCGTTTTCAAATGGGCCACTCCAACAGGCCGCCGTGTATGACACACATGAGACTTTCTTCTCTAAATCCCTCATGCCCGAGTACCTTCCCCCGGCTGCAGTCGACGCCCTCAGCAGATACTGGGAACAGAATGCTCGCAGCAACTCTCGTTCATGGTACTTGCTCTTCGACTCGCATGCTGGTGCTAAGTCTGCCATTTCCAGCGTGTCCGCCGACTCCACCTCCTACGCTCACCGTAACGCTACTTTCAAGATGCAGTTCTACGACCGCGTCAATAGTGGAAACTATGATCCATCTTGGTTCCCCTTCCTGAACAATTGGATCAAGGCAATCAAAGATGCTAGCCCTGGTATCAACTACGGCATGTACATCAACTATGCTGATACGAGCTTGACGAAGGATGAGGCTCACAAGAGCTACTGGTTGGGCAACTATGACAAGCTCGTGCAAGTGAAGGCTGCTTATGATCCTAAGAAGGTCTTCGTGGGCCCGCAGCTTGTTGGCTCTTAGAGTGTCATGGTATTTCGGCATTTCGCTGGCGTCGGATAAGAGGGTGCTTAAGCAATGGAAACGGTCCTGAAATCTATTTAGAAACGATCCTGAGTATTATTGAGCTCAAATTAGCAATATTTTCGTTTCGATCGTCTTTCAATAGTACCAGTTAGGCCAATCCGCAAAGCAATCAATTATTTCCGACATTGCAGCACCGAAAACATATTCAGAATAGCAGCCATAATCAGTGCAAGTAACTATCTTTGAAAAAGAGTTACCCTGGTCAATATTACATGCATGCAAGCCTCAGGTTGCTGTCCCTGTTTGGTACTCCTAATCTCATGCGAGCCTATCAAAGTCATCCACATGCATGAGCGATCCTCAGCCCTCATGTGGCTTAGACTTCAGTCCTGCTGTTAGAGCTTGACCGGTGAATTTGTTGATATCTTCCCCACCTCGATCGTTTTTTGTTTAGATATTGCTTCTTCATTTTCTTCTAATGCTTCAAGTAGAGTATATAGGCACAATACATTGAGCCGGACTTAAGTTTCCACGCAATGTCATCTTCTAGATACCCAGACAAGCAGCCATTAAGGGACGACAACATCCGCTTGATAAGGATATTACCGGGAAATTGGGAAGACGAGATACGATGCGACCTATACACTGAATCACTATCGAAACGACCTAAATACCATGCTCTGTCTTATGTTTGGGGTTCGGCCCTCGTCAAAAAGCCTATCAAACTAAACGATAGCACGTTCGAAGCAACTACAAATCTCGAATCAGCATTGCGCCATCTCCGACATCAGCGACTGGGCCTGCCCTTGTGGGTTGATGCTTTATCAATCAACCAGACTGACAACCAGGAAAGGACACATCAAGTGCAATTAATGGGCAATATTTACAAATCATGCCTCAGGGTACTCGTATATCTAGGCGATGACCTTAAGGTCTATTATTCTAAAGCCAACCCAAATAAGGATATCCCCAGCTTGCCAGCGATGACAGCATTTTACTTCAACAGCACTGATCGACCTTACATAACACGTTTCCTAGGCAAGCCATCCAAAGCAAAGGTAGCGCAATGGAGGTCCGAATTAGTCGATCCTATGAGAGACAGAACATTTGAAACCGTCCAGATTTTCTCCTTCATTCGTGCACTTTCTTACATGGACCACCTTAGCGATTTGCCCATCCTCTCTCCAGGCAAGAAGAATAACTTTGCCGAAAGCGATTTGCACCACCTCTTTGAAATCCTGAGCCGGCTCATGCGTGCGCCTTCCACAAAATGGTGGACCCGTATCTGGACTGTCCAAGAGGTTGTATTGCCCCCTGAAATCACCCTAATGTGTGGGACGGTTTCCGCACCATGGCCGATGTTTGTCGAAGCCGCTCAAAAGTTTCGTGAACACATCCTGTCGTGCTGTTCCGGCATTCAATCATCCTTGTCCAAATACTGCCGGGAAGAAATCGTTCACTTTATGAAGGAGGTTGACAACGTCGAGGATTCCAGGACCGTTTACAGACACACGGCCGCAAGGAGTCGGTCTTGTGACAACGTGTCAATTCTATCATACCCAGATTATTCGTGGGGAACCAAGTTATCCTTACTGTCTATTCAGATCAAATTCCGACGTCGTGAAGCCTCAGACGCGCGCGACAAAGTGTACGCACTGCTCAGCCTCGTCTGTCGACCTGCAGATCAACCGGCCATACTTCCAGATTATACATTGGATATATCAGAAGTATATACAGTGGCTGCCGTGCAGTGTATTTGTGATAGTAGGGTACTTGCAATACTCACGGCTGCTTCTATGATAAGACCCTGCCCCAAATTGCCGACTTGGGTGCCCAACTGGGAATGCCTGGACGAAAAGGATTTCGGGGAACGACTCCGCATGACAGGCTTCTATGGAACAACGCCTTCCTTAAGTCGTCTTCCAACAATGCAATACTTCTCAGCAGATCGCAAACCCATGCTGATGCTAGAAGGCAGATGCTTGGATTACGTGACTCACGTCGGCGAAACGATCACCGAAGACACGCTCGAAGACAAGTTGAGGAGCCCACTGTCATGGAAAGATTCTAAAGGCAACATGCACGTCATGTCAAATACGCACAAGACTTCTGAATTCTGGAGAGTCCTATGCGCAGATATTGTTTGGGACGATGGACACTGCCGGCGAGCAACCCCTAAAGATCATGCTAAATTTCTGATCTGGGATATCTTCAGCGAGCTATCTATTATCGATACCAACATGGATTCCTTAAGTCATCTTTTGTCCAGGTCAGAACGACTACGACTGATGCTGGGTGCTTTGAGGAATGCGGAATATATTTCAGAGAATAATGCGGGGCGAGTGGGCATGATCTTTTGTGCCATGTTTCCAGACAAAGCAGAGAGACAATTACTGATTTCTAAGGCTTTCAAAACAGATGTTCTTGATGAAGGGACCGAGACGCAGAAGAGTTTGGCAGCTCCAATCGACATCTCCAATGATGCTGTAGAGGAGATGCCACTAAGTAAGGGAGCAGGACATTCAGTCCTACCGCTAATCCCCCAAGACAGGTATGTAGCCTAGTAATGGGTTCCCAAGATTAATTCCATAATTTAAGCTTACCTTCATCACAGCTTAACACCAGGACAAGCTCAATCCGGCTTGGAATTGGTCGATTGGGTTCGAATGCGATCCCTCGTCGAAGGCCTCTACGAGACAAAAACAACATCTGGTAATACAGGCTCATGGGACCCTTTAAATCCCTTCTGGAACACTATCTCATCCGCACGCCTAAGCGTAACCGTGGCCACTGAGGGCCGCAGGATATTTGGGACGAAGAGCGGGTTTATTGGTCTTGGACCCGAGAGCCTCGAGCATGGTGACAAGCTTTTCCTGTTGAATGGTGGTAACACGCCTTTCATCCTACGTGAATACACCCCAGAGCCCAAGAGACGTCGATCAAAGAGAATTTGGAACAAACTTAAACGTCCGTCTGCCATAGAGGATACGAGGAATCACTACACTTTCGTTGGAGATTGTTACGTGCATGGACTCATGGATGCTGAGACATTGGAGGAGAATCTGATTAGTCGAGATAAAGTAGGAGTCTGGCAAGAAATTTCTCTGCTATGAGGCATGGGGTAGTTTTGCATCGAATATAACGGATTCGGGCTATTCGATATCGCACAATGCAGTTGCAAACTACCACTCCGTGCTTCATAGAAGCGCATCGCCATAACACCTTGCTTACATCTGATATTCATCACATAAACAAGCATCAAAACACATCGCATTTGTGAATCTTCATAATCGATCAGAAATCTTTTCCATTTGATTATAGCCTTGCCCAATGGCTGCTTGTAGATTCATCTGTGGTCCCATGTTCGTTGCCCTTGCCCTTTTTACGCCTGATGATAAAGAAAAAAAAGAAGATATATGGAACAGGAAATACCTAAAGTAAAGGAATAATGGTATCATAAAAAGAATGAGTAAGAAAAGGGTGGGTAAGCAGTTCGTTCACTGAGGTGATATATACAAAGCTCCTTTATCGCTGACTGCTGAGACATCTCGATCAGACAAGGCAATTCTACAACTTGCTGAAATTCCGCGTAATCATGACAACGACGCCGGCCACGATCTTGATCGCAATCTTGAGCACAAATATGACACTTTTAAAAGCGAATGTGAGAACATTGATGACAGCCCTTGCAACAAAGGGCAGCTTATCCTCTTCCTCCTTCTTTTTGCGTGCTTTCTTCTCGGCCCGAGTCTCTTTGGCCGGAGCTTTCGTGCTATCCTTATTTTGAGGTTGCTGGCCATACCATTCGCCCAGTTCGATGTCCTTGTCAAAGCTGTCACTCGTTTTGGAGGTGTTTGTGGATTTGAAGGACCACTTCCTACCTCCTCCTCCGCCGCCTGATGTGATCGAAGAAAGCGGATTTCGCGTCTTTCCGCCGAAGGAGTCGAATCCTTCGGTGAAGGAGTCTTTGAAGGCTTTGGCGGTGCTTGGTTCTGTCCTGTTGAGAACGGCGGAAGGAGGAGGTGGCTCGAAACTATCCTGGCTTCCGCGATTTGTCTTGCGTCCACGGACAGCCTCAGCGACAGCAACAGCGAGGATTGACGATGCAGCAACATCGACTAGGAATGGGTTTCCAAAACGTGTCAGGGCACCGAGATTGAGAGTGAGGGAGTTGGAAGCGAAATCCAGTCGGGCGAGCATGGCATCGTCGGCTGTTGCATCAGTTGCCGTAGGGAGTTGCGTTACATCCATCTCTGATGGCGTGATAGAATTGGGTCGCATGTCCTGGCCGAAACCACCGATTCTTGGTGGAGGAGTAAGGGGAGAGAATTGGGCGGCGCGAGGGGAGTTGGGCGATAAAATGTATGGGTTCAGAAGAGTAATCGAAGCAGGCTTCTGCGTGATATTTGGGGTTGATGGCATGTTATGGCCATACATTCCTGTCACTGGGCGCGATGACGGCTTGTTAATCCCTGAACAGTCGCCTTCAACCTTGATTGGGAACGTCCCGAGTGTTGGGTGATGAAGCTGATATGAGCCTTCCGAGGGCATGTGTCTTGCCCAGGGATTAGAGTGCTGCTCTGGGGAATCACGAACCCAAGCAAGTGCACAACATTCGCGCTGAGCAGCTCCCATTAGCACTTCTTCCGCGAGTTGTTGTGCAGCAGGAGACGAGGCGTCGGGGTCGTTGAGGGCGATGTGCGATGCCCTTGGCGATGTCGCTGCAGCTTCTAGAGCTGCCAGAGCCGCAAGCTTTGGGTAGATACTTGTAAGGAGGGTGGTTGCTTCGTGTTGGAGCGGGTGAATAGAATTGTTCCCAAGCGATGGAGGTGCCATTAAATCAAGCTGTGCGATAGGCAGGACCCGTGGTTGCGTAGGATGATGGCGCTGTATTAACACCTCGTTCATGATGCTTTGTACTTCATTGTTGCCCGCCAGATTAGACAGCCCAACACTGTAGAACGGAAGAGATGGTGTCGTTCCAAAGGTGATGGTGGGATTGGCTGCTGTAGGGCGATGCATACGAAGAGTATACATTTGGACAGCCGGCTCTTCCTGGCCGTTGCAGGCCACCCAGAGATTGTCCAACAGATGTGAGGGGGTGAAAAATGGCTTTGGGGGCGGGCTCTTGGTTCCCTCAGATGCCATATGCCCATGAGGAATGTAGAATTCTGGCGAATACGGAGACCGACTAATCTGGTTTTTTGGAATATGGGTGGGCGAAGCCTGAGATGGGACGTATTGTTGCTGTTCAAGGCTAACATTGGGATTGTAGACTGGGAACATTGACCTCATTGGCACCTCTGACTGCAAAGAAACAGTCCTCGCGTGTGTAGCGACACTGTTACCTCGCACCAAGGTAGGGCTAGTAGAGAAGGCAGGAGAAACTGTTCGGCCAGGTCCTGGAGCGAAGGTAGGAGTGGCAGATCTATCCTGAGCATCTTGGATGGGGAAGATGGGCGACATTGGCTGAGCACCTCTTCTCGAACTCTTCCTTTCGAGAACTGGAGATGCATGTCTTGGTCGGGGTGGGGAATCAAATACTGGCCTGTTGTCTTCAGGAGGAGTCCGAACGGGGAGATGTGCCTGGGGCGGCGGCGCAATGGAGCTTGGAGGTGCCATCGAGTTCGATGGTGACACTGGGACAGAGTTGACTTGTATGATAAGTTCGTGGAAATTCTCGGGCGCTCTGTTCGTCTTTGCACTTTCCATTCTTTCCGGCTCTGGTTCTGGCGTGGGAGTCTTGCCTCGCATTCGTTGTGTTGGACTCGCTTGCCGTGGGCGGGGAGGGGGAGGAAATAGTTGTAATGCTGGTCCCGCCATCTTGTTCCAACTCTTGAAGTTATTTCAATGAGAAAAGAAACACCTAAAAATACTGACTTTTCTTCTGCAAAGGATAGAAGCTGGGACGATATGCAGTTGGGACCAAAATCTCAATTCACTCGTTCACAGTGCACACAAAGACCGAAACATTGGTCAACAATGGTTCGGAAACGGATAATCTGGGGATAAAGCATATATGCTGGACGGCGGAAACAACCCACCCAAGACGGGCAAAGGCTCTTGATTTCGCAACGAAGCAATAGCGGTTCCCCGGTGCTTCCCATGCATTTGGCTGCTGATTTGAGTATTGCGGTGTATGGAGCAGGCCAATGAGAATGCAAGTAATCCTGGGCGCGTCCCTCTTGGTGGAGATGGGCGGTTATATTTATGGTGGTAGATGGTGGTTGGTCTTCGCCCTCTAAGCGCCCAACGCTTCCTCCTCGCTACACCACCAACCATGTGCTTCCCTCGCCGCCCGGCCATCGCAATGATTCGTCAGACGCCGTGTGCTGATGCTGACCCTGACCACAAGGGCCTTTAGGCGTATGTGACGAGACTAGTATGCGGGCCGTAGCGATTAGATATCGACAGTATCTTGTAGATCTATTTTGAGCGACCTCGAGCCTTTCATCCAGTGGAGAGGGGCTGGCCACGCTCGCATGCAGTCCCCAGTTCGCCCTGTCCGCCGACAACGGATATCCCATGTCGAATCCTTTTTCGACACGGATACGCACATGAATGCTCGTTGGGTTGGTTCACGAAAGAGCAGATCCGGCTGTCTTTGTCTCCGAATGCAAGACATATCCATATCCTATTTCCAGCACATGTTTGAATGTGCAGAGTACAGTGAGGAAGACTTAGAGTTGGACCTGGATGATGAGACCAAGTTGAAAATCAAGTGAGCAGGAGTTTCTGGTTTGTAGAATCTTGAAGATGCAGCCACAGCACCCTTAGCGGGTAACTATGTGGTGGAGGCCTGAGGAGTGATTGCTTCTATCGTAACCGCTGCACCTCTCTTGCCATGGACTCAGTCGAGTCTAGTGGCAGAAGCCCACAGATATCGCAATGGGTTGCATAAGCATCCGAATCGAAATGAGAAGGCTGTCTAGCTCGCAAGACTGGCGCACTCGTTCTCTGTTTGGTTTTGCAGGCGCCAGAGATCAGACCATTTCTCTACAAGGTGTTTGACTACTGCGATATAGGTCAATCTTCAGCGGCGATGCCCTTTTGATTGATTGGATCTATGGGACATGGTTGTTCATACAAAGGAGAGGACGACGACTGTTCGAATCGCGATGTATGATCTTCGAGAAGGTCGATCGTTATACGACGAAATCTGAAAATAGTGACCGACTCCTTCTCATGTTCTTACGACTCGCAGTCCAGATGACTTGATGATGCATACGGCGTAGGTAGGTGTCGCATCGGGTATGGGTCGACCCGGACAGAGAATAGAACAGATCAATATGGCAGATATTGGGACGCGACGGATGGCCACCTCTCCCTTGGTGGCGGTAGTTAGTAGTAGTGGTCGGTAAGCGGGGCGATACTGGACTGCATGGCGAAGACGCGTAAAGGATGTTTGTGCATATTGCTTATTGCTTGTTGTCTGCTGTCTGTTGCTTGTCATACGTGAATGAGTAATTGGACAGGAAGACTGAACTGTGTAAGCATGAGGGGCCTGTCATCCCACCCAGTTGTGCCAGTCAGAGTTCGTGTCAGAGTCAGAGTCAGTGTCAGTGTCCGTGTCCGTGTCAGTACAGTAACGGTGAAAGACCACCACGAGAAATATTGTCTTATCGATAAGCGAGCACCTCCATCGTCATTGGTGACGGAAATTTTATGCGACGCTGCTGCTAACTCAAGACATACACAAGTACACCATGCCTACAGAATTAGAAGAGGTCGGTCTTATTACACCGTAATCATAGTCGCATAAATGACACTGAAAATTATCGACAGCTCGTGGAGTTCCTGCATCACGGAAATACGCAGATTCGACAAGCCGGTACGCGCAAACACCACTCCCCCACCACCCCTCCTCGCCCTCACAAGAGTCATGATTTTGACATGAAACAGCTGCGGAACATCTCGTTGGATACTCCCAAGCGGACCTTCCTTTATTCAAACGAAACCAATTGGAGCCCGTCAAAGACCTGAAGCTTCTCGTCAAGGACTATGCTCCGATCGCCAAGAATGCATTCACCATCCTCATAAACATATCGCAAGATGCGGAGGTCCTGAAATCCCTCGCGGGGGATGACGCCTTCTTGGAACTACTCTTGTCTCGGATAACAGTATGTCAGTTGCCCAATAAGTGGCATATGGAGCGATGAAGACTGACAAAGAATGCTGTATTATAGAACAAAAAGGAACCCAATGCGAATGAAATCGCAATGCTTCTCGCCAACATGGCGAAGGACGACTCATTACAAAGAGTTCTGGAATTAAAGCGAGATGTTCCCAAAGAGTTGTCCACCTCGAAATGGGCGATGGATCAGCTTCTTGATTGTTTTGTCAAGGGTGCAGAAGGCGCATACAACGAGAAGGCCGACTTCAATTACCTGTCGTACTTTTTCGCTGACCTCGCAAAAGTATAGCAGATAGACCCGATATGTGTTGCTTAAATCCCTGCTAACAACGACCAGTTCTCGCAAGGACGCATATACCTCACAAGCCCACAAGCCCACGACTCTGACATTATCCCGCTTACCAAACTTCAAGTCTTCACCGATCATCCCTCACATATCCGTCGCCTCGGCGTTGCGTCCACAATCAAAAACGCAGCCTTCCACACGGCCTCGCACCCTACACTGTTATCGAACCTCTCCCCGGACCCGGCTCTGCCCACGCCATCCGTAGGCGCGAACCTCCTCCCTTACATAATTCTTCCCCTCATGGGCCCGGAGGAATACTCCGACGAGGATACAGACGGCATGCTTGATGAATGCCAACTATTGGAGCCAGACAAGGAGCGTGAGAAGGATGTTGAGATTATGAAGACACACTTGGAGACTCTTCTGCTGCTCAGCACGACAAGAGAAGGCCGCGACGTGCTCCGAAAGGTCAAGGTATATCCCATTGTTCGTGAGTGCCACTTACAGGTAGATAATGAGGGTGTGCGAGAGGCTTGTGATAGACTAGTGCAGGTCATCATGAGAAAGGAAGAAGGCGAGGAGGAAGATGAAATCCCGAATGCTGAGCAAATGGGTGGCGGTGGTGCTGGGAAGTTGTTGGAGTTCAAAAATGATCACGAGGATGAGGACGAAGACGAAAAGATTATCGATATTCTATAGAAATTCATAGACCTGGCCCTGTCCGTCATAAAGACATTACTATATACGTAGTTACTATATGCTATGCTCTTGCTATGATCCAATGATTAATCTATGAGCGTTCCATTCCGATTATGCCTTCCGTATCGCATCTTCTCCACTCGACCTCCTGCTGTTATCGCCATCTCCCTCCTTCTCCTTCTCACTCCCATCCTCATCCCTCACACTTCTGTTGGACATCTCCTCGCTCACGTGCTGTGCAGTAATTGCAGTCTTCACGCACTTCTCGCTACTCTCATTGCTCACTACTCCCGCCTCTTCACTTCCATTTCCTTCCTTTGCTGCATGCCTGCCCCCATCCTTCCTCATGCTCCAACCACCAGCCCAACCAACCCATCCTGTCTCCCATGGGCCCCTAGCAGCCATCGTTAACATCGCACATCCAACCAGCCCAACGCACATACTTCCACTAGCCCTCCATCCCCCATCAGCATAAACATGCGCACCTGCCGCAGTACCCATAAGCTGCCCACAAAATGTCGAAACCATAAACGCTGTATTAACCCCGTTCCTTCTCTTCGGCTCGATCGAATAGATGCTACTGCGGTTCGCAATCTGCGCGGTCTGGAAGCCGAAGTCCATTAGGAAGGCCTGGAGAATGGGCCCCGCGATCGTGAATGTGCCTGTATAGGTGCCGAGGCAAATTCCGGTGAGCGCGGAGAAGAGGCCGATGAAGACGGAGAGGTGGGGCGCGAACTTGTCGGTGACGAGACGGGCATACACGGGCCCCGTGAACATGGATGCGATGCCTATGAGACCGAAGAGACCGATGGTGAGGGAATTGTAGTGGTAAGGGGCTCCCGCGAGGAGGAAGGTCAGGGTCGTCCAGAAGCAGGTGAAGGTTGCCGAGGTGAAGAATCCGGTTATGCAGGCTTGTACGAGGACAGGATGTCGGAAGAGCATCTTGACAATCGACCATAGGAGTTCGAAATAGTTCAAACCGGTAGGGTTGGTGGATGGGTAGTCCGGCATGAAGAGCCAAAGGAGGATGAATATGGCGTACTGGAGGCCAAGGGAGAGCCAGTATACGGAGCGCCACGATATGTAATCAGTCATGATGCCGGAAAGAACTCGAGCGATAAGAATTCCGAGCATCAGACCTGATACTACAATGGAAAGGGCCGCTGCCCGTCGATTTGGAGGGGCAAGATCCCCAACCAGGGGGAGCATGAGTTGAGGTGTCACTGTGGTGATGGCAGTGATGAATGAGATTGCCGTAAAGACGGCGAGATTGTTGGTAACGCAGAGCCCGATCCTAGGTTCATTTCAGTCAACAAAAATCCGATATATGTACAACTGATAGGGGAGACACTCTAAACCTACCACATGGTCGCTGTGAAGCCAACCAGGCCCACAACAAAAGGTCTCCGTGGTAATAGATCACCTAGAGGACAGAGGAATAGCAGCCCTGCAGCATAGCCTGCTTGCATCACTGTCGGAATCTGAGCCACCTGCTCATACTTGACGTGAAAATCGGTGGCCAGAATGTTCAAGATAGGATGGCTGTAGTAGAGATTGGCAACGGTGAAGGCTCCAGCAAAAGCGAAGAGCAAATTCATGCTCATTGAGAATTGCGGCGGGGCGGAAGGATCCCATCTGCATCGCGGAGGCGTCCATGTTAAGATATTGTAGACTCGACGCCATGTTATAATCCCTCGATTACGATCATCTCTCGACGTAGCATTCTGTGACGTCGACAGACGAGAGATGGGATTGGTGGACAATGCCTCGGTCTGCTTGGCCTCCCCCATCGTCAATGTGTTTGAGCCAAACGAAACGTGGTGACCACGCGACAATCAAGACCATCAAGGCATTTAAGAGATTAGTACGACAAGAAGCGGTGACCAAATTATCATTAAGGGATATGCAGAAAGACCGTTAGGCCCGAAGACGAATGTTAAAATCATGAAGGCGAAAGAAAGTTCGTACCCCGACCCTCTTTGGGGGGGGAGCCGGACCCCGACCATGGTAGCGCTACCAATCACTGACCAGATGGAGGAAAATCTAACCCACTCCGTCCTGATTCCAAGATAACATGGAAGACGATTCGGACTTAACCGTGTTTAAGACGGCTGTAGTGTCGTATTCATGTAAAGTGTTAGAAAAAAAAGGGAGAGAAAAAAACATTTAGACATGACATGTTGGGATTTACAATGGTTTTATATTTTGATGCGCTGTACCACGGTAAGTACGAACCTCACCATATCTAAATACCTACGTCTACGTAGGTAGATTGGCAAAAGCGCATCCCGCCAATATATGCTTCTTGGCACAGAGACTTCGAAACACCTGCGATAGTCCCGTAACTGAAAATACGGGATAAGCCAAAGCCCTCAATTATGACCATTTCCCCAGACGCCTTGCCAGCAAATATGAACAGATAAAAGACCTCGCTAAGAAAGTTCAAAGCCAGAAGTTCTTAGGATGGGCTTGCCGCGGCACTCTTAGGTGCACCCTGGGTATGCCGTTTCATGATAGCCTCAATTTGAGTTTCAGATGGCATCTCTGGTAGGGGGAAGACACGACCACGGGCTTTATCAAAATTCGCAACAGACCTCACTAGGCGAATGAAAAGCTGGGTATTGCTCGCTCCAACGCGCCCCTTGAAAATGGCAATGAGACCTTGGATAGTCATGCCTTCGGCAGGAATAGCTTTATAGATTTCGCTGGCAGATGGCAAGGCTTTTTCTAATCGCGTGTCAGTAAGTTGTCCATACTAAAGAGAAACGAATCAACTAAGGAACACTTACGGGTTGTTGCTGAAGCTCCAGGGCTCGAGGCAGCGGGACTCCCTGCTCTGCTTCCATTAAGCTGGGTAGCAGCTGGACTGCTTGCACGGCTACCCGTGGGACTACCACTCGGTGTACTTCCCGATCCCAACTTGAACTTGAGCTTCGATTTATCCTTGCTCTTCTTCGATTTCCCGGTATCGGTCATCTCGCTTTCACTCCCGGAGCCAGCTCCTCGCTTGCTATCGTTAATGAGGGCAGACTTCCGTGAGCCGTCGGCGTTTCTCTCGTGCTTCTTCTTATGCTTCTTGCGAGAAGACTCATTGCCGCTTGCTTCAGACAAGTTTGGAGAGCCTGGTCGTTTCTTTTTGTTCAAATCGACAGGCTTGTGCGCACCGGATGGCGTGTTGGATCCCTTCGTGGAGGCACCCGATGCAAGCTTATCTGCATCGGCATTCTTTCCATTCTGCTCAGCAGCCTTTCGCTCTTCTTCCTCCTTGGCTCGCTGGCGTTCAGTCTCAGAATCACTGTCAGAGTCACTAGAAGAAGAGGCGTAAGGATTAGAGTCAGAGTCATTGGCATATTCATAAAGCTTCTCCCTCTTGGTCAAAGCTTTACGCATGCTCTTCTCAAGCTTCTTGGCCATTTCAGCCTCAGCTCTCTCTTTCTCTTCCTGGCGATAGACTTCCTCTTCATTGCGAAGTTCGAAGATGCCTCCAGCGCCAAGTTGCTCACGCTTCATCTTCTCGTGTGACTCTTTGACATCGTCTTCTTCACCTTCGAAAAGACCGTTCAGGCCTTCCTCGTCGTCGGCAAAATCTTCCTCCATATTGAAATCGATGTCGTCAGCATCCGCTTCGGCCTTGATGTAAGGAATGTCGTCATCCTCGTCGCCTCCACCCCGTCGTCGAATGGCGCCCTCATCATCACCACCTCCACCTACACGGGTTCTCAATTTGTCTCTGCCTAGCCCTCGCGCTCGCTGTTCCTGATCACGTTCTCTCTTCAGACTGATTTGTTCTATGTTGCTCAGGAACCTTGGTACTTTCTCCATCTTTTTCCAAGCTTCTTCGACCTCATCAGCAGTAGCAGCTTTTACTTTTCCTTTCACCTGGAACTTGTACCATCGCTCTAATGGGACCATCTGAATGACGTCGCCTTGGTCGCCGTTCCAGGCGGTAGTGAGCATGACGTGGGCCTCGGAGAGTTCCGATTCATAAGTTCCGTACCAAGTCTGCTTGTTGTCAAAGTCCTCGAGATGCCAAGGCAAAGTTTCCTCGTATTTGAGAAGACGACGTTTTTCGGCTTCTGGAGTGTCGTCCGGGCGAAACTTCTGTTCAGTTTTCTTTTGGAAAGCCTGAGGCTTCTTCGTAGCCGATGGTGCGATTTTCGACAATGTCTCCTCGCGCGCCTTGCGTCGCTCTTCTTTCGCGAGTTCAATCCGCTCGCGCTCCTTTAATTCTTCGATGTCTTCCTTCGTTTCCTCTTCTTCGAAGTGAGAGCCAGCACCGCTGGGTGGGGCACGAGGGTCACGACGATGCAATCGAATCGGTGGAGTGAACTGTGCTTCATCTTGAATATCAATTTTGCCTTTGGCTGCTAGCCTCATGACGTGATGGCGCATATCTCTCATATCGCGTCGCGTGAGCACAAGCGGGAAAGATATCGCGCCCTGGCTAAGGTACTCCTGCTTCAGCTGCTCCACAGACTTCGTGCCATCATTGTTCGCTACTGCAGTATGGGTATCTCCAGCACGTTCGTTCATCTGAGTCAAAGTCACCATAGGCTTGGTGATAGTCTTCATGGGTCGGTACACAGGGCGCATGGGATCGGTCGGTGGAGGGCGGCGGCGTCGGGGTCGGGGAGGTTGGCCATTTGGACCAACTGGTGGGCCTCCAGGCAGGTTTGCTGGAGAGACGCCTGCGGGAGATGGTCGTGGACCATTCGGTGCGGCGGCCGCAGCTGAAGGTAGTGAGTTTCCGTTCATGATGAGGGCGCAGCCGCCGTCGCGTGGCTATTTGCAATCGTAGGAGCTGATGTGAGTGTGCAAAGTCTATTCAGGCGTTTCCAAGTGAAGAATAATATGTATGGGTAAGGGGAGCGAAAGCGAGAGATAAAGACTGGTGAAGGCCGGTGTGGTCTTTGTTGGAGAGAGGTACGGAGCCAACGTAGGCAGAGAGATGTTTCCCTAATGAGCCAAAGAGCGTCACAGCTTCCCTGCCAAGATACACTAGATTGAATTGGGTTAACCTGGTCCTACCTGCCACCCGTATCCCTCTCTCAACATTCGCGATCACCACCAGCATCACATCAACACCTTTTGTCTACTCCAGTGTGTTTAACACTTGTGTGTCGGGACTGTGACACTTGAGTGTTTCCTCTGTGACGACTCACCGGGTGGAACGTGATCTGGTAATCGCGTCTAAAAGCAAACAGCATTGCTTTCAACAGCCTGTCAGCCTCATGCCACGCTAATGAGCAAAATCAATTGTGATATCACGTCGACTACGATAATCTGAGAAGTCGTTTCTCGGTCCACATAAGGAGCCAATATTCGCCCTCACCTGTACTCTGAGGGGTGTCTTGTTGCGCTATCTAAATCATAGTCATCCTAGGCTGAGGCCGAACAGCAAACATGGAGCAAGGCGCGCCTTTAGAGGAACGTCTTCGGACTATGATCCTTAGCAATGTAACTATCTCAGACAATCAAGACGGCATGCGATCCAATCCCCTCCATCGTGGTCAACACCAGCATCGATACTATCAGCGTGGTCGGGGGCTTCACCATAATGCTCCCCATGCAGCCAATCAGGAACAGGGATCGGGCAATCGTAGTCGTGGTCGCGGAGGAAGGTATCACGCACCACAGGAAAGGGGTACCTACCCCAGACAATATCACCAAAGGACCCATGGCCCAAACCAGTACATGAGTGATGATTACAATAATTCGTCTGGTCCAAATCGCCGGAATTATGTTTCTGGCAATCAGTATCCGCGGTCTCCCCAGGAGCATCCCAGCCAAAACACTGCAAACTACCCTGATCATCGTGGTTCGGGACCAAACGCCAGGATTCTACAACGGCCGCAAGGCCCGCCGCGATTTCACGGAGCTCCTATTCCCCAGCAGCAGCGAGCTTACGAGGATCCTTTGCTTCAGATCGAGCACCTGGACGGTGTGGCATCTATTGAGGTGCCGAAAGCGCAGATCACCACAGCAGAAGTTGAGGCAAAGGAAGCATTTAGAAAGAGCCTCGAGACTCTGTGTCAGGGGGCAATTGATTCAAATCATTCGGGGAACCTAGCAACAATCTCTCTGCAAGGGTTTGGCAGCCTGGCATCAGGTTTCGGCATGCCTGGCTCTGATATGGACCTGGCCGTCGTACCAGTGTGGAAAAATACAAGCTTATCGCGAAACTCGAGCCTAGACAAAAATATACCACGGGTTCTTGAAAAGGCCGTTCTCGATAGCAAACTAGGTGGACGACTCCTAACGAGGACAAGGGTACCAATTTTGAAGATCTGTGAGCACCCAACCGATGAACTATATACAGCACTTCTAGAAGAGCGTCATAAATGGGACGAGCTCCCAGAAGAAGAGAAATACCCAACTTCCATCCCACTCCATGACCGTACCCCACAGCCTTCGCAGAGTGCTCCCAGTGGAGAGGAAGATGCGCCAATTGGAACAGATGGTACGCTTCCAGTGACTGACGCTCATCAAGCAACATCATCTTCCGGTAAACTCAAACAAGACTCGCATCAATATGATAGTTCACCAGCAGCAGGTCTAAATGGAGAAAAGGTTCAGTTGAACAAAGGTCAACACGATAAGAAATCCTGGCACCGTGAAAAGGTCCTCGGCCCACTCGATTTTCCCAAGTCCGGTGTTGGCATCCAGTGCGATCTCAATTTCAACAACACCTTAGGTATCCACAACACTGAACTCTTACACTGCTACTCCTTGTGCGATGAACGTGTGCGCCTGATGGTGCTCTTTGTCAAGGCCTGGGCAAAGCGTCGGAAGGTCAACAGCAGCTACTCCGGTACACTCTCTAGCTACGGCTGGGTTCTCATGGTCCTTCATTATCTCGTCAATATCGCCTCTCCGCCAGTTTGTCCTAATTTACAGATACGTCTTCCCACTCCAGTCAACCTCGAAGGTTTGGGACAACTATGGGAAGAGACGGTAATTGAAAACTATGCAGTCCGCTTTTGGCGTGACAGGGAAGCAATAAAACAAGCTGCACAAGCCGGCACTCTGACGCAGAACACTCAGTCAGTTGCCGCTCTGCTTCGCGGTTTCTTCTATTACTATGCCGCACCGCCAGTAGGGTTTGGGCCTGGGCCTCGACATCCGACCTTCTACTGGACGCGCGAAGTTCTATCTCTGCGCACGCTTGGAGGCATCAGAACCAAAGACTCGAAAGGCTGGACAGGCGCAAAGACAACCAATGTGGGCGGAAAGGAAGTCCGTCACCGTTACCTGTTCGCAATTGAAGACCCATTTGAATTGGATCACAACGTCGCGCGTACCGTCACTCATAACGGAATAGTAGCAATTCGTGATGAGTTCCGACGTGTGTGGAGAATTCTTGGGGCCATTGGCCGAGGCGAGGAGCCAGAAGGGGGCATCTTCGATGAGGTGGTGGAGCAATCGCCACCAACGCCAACGCTTCAGGCCACAGAAGAATCTATTGACAGTCTGCAGCTTCGTCGAGAGAGCACGCATGAGACAAAACCAACGACGGGCCTTGACAGTTCGCAAACCTGACGTTGGTCATCAACATATGTTACTCTGTCTCCATCGAACAGATATCTGGACCATCAGTATCCGGCTGTAGCATTTACGTGTACGCCAACTACAGGGTAGCGAACAGCTTGGAACATTCCATTTCCTTCCTATCAATTGTTCGTATTTCGTCTTGCAGGAAATGGTACCCCCCCTACGACTATACACCAATTCTCCCATCTTTCATGGCAACTGTATATTTGATTCGGGATATTTTGAATTGCCAAAGCATGACTGGGTCATCGCCGTTTGGCGGATCTGTTTGACCAATCGGAAGATATGTTTGCTTCAGCTCGTGCTGTTATGCCCTTTCCTTGATCCATTACCAAACGGCCTTTATGTCTTTCTTTAGTGTATGTATGGATATTCATGCTGTACGAATAAGTAGATAGAGTAATCTCGGTGTTCTTCAAAACAAGCTTTTATTGAAGTCACACGTACGTCTTCAAGACCAAACCTACTGAAACAGGGAGGAACGGAAACTTCACAGAAGAAAATGAGATCAGGTGTTCAAGCAGCACCCGCCGTAACCACATGTTGTGGATGGGCAATTCCTCTGCTCCCACTGAGACTAATGCAAATGTAAAATTCGGAAAATCGTGGCGCACGTCCAATCTTCAAGGAAGTGCTTGTAGCCAGTCATATGTACTTTCCAAAAAAATACATTTGTTCCAACAATTACATTCTGATACAACAATCTAGTGATCAGCTATTAACGTGTAACTACAGAATATTGGTTGTGGGAATATGAATGAGTATTTCCAGAAGCCTCACACCCGATAGCTATCCAATCTTCCTCGCTTATCAGGTATTGTAACCACCTCAACGTTCTAACGAAACCTTACGCAAAAGCCGATCTTGGCGCCAGGTTCGTCACATTTCAGCTATTCACCATAGACGCACGGGCCATGTCGATACATTATTAAGATCAAGTCAAACATACAGCAGCGAAGGAATCATACTCTGAAATGGGGACTCGTTTATGTGTGTGTGCCATAGGATTCTAGGCCTTCGGGGTCTCAGTGTGCGTGGTGGACTCGGTGGCCGTGGCAGCAGTGGCACCGCCATCGCGACCAGAGGCGGCAGTCTTGACCTTGACCTCGCCCTTCTCGATATCAACAGCAAGATTATCAAGACGTGAGCCCTTTGGTACGCTTTTCCAGGCTGGTCGTCCGCTATCAAAGACCTCGTCCATCTCTTCAAGAGTCTTGCCCTTGGTCTCAGGGGCTAGGAGGAACATCTGGGATTAAGTATTAGCAGCTTCAAGCGTAGACATGTCAAGGAACAGTTCAAATTACTTACATGGACAAGAGCAGCGCCGTTAAATGCTGCAAAGATCATGTACATCTTCCAGTTGATGCTCCAAAGCAGCGGGGGCACTGCGAACGCGAGGGCCGTGTTCCACGTCCAGTTGGTGGCTGTAGCAAGAGACACAGCTTTGGCACGAACCTTTGTATTATTAAGCTCAGATGGGTAAACCCAACTAGTTGGACCTATAGACGTTGCAAACGTTGCAACGAATAGATACGAGCAAGCTACAACTCCTCGGGATGCGGCCGGGTTGCCGAGTATGACCCAAGAGATATCCTTGTCGTCAGGGTTCGGATTGGGGCGGCCCGCTGTAGCTTGAAGAGCACCGGAGATAAAAAGGAACACCATCATGCCAAAGAAACCGAAAAGCATGGCAGGGCGACGGCCAATGCGGTCAATCCAGATGATGGCTGGTAAGGTAAGCGCAACATTGATGATGTACTGAATGGATGCAGTGAGAAGCTCATCACCTATGCCCGCTCCTTTCATGATATAAACAATATAGTACCTGTTTGAGTGTTAACAATATGCCTCTTCGACTACGGTTTGTTGGTTACAACATACATCATGATATTCATACCGCACAGTTGAGACCACATCTGGAGACTCATGCCCAATAGAACACGTTTGAGAATTCGAGGCTCGGCCAAAGCCTTGAAGCTAGTCACAGCTTCCTCACGCTCGAATCGCAGAGCGTCTTCTATTTCTCTGTACTCGGCAAGGACCTTTGGGTGGTTCACATCACCGCCTCCGTGAAGACCTGCAAGAACTGTTGCAGCCTCTTCCCAACGATCCTTGCTTGCGAGCCATCGAGGAGAGTAAGGGAAGAAGAACATGCCGCAGAAAAGGATAACACCAGGAATCAACTGCATAGCCCATGGAATGCGGAATGAGGCAGTTCCCTGATTGGGGTCTTTGGGTCCACCATCCACAAAGGAAGAGCCGTATTGGATAAAGTATTGAATCAAAATACCCCTGTGTGTAAATGATTTAGCACGTAGCCTGAGAGAGGCGGCAAGCACGCTTGTGGTGCGTTGACTGATCTAATACCAGTCACATGATGCAGTGATGATGTAGCCTACCAGGTAATGGCCCATTGTTGAAGGGAGACAACTCGACCTCGAATTTCCTTTGGGGCAATCTCGGATTGATAGATTGGAACAACAGCAGAGGCGATGCCAATCGAGTAGCCAGCAACGACACGACCGATGCATAGAAGAGGGATGCCGTTCGCAGCAGTTTGAAATCTATATGTGGTTTAGCTACGACAAGGTACACAATGTTACAAACATACATTGCTCCAATGCACCATATAGCAGCAGCGATTTGAATCGCAGTTCGGCGAGAAAGCCTATCCGCAATGAATGAGGACGAAAGAGCACCAACGAGTGATCCAGCAGGCATGGAAGCAGTGATGCCACCCTGTCGATACCCAGTTGCTGTTGTTTGTTAGTTTACGGCAGGCTGTTTGCTCAATAGTCATCTTTACGGTTGCCAAAATAGTTCTTGTATCCATTCGTTCCTAGTACCCCACTCATAGAGGAAATGTCAAAGCCGAAAAGTGCACCACCTAAGGCCGCGAAGGAACAGATGGTGTAAACATTGTAGACAGTCTTCCCACTCATTAGTCGGGGTCATTGGAATACTAGTAGTGGCATTGCCAGGCTGGTGAAATATCCGAACATACCTTCATCTTGCCTTGACACAACCAGGTCAAGGTAGTTTATAGGCAGAATATTGTAAGATAAGTTGGAGCAAGAGAAACACCAAAGTGTCAGGGTTTAGGGTTCTTTTATGTCTCCAAGTGAACATGGGTGGGGTCCGAGCGGGAGCAACGAGATGTGTTGTAGCGGCAAGGCCTCGTACCCGCCAAGCTGGAAACTCGTTCAATCCACCAAACCTGATCGCAAGATGATCCTTTGCCAATTTGGTGATGTGCGGAGTGTACATATCCCCGTAAGAACATTTGGGCTAATTGTAATCCCCGCAACTAGCTATTGGCGCCAGGACGGTATGAGGTTGCCGGAAGGATGTCTGGACAAGGATCCGAGTGGCCCGACATCACTATCATACGTTGCACGCGCTCTTCACTTTCACATTTCGTAACCTGACACCAAAGCCAGCCACTTGTTTATCTGTGCAACAATACGCTAGTTAAATGTGCTTTCATATTACTAGGCCTTCCAGAAAGGCGTTCGTCACAAGCGTTGCTGTCAGCGCCTACTCTTCTTACCGTGGTGTGGAAAGTAGCAGCAGTAATCCCCTATAGTAAGGATCATAGACAAAGATTCACTGAGTTTGAGCCAATACAGTATCAAGTCCAAAAATTGGCAAGATAGCCCTCTCAGCTGTCCTGACCAGTTTAAAAAACTTGGGAGGCTTGATGGTCACATGTAGCCTACCGCGAACGGCCAGGGGTTGTATGTGAGAAGGGCCGGAGGTGGCCAAATAAGATAATTGGTCTACATTCTTAACATTCTGGTGTCTGAGGTGAGAGAAAGTTGGCGAAGCTCCATGTCACGCCTTGCAAGACAAGAATCAAACAGGCTCCCGAAATGTTACCCAAGCCTGCGCTACGCGCCTGGGCATTGGCAGCTGCCAACGGGTTTTCTCAGCCTTGACGCAGTGGATCGACAAAGTTCAGATGAGCACTTCATTTTTTGTGTCGAAATCCATATCGATGCGTTTGTACCTTCTTCCGGGTGGTTGTTTCGAGACAAGTCTCAAGTTGTTTTGTCCTATATGAGGAATGAGGGAGGAGGTTCGAATTGAGTTGGAAACGCTGGGGATAGTCCCACGCGTGGGAAGTCGGGTGGGCACCGAAGCAGTTTAGTGTGACGCTAAGACCGACCATTACCCCAGAAGGCGTCAAGGCGTCCCGCAAGCCTTCTAAATCCTCAGTGGGCCCCTCACCCCTCCTCACTCCTCACTCCTCACGCCTCCCGCTCCCCCATGTGGCCACTCCCGACACTCTAGTTAGTTAACTATTACTACTGAATTCATGGATTTGGATACTGCCCCAAAGCTCATATCGCGATCGTCCTCCGTTCATTCCCCCGAGTCCCGAAATACTTGCTCCCAATCCAAGCTCAGGTCGTATCGAATACCGCACCTGGAAGTCCACCCGCTTAACAACAACCACCATGTTTCTTGAAAACTGCATCCCACCAAAGGCTATGTTCGGCCCATCTCCCAACCGATCCTGTTGGTGTTACATTCACTATAGGGTATAGTAAAGCCCATCCTCCCTGATTTCATATGATTGGATGGGCACGTGGCTCACGAGAAACCCAAGCATTCCCCAGCAAAGCATGCATGACTGGTAAGGAATTTCATCTAAGAGGTAAGACTCAAGATTCAAGACCTGGTAATGGGGCAATGTTCGGTCCCAGCGTTCTGTTCTCCCTCCTGGTCGGTTCACTACCCGTGCCTACGGTGATGTTTTTGACATGGAGCTTCAATCACCTCGTGAACGAAAAACATTTACATCTCTGTTCTATTTCACCATTTGCTTTCCAAGTACTAGGTAGAACCTGCCCTTAAGTGTAGTCAAGTACTTATTCTTGCGGGCAGCGACTGCAAATCAGGCAAACTGACATATGACCATGTACAACTATATAGATCGCACGAGGATCAGGGCCTGTTACCCCTTTCAGCTAGTAGCAATTCACTGGGGCAAAGGGTATCGCCACAAATCTCACCACCGCAAACTTGCCATTGCATCTGGTTTGGCCATCATACAACATCTCAATTCCCAGCTACAATTTATCAACACTCAAACGTCTGGCCCCTCGACCAACTCGTGCGAGGTTCATTGGCAGAGCGTGCTTTACTCTTATGAAGGCTCAATCTTCAGTGTGCAAAAACTCTACTTGACATTTACTGTTGTTCATATTTTCTATACTAATGCCTGATTTACAGGGCAATAATTCATCAAACTAGCACCATAATCAGGAAGTACTCGCCTATCATGCGGATTGACGATGCTATAGTAACGATGTGAGACTTTGAGAGATCCTTCTATAGATGCTCGACACTTGGGAGTTGCTGCCACAGCCGTTCAAGACAAAAGGAGTGGAAACTCATAGGCTGTCTTGTCTTTCATTGAGCACGATCACGGTGCATGCACTGTCTCCAGTACAACCGCCTCCGTAGCAATTGCAAACAGTAACCAGTTCCGGTACGGTTTTGTCTTATTCAACCCAGGGCAACGATCAAAATTCCGACCGATCCAAATTCCATCCCTTTTCTTTGCATCTCGCCTCTCTTCTTTTGCGCCATTCCCGCAATGTTCTCGAGCTGGCCTTGACGATTTCAACACATCCCCGCCATGCGCGATGATTTGCTGTACGCAGAGACGAAGCGAGCCACTAACCAGGAACCCCAACCTACCTATATTCCAATCACACCCAACATCACATATTGTTCACATATAGCTCCTTTTCAACATTCAAACTCGTCAAAGGTACTTTGATCAATACGAATAGGACGGGTTTCTGTGCACCTTTGGTATTCTGTGCTTCCTTCCTTTTCCTGACCACAGCTACTCATTGGGCGACTGTGTCGTCTTCTGGAGGCGAGATGCAGGAGACCTGCTGACAGGCCCAGCTGAGTCGATGCTGCGCACATGAAGTTGCCGCGAAGAACTTTAAGTATCCTGTCAAGAATTCGTCTGTACTTTTGGCATTGCAAATCTACCTAGTCTGTCGTCGTCTTATGTCACTGCAATAAGCTTACTGTAACCTCCCGCTCGACGGAATGCCACGCATTTGTACGATATCACCAGCTCAACAGGAACACGAAGTGAACATCAACACCAAACAACAAACAAGATCGCTACGATATCTCCTCTCACAGGGAACTCCAAACGCAAAATCAAGAATACAGTAACTTTGGTTTCGAAAAGGAAGATCAGCCGTTATAAATTTCAAGCGTCGTCATTCAAGAAGCTTCAGTGTACATCCAGCTTTGAAGCGGTGAGATACACCGAACTGCTGAAGGTCCCTGCGAACGTAGACGAGTAGGTCCGTTATCTAAATCACTGTACTCACATTGTCGTACATTTCCACCGTGGTTCGACGTGTATCCCATTCTTCTTCACATCGCTCTATCCACATTCATACTCGCAAACGACTTTGATATATATCAACTCTCGATCACTTGCCGGAATTACTCTCTATCGAAACTCAATCACACTGTTCCAGAGTCATACAACGTCTAACTTGCGCACTCACTGTTACAACATCTGGCGGAACCTTTCGTACAAATACACAACACCATCTTTTTGGAACATCCCTACCTGCGCGTATAGCCATGCCACACAACAGCATAACGCGGAGTGCCTTCGTGCGGACGGCAATAACCACATGCGACGTCTTCGTTCTCGCTCTGGGTTATCTTGAAGGTGAGGGCATGATCACCCCAGAGCAGCTCATCGAAAGCGCAAGTCCTTGGTTCTTGGACGCTGAAACAATATGGTGGCGCAAGTTTGTAGTTGGTTGTAAATAATTGGAAGGAAAAGAGAATGTACCAATGATAGAGAAAATATCCCACTAGGCCTACAAGAAGATGCTCACACCACGAAACACATCGATAGACACTATGACCGGTGTTCCCGTTACGCATTTCATATTTCTTCTATGGGATCAGGCGTTCAACATTTCTAAGACGCATGCTTCTGATAAGCTACACCCACTCACACAACATATATGCCGAAGTTCACGGGTGTACCGGCAGACATCCAATCGACAGCACTAAATCATTGTTTAACACTCCATGCAATTCGCCACATACGCTAGGTCGGTTTCACACACAAATCAACTTATCGACTGTCAGTCATTGCAACTTCGTTCGCGCTCAGGCACGACATATTGAAATGGGCTACAGGGAGGGACGAGCAGGAGAGCGATGATAGACTCAACAAAGATTACGACGTGGTATAGTGACACACACCAGCCATAGGCATGGTACTAATAGGATTTTGAAAACCTATTGTTGAAGGAACTTTGGGAAGGCTGTATGCAAACTTTCAATGATGATTTGAAACCAATGATTGTGTTCAATGTACCTAGGTGAATATGTAGTATGAATTCGACCCTCAAACAACGTATTAAAATCTAGTTTGTTTCTAGCGACATATACTTCGCGAAGTAGCGCGGCTTAAAGAGATATAGGGAAGCAGAAAAACGCCAGACTTTGCAAATAACCAGGCTTGATCGAAGTCCTTTCGCGCCGTGAAACCATGCATTCCTGAAAACGTAATGATATACGTTCTATGTCAATGCAACCCTGGATAAAACTCCAAATACACCGTCATGACAAGGTTGGGATTATAGTAAATTGATGAATTGTGGAGGCGAATGAGAAGACCCTAGGCGGAGCTCTGCAATGCGCCATCGCCCAACATTCTCGCGACGAGAATGTACGAGAAGAGAGCGCCGAAGACGAGTCGCCACTTGTTCCTGCTCACCCAACTCTGTCCAGCATCCCTAACAACCAGTCCATCCTGGACCACAGCGCCAACACGATTACCACTCCCGTTCGGTCGACGCACCAGTCCAGCGGCTTCGGCTGAACAGTGCGGCTGTGGAGTCACTGGCATCGTGAGCCCGGTCTGTGGATTTATCCTCTTCTCCTTCATCCACTTGAGGTTCTCTTCGTCGAGCTCCGGCCACTCTAGTCTGAACTTTGCGCCACCATCGCCGGCTTTGATAGCGCCGAACCCTTTGCTGTTTGAGCTTCCTTGCTGCTGAATTGTTTGCTTCGAGCCTCCGCCTGTGCTATTCCACCATCTAGTCCGCTGAGCGAACAACTTTCTCTCCTGCTCGCTTGCCCTAACACTCCCCGTTGTCATCTCCTCGCTCGTCATGAAACTGAGTAGTCCGGTTAGGATAGTGCTGACCTCCCATGCCGGGTTGAAGCTCTTGGGGTGGAAATCGGAGATGCTTAGGCATAGCCGTGTGCTCGGTTGGAAGCGGCCGGAAGGGGTGTGCATGCGGATTGCGGGGGGAGCGAAGGGGTAGTCGGGGGGGAACATGAGCGTACCCCAGTACTGTCCGCCTTCGTACGGTGTGTCCGGCGGGCCGGTGAGGATGTAGTGCCATTCGAGGATGTTCTTTTCGGAAGGGTGCGCGATGATGTAGGGCGGTGGCGATTTGGAGATTGCAGCGTATTCCTTTGTGAGGCGCTTTGTTGCTGCTGGAGTCGCCATGGCTGGTTATAGATCCAGGAAGGGTAGTCCTGAGAGGGTGGTGAAGGTGGTGAGGCGACGTCTCGGGGAAGGAGGCGAGTGGATGTCTATATACGTATGTCGGTTTTTGGATAATGAGAGTTGCGCTGTTGGACGAGATATGAATGAAGAGTTCCGGGGCCTGGGCCAAGTGCCGTACGAGTGAATGTCGTATTTTTATCAGCGTATCTATACAGGAGCAGAATAGAAAGGGCGAATGCCGGTCGGCGAGAAGAGAAGGAGATAAATCAGGAAGAGTTGTTGAAAGGTGTTTGACTTTCAAGCAACTGAATGGAAGTGCATGGAACGGATCCGAAAGCGGGTTAGCGCGTTGGATGGCAGATCTTCAAGGTTTCGCGCCAAGAGTACATAGAGCTTCCGAACGACATCAACAAGCCCAATGGCTTCACCAATAGAAGACGATGTATGTGTCAATTCCTAACCGGTATCGTTGCTTGGATTAATCACCAGTCTTCTAGGTCTTCGAAAAGCTGAGGTACAAGATAGACCCTGCGGAATATAAACGACAAGAGGACGAACTCAATGCGCGGCTATACGCAGCGCAGCAAAGAGCACAGCATCGAACAGAGGAGCTGGTATGAGTTTACAGGATTCGGAATGCATTTCTCAAAGCAATTGAGTAACATCTGATGCAGGTCACGGACAATAGCACCCTTCCAACAACCATCTCCTCCGTCCGCATCCTTCATGCCAATCGTACGAGACGCAGTTTTCTCGAGGGTGTTGTTGAGCCTCTCCTGAGTGCCAATCGTGAGGAAGCGTACACCTTGCAGGAAGCTCTTAATGAGATTGGAAACGTATATGGCAAGCTGAAGCGCTTTGGTGAGCTTTATGAACTGGATGTATTTTGGGGATATATTCGTCTAATTGAGAGCAGACATCTTCAAGGAACCAATTTCGATCTGGATCGACAGACCGGACCCAGCAAACCCATCCACATCACCTACTGATATCGATGTCTACATCTCGGCCACGGAGCGCGGCAACTACACGATCAAGACGGGTACAGAGGTTGGCTCTTCCGAGGGCGATGCATATGTCAATGCAGAACTTCGCAATCTCTTTGGAGGCGCCGAAACCCTGAATGCGAACGCATCCTTGGGCACACGGACACGCTCCGCCTACTCGCTTGCTTTCAATACGCCAATTGCAAGCAATCCTGATTTTAAATTCCAGGTCAATGGATTCGCAAGCTCAACTTTGAAGAGCTGGGCGAGTCACGAGGAGGCATTGAAGGGCGGTACAACCAAATTGCTGTACAGAACACTTGGGGGACATAAACACGAGTTCGGTTACTCGGGAATCTGGCGACAGATTACCGGACTCGCAGAGAATGCTTCACCAACGGTGCGAGCTGACGCCGGCGACTCTTTCAAATCGAGCCTTACACATACTTGGATCAACGACAAACGCGACTATCCCCTTCTCCCTAACAATGGATATGTTCTGAAGACCGTTTCCGAACTGGCCGGTTGGGGACCACTGAAGGGCGACGCTGCTTTCTTCAAGACAGAGGCTGAATCTCAGGTTGCACTTCCCTTCGGCGACACAGGCATTACTTTGACCGCCGGTCTTCGGGGAGGCCTCATCTACCCTCTCGCACTCCCTGGTACCAAGAACCCTCAGCCAACACGAATCAACGACCGTTTCACTCTCGGAGGGCCCACCGATGTGCGCGGGTTCAGACTTGCCGGTCTCGGTCCTCACGATGGCGCGGACGCCGTGGGTGGTGATGTTTACGCAGCTGGAGGAGCCAGCCTCCTGTTCCCTATTCCTAAGGTCGGCAAGGAGACTCCTCTACGACTACAGGCTTTCATCAACGGCGGTCGTTTGCTTTCGCTCAGAGGCAAGGACAAGGAGGGACAAATGTCCAAGGCTGACGTTACCAACAACCTCAAGCGAACATTCAACGCTTTGAAGGAAGACCTCCCCAGCTGTGCCGCAGGTTTCGGTCTCGTTTATGCTCATCCGATCGCACGATTCGAGGTCAATTTTTCTCTGCCTCTTGTCATTCGGGCTGCAGAGGCTGGCAGGAAGGGCCTGAGCTTTGGTGTAGGGGTTGAGTTCTTGTAGACTTTAGCCAGGACGTTGCGAACAGTCAATGTCATACATGTATAGTAAAACCCTCGAACAAGTCCAGTTAGACAACTGCCAAGTGGCATAGTTCATTTGGAAGTACAATTGTTTTTACGTCTCTATAACACTTCGAGTAATGGCGACCACCTCACTCAATCTGCTGGTGTCAGGGAATACTAACTTATCATATGATCGTTAAGCAAACTCCTACGCGAACCAGGCCTTCTAATACTTTGCCCGGGACCTTTTTATGTTGTTGCTTTCTTAAAAACACTTTTCTGGTCTTTGGTTCTTTAGGTGGAATGCATTTCACATAACGAGTTTCCTCTGTCTTCATTCTGACAGGGCTCGTTTACACTATTCATGATAAAATTTTCAAAGAACCACGGAAAATCTTAGACTTTCAAGTATGGCTCTGTCTTTAATGGTCGTTTGAGTACTATCAATGCCTCCTTCTAGAGGTACCCTCTATACTCATCTTCCTCATTACCCTTAGGCCTTACCGGCTACTTCAATCTCCTCACGTTTGCACTCCTGCTTATCCGACAAATTCGTCTGCAGGATCTCACTTTGGTCTGACAAATGAAAAGGTCACACCGTTACCGGTTCGTACCGAAATATGCCATGACCCCTGGCGCTTCCAAGACGTGGGGTACAAAAGTGTAAACGCGTACGGTCTTGGATTTCAGGCTCCGCAAACTTAGTCAGATCTAGTTTATGTTGGAATAGGCAGGTCGTGAGGAGGATGTGGTTGGAATTGTGTGGAGGGTGGCAAGACAAAAATGGGGAAGTGTTCCGTAGAACTGGGGGAGCGCTGGATACCAACGTTATTTGCATTGTCGAATGTCACTTTTTATCCACAAGCATTTTTGCAATTAAATGATAGCAGCAGTACCAGTTACAACGCTCATCATACCTCGTAAAATCACTATTGTGTATGCAAGCCGATGTCCACATTCCCGTTTCACCCAAATCCTAATAAGTATATCTGAACCCCTCCAGCCCTTCAATGATGATCTCGCCCTGATCTGCCCTCTTGTTTTGCCTCTTGTAGAACCATAAGATCCCTAGGCTCGAGACGATGATGTACAGCTGAGCGCCAGTGACGGCCCAGAGGCCGGAGATGTATGTCGGAGCCTCTTTCTCCATGAAGACAGTCGAGGCATAGATACCTCCAATAGCACCGAAAGCGACTTGGAGGCCAGATGCAACCCTGAGTTCGAGTTATTACAATGCCTAGTGCGTGTTGTGTTTGAGGCAGTGGTGAGAGTAAGAAAGGTCATAGAAAAGGAGAGAGTGTCTTACATTCGAAGGCTCTGCCCACGAATATTATTCGCCTGCCATGCTAACGCGGTGGGGATATTTGAATTCGCGCCCGCGAGCCCGACGAAAATGCCAAAGTACCTGGCGCCGTTATTCTTCGCGTACGCAACGATCATGAGGCCGATGATGCCGATAACGGCTTGGAGGATGATCCAAGGACCCCGGAGGCGCGTCTTATCAGCTGCCCAGGAACAGAATATTACCCAAGGAACGGCGGCAACGGCGGGAGGGGCGCACAAGAGGAAGACCATTTTGACGTCGTAGCTCATGCCTTGAAGGATGATTGGGATAAAGAAGGCGAGTGCGTAGACGATGGTCGTGACGGCAAAGAATTGGAGCCCGCTGTGTTTGTCAGAGTTACATTGCATGTTCATACGCGATTAAAGGGTGGAGGTAGCTGCTCACAAGAACCAGAGTTCCCATCTCGCACATGCGCCGAGGAACTTCTTCATGGTCAACTCGTCGAACTCGCTGTCACTCCTGTCTCTCTCCAGCTTGTCCTGGATAGCTCTGACTTCATCGGGCTTCAGGAACGGCTTTCGAGATCTGTGCACTTTGTCTGGGAAATCAACGATCAAAAGACGACCTAGAAGAGCAAGGAAGACGGTCATAAGACCGTTAATGATGAAGATCCCTAGGTGAAGTATTTAGTGAAATGCTTTACGAAGCATACAGTCGAGCTTGCCAGGCCTCAGACTTACAGCGCCAGCCAAGATATCCGGCCTTTCCATTCAGTTGCATGATTCCATATGCAAGAATGCTACCAAAGCCATTGGCAAAGATGTTGATAGCATAGAAAGTAGCTAAGCTGAACATAATCAGACTTCAAATGTCAGAACAGGGGCGAAAGACTACGGACCGCTTTTGGACCTCATATCGGGTGTACCAGCAAGAGATAAGGTACACCGATCCGGGGAAAAACCCAGCCTCAAAGAGACCGAGTAGTAGGCGGCATACAACAATATCCTGTCATACTTCAGCCTCAATCACAACCAACAACTGGAAGATTGTATACGTACAGTCCATTTCTTTGCAAACCCCGCTCCAAGAATCACGACACCCCACGCAAAGCAGAGAAATGAAAGCCAATTCGCAGCTCCCACTTTCCGCAAAACAACGTTGCTAGGGATCTCGAAGATGAAGTAGGTGATGAAGAAGACGAGTAGCGCTATCGAGTAGCGGGATCCTTTTTCGAAATGCAGCTCTTTGTCCATGCCGGCGATTCGGGCAGCTGAGATCTGTACAAAACAGTCAGTCCCATAGTATTGTACGATTCGGGAGAATGTATTGTTTTAGGGTGCTTACGTTGATTCGATCTATGGCACTGATGGCGTAGCATGCTATGTACTAGATGAGTATATGGAACGTCAGCTGTGAAGGGTTGAACGTACCGCCTAGGATTGGAACAAGTCGGTAGTCTGTCTTTCGCCTAATAGTCGATTAGATTGTGATTGAAACTTAACAGTAAAATATAGCTTACGTTGCTTTCTTCAACACCTTCAACTGACTTTCATCAAGGTCGACGGAAGCTTCAGATGCATTATTGTTTCTGGCATCCAGGGCCGCGACCTTTTCAACCTCTATAGCGCCAGCCTTCTCGCCCAAGGTGATATCCTCTTGATGGTGAGCCATAGTAAACCTTGGTGGCAATGAAAGAATTAACCGTCAAGATTGGTTCAAAAGATAGATGATTGCTGACGTTCAAATCCCAAGGCTATGTATGGGCAGTCGAGACAATCGAACCAGGCAACTGCAAGGTGATCTTTTCCAGAGAAACCATCCCATCTCGGTGCTTTATACCAACCTGCAACGACAAATACTTTACCAGCAGAGCAACAAAAGAATACTCTCAATCGCCTCCCCCCTGTCATCCCCTATGCCTTATTTCGTAGACATGCCTAGGGCCCAAGACCGTCAAAGACTTGGCAGACCGTGTTTGCAGTGGTGGTGATTGGCTCGAGTGTAATGTCCATCGTGCATCATGGCCCTCCCCCGCATTTCGCCAACCACTCGTCCTCACAAACGGAAAGCTAGATCGCTACGCACTGTTGTTGGCGTCTCATACTTTGCAAGGTAAGGGGGGGTGATTTCACGAGTCGATGTGCTGGACCGAGGTGCCTTGATCGTGGAAGAGCATGTCGTTGGATGGATGGAGGGCTAAGAGAAATCATGGCGCAGCCATCGAAGCACACGGCAGCCGCCTCTTGTGACAGCTTTTTGATATGATTAGAAGGATTTAGTGGCGTTTGGTATTACAAGTACTTGCACATCGTCTGGGGGACACTGTGGGGCCCGAGCGGAGTCTTGTTACCTCGTGGAGTAAGTTCGAGCGGATACAATTGGGAAGATTCGGAAATTTGGGGGACCAGAAGAGCAGTGTGAAGGCTTGGGATTGCAATGTGGATATGCTATTCGCTCTGTTGTAAGCGACAGCCTGGCGAATCCGTATCGTGAATTGGAACGGCAAGATCAGGCGAATACTCTGCCACAAAACACCATCACATGTTTTGTCTCGGTCTTCAAGCACTTCCAGGCCTTTGATATTCAGGTAAAAAAAATTGTATATCTCTTATCCATGTCTGCCCAGGAGCTCTGGAAGGGAACGGCAACGATAGGGATAGTGAGCCACCTTTTCAACAGCCTGCACAGGTAAGATCTGTTCCTATCAAAGAAACACTTGATTCGGAACTTTCGATGCTTTTCCTTGTCAAATGGAAGGCTTCGGCATCTACCCAACCAAATCCTTGAGATAGTCACATCTATCTCGTACAAGGGGCTCTGAATAACTATGCCAAGGGCGGTGGTATCTCACGAAAAAGCAAGAAAAGGTGAGTGCCGAGCGGCTGAAACCAGGATACTGGGAACTCACGACCAGTCGTGCAGCAGCCCGTTGGTAACATTGTACCACTTGATATCCTGGCAACTATCATACTTCTACTGCGTACACGTGGTGGACCCAACATCGTGTACTCCGTAGATTCAAGACGCTTAGCGATTGATACAAATGGCACACCCAAGTGCCTCAGGATTGGTTTCAAAATCTCTGCTGGGATTACGATGCTGGATAATCAATATGTGGCCTCGGTCGTGATCTTTCACGAAGGTGGCATCTGTGGCTGGACTCTTCGTCAATAGTGCCCAACAGGATAAACACTCGAAAAAGGTTGGCATGCATTTGCTTGCAGTCACAGAATAAATCTACAGACCCATCGACAACTGTGATCGACGGACGGAGTGTGGATGGGAGCTATTTAAGCACATGGTTATCCTCAATAGTATGTAAGCCTGAAGTCATTGGTGAAATGACAAAAGTTAGAATAGTCATGATTAATTCGGCAGTACCCAACTGCCGCAGTAGATGCACAGGCAAGTATTAGTAGACCGCATTGAAGTCTAATACTCAATATCTTAGAACAAGCACTCCCCACGACAAATCAACAGCATTCTATCCTGTTGTAGCCGGCTCTGGAGGTGCAGGGTAGAAAAAGAAGTGTACAAAGAATCGAAGACGATTAAAACAAGTTTAAAAACTGGTCTCAGCGGAGCCACCAAAGAACTCGTCAGTCGGAGAGGGAACCTTGTCCCTCAACCAGGCCAGCACAGCATCCGTACCCTTTTTGAGGACAGCATAGTTCGGAACTCGGAAAGTGTTGCCTTCGACGTCCAAGCTGGTGAGTGTACCAGCAAGTAGGCCAATCCTTGGCTCCAGGCGGGGCATCGAATTGTTGCTCAGATTGACGATCTTCAGCCCTTCCAGTGACTCCGCGGATACATCGGTGATCGCATTGTCGGAGGCCATGAACACCAACAACTCAGGAAATGTCGAGCGAAGTGTAGGTAGAGGCCCGGCAATCTGATTGTTGGAGACATCAAGGTTCTGAAGAGCCGGTGTGGTTACCATTTCTAGCAAGCCGTCTAGAGACTTCAGTCTGTTCCCACCAAATCTCAGTTCTCGTAGTTTCGGTAAACTAATAGGTGAGCTACATGGATCGACAATATTGTTCTTCGATAGGTCTAGAAGAGTGAGATGGGTCAATTGAGAAAGGACATTAGGCATTGTCGTCAATTGATTCTGCTGGAGATAAAGCTGACGGATCGCATTCGTCTCCGCAAAACTTAGAACTGCCTCTTCATCGATTTCTGTCATGCATTTGGCTGAAAGATCTAGAGTTCCTGACGGGGTCAATTGCCAGTCGTTCTCATTCGCATCCTCAGCTTCTGATTCGAGAGCACCATTCAGGATCTCAGCATCATCTGTGCTTGGCTCAATCCGAGAAAGAAGATCTCGTTTGATATCCTCCGCACTCATCGTGAGGAACTTTCTCTCGCGAAGAGGGTTCGCCGATAGTGTCAGGTTTTCCAACCCGCTCATAAGCGCAATCTTCTCATCTAATTTGGTGATATCATTGCCCGTGAAATCGGCATTGCGTAACTGCTGTAAAGATGTGAAACCTGTGGGTATGGCCGTCACTTTATTCTCGCTCATCAACAAAGTCGTCAGCTCTGACCATGACGACATGTCAGGAAGTGATGATAGTCTATTGGTCGAAACGTCCAAGTGCTTCAGCGCGGGAAGTAAAACAGTTCCGGATTCGCATAGCGAAGTCAAGGCATTATTCGATAATCGAAGGGATTGCAAATGTGGGACAGACTCCACATTAAAGAAATGTCCACTGAAGGCATTTTTGGAAGCTAAAAGCTCTACAATTGGGACTGATGTGAATAAGTCTGCTGGTAAGCTTTTCAAACGATTTTGGGAGACGTTGAGGCTCCGAAGATTTTCAAGCTCACGCAACTCTTCAGGTAGGGCTGTTAGCTTATTTTCCTGCAACTCCAAAGTTTCGAGCAGCCTCAAATTTCCCAGGCTGGGCAAGAGCTGACCCTCCATCTCATTGTCGGCAAGCTTAAGCTCACGCAGGGATGAGATTTGAGAAATGACGTCCATGGCTTCATTTGGCAGCTTGTTCCTCGACTAATATGGTTAGCAGCTATTCTCTTGTAAAGAATGCGTATGATGCTTACCAGATTAAGCTTTGACAGGTAGGTCAGGCGGCCTAGACCAGATGGTAGTTGTAACAGAACATTGCCATGAAGATCTAGTGACTGTACACCCCCAAATTGAGGGCTAGCTTCGTCCGAATCATCTAAGGCATTGAAGTCGACATCCGGAAACATGTCTTGTGGTAGTGACTCTAGGGCGTTGTCGGCTGCAATGATGGTGGTGACATCAACCACCTCTCCCCAAGCTACGCTATTATCATTTGGGTCGTATTTGTACATGCCCAATACTTCGTCTGGTATCTCGTTCAGACCTAACGCAGCGATGTTCAGGCGGCCCTCGACCCGCGCAGCATCTATTCGCTTTCGAAGCAATGACTTACTGCCCTTTGAATGCTGATTGAACGGGTCGTCCAGGCCAAAGTCGAACTCCGCGATTTCTGCAGGATCAGGCTCGATTCCATAGTCATTTTCGGTTACAGCTGGCACTTCGCGCGGCGGTGTCCCATTTCCGAACTCCTTCGCAACATGAGCTCGTCGTGCTTCTTCTTTGGCTTTGGCAATCTGTTCACGCAATGCACTGGACGAACTCTGGGCTTTTCGAGAAGACTCAGGAGGCTTTGCCACTGCTGCTGTTCCCTCGCTCTTTCGTGCGACCTTGCTTTTTAGGGTCTCATCACGGAGGGCAACTGGCGAATTCGACAACCTACGGCTCGTTTCTGGTGTTTTGACCGACAACAGACTTTGCCTACTAGTGGAGGGTGTTGAAGGAGCTAGTGATGCCGGGGGGGAGACTGCCTCTCCGAATATTCCACCTAGGGACGGGCGGGTTTTGGGAGTGCGAGCAGTCATAGTCTTGCTGTTCGACAACGGACGTGGCCTCGGGGTGCTCAGCGAGTTTTGTGTGGGAGCGAGTGTCTTGGTTCTGAATTGTGTTGAGATTCTCGACGCTGCGGGCACCTTGCTAGGAGTAGCCATGTTGGAAGGCGCAGCTGCGCTGACACTTCTTTTGCCCGGAGCAGTCATAGAGCCTCTTGATGCCCCTATAGCGGTTTGCCTTGGTGTTGCTGGAACGGCTCTGGGCGTACCGTCGCTGGTGCCTGGCCGCCTATTCCCCCCCAGTGCAGACGCAGGTCGACTCGGGGGCCCCATTGGATTTTCAGAATTGAAGAAACTTGATCTTCTTCGCCCTTTGCTCGCAGCAGGTGATGAGGGGGGTAACATGGACAAGCTCTCGATTGTGCGCTCCGACAGTGACGGGCGTGATTTCTTCTGCAAAGGGGCATTCGCAACAGGAGAGGCTGGCTCTGCATCGCTCTCCAAGAAGACCTCGTTCTCCTGTTCATGGAACCCTGCCCGAGAAGACGCCCTCGATGCAGAGCGAAACCCATCCAGATCTCCCAACACATCGTCATCATTTGTAGATCCGTTTCCTCCCAATTCTCGAGGCTTCGGAGTCACTTGTGTCTGACGTGACGGGGGCCGAGCGAAAGTCTTGCTGAAGCCGGAGCTGCTTGCTGTGCTTGCTGATCGGGCCGGGACATTGCCGAGGGTCGGTCGCTTGGAGGTTGCAATTGATGACACTCGTCTTGAGGAAGTTGACGCTGTTGAAGATACTCGGTAGGTGGACGTGGATGAGGCTGGCGTGAATGAAGGCGCTCGACTGGTTGTTACGGTAGCGGGTGGATTAGGACGAGCGAGGGAGGATCTAGATGGTTTCTTCTGTAGCTGTAGCGGTGGTTGGGCTTGACTGGTAGTCGGTCTTGAAATGGAAGACAGAGAAGGCTTCTTGCGAAGCTGCTCCGTGGAAGTGGGCTGGCGAAGTTGCGACTGGGTAGTGGAAGATCTGTTCAGGACAGGCAACCTTGAGGTTGGTCGGGGGATTCCAGATGTCCGCACGGGAAGTGAGGACGGCGGGTCCATATTGATAAGTTTTTGTGTGTGTGTGTGTGTGTGTCTTTGGAGCCACTGAGGAGGGGTCCCAGGGAAAGGGCAACACTAGATGCTGGTTGAAGATATGGAGAGATCGCTATTCATGCAGGTGGAGTTGGACAAGTAGAATGGAGGGCCATACCCAACGACAGACACCGGCCACGGCTCACCAGTACGCCCAAGGTAGTAGTCACAGTCACTGTGTAGGTAGATGGGTAGGTAGGTAGGGTAGGTAGGTGACTAGGTGTACGCCAGCAAAGGGGTTGATTGATTGATCGACTCGGAAAGGATGATTAATTTTGTACTCCGTAATTTCTCGCGATGGATGGGCCCGATGGGGGGGAGAAAGGGAACTTGAGGGTTGTGATATGCAAGGTGCACCAAAACATCTGTGTGTCCTGGAACAGGTCCGTGAACGTGGGTATGGTATGTATGGACGTTGGGTCTTGGGCGTATGTACACTGTAGTTACCTAGGTAGTTAGTCAGTGATTGTATGATGATACATACAGATGCAGTGTAAGTGCGGGTGGTTGTCCAGCCAGTGGGTTTGTTTACAACCACGATAGGAGGACCAAGCGTTCGTTTCGTGATCTACGTCCGCATTAGGCAAGGCGCAAGACTTGGAAGATCCACTCTCTCATACTGTGTACTGTCTGTCTAGGTACTGTCTGAGTGTGCCTGTGCCTATGCTATGCTATTACCTCGAACTAACTAACCTCTCCACCCCCCGCCCCCCCGATATTATCGCATCGCATCGCATCGCATCGCATCGCAAATCCATATTCATATACATATCAACACATCTGTATCGCTACCCCAATTACAACCACCACCTTGGAAATCGCTGCGCCATTGGTCGCATTGCGCGCGCAATCCTGCCTGTAACACGCGCGTCCGACGCGATCCCCGCTCCACCGCTCCGCCGCCGCCATCGCCATCGCCTATCGCTCTCTCGCGTCTTAAACTGTCCTGCATACCAACGACGAACCCATCGTCGGACCTCTTGAACGTGCAGTAAACACCACTGGTATTCAGTGTCTCCATAGACCCCTGGACTGAAAGACGGACCGCTATCGTTCTGCTCGTTTGCGCGCCTCGCCCACCGCTCTGACGTGTCGTTCGCGCCTTGGACAATCTACCCAACTAGGCAGAATGGACTCTCAGACCTCATTCTCCCAGCTCTCCCAGCTGTCTCAGGACTCGCTCATGCCTTCCACGGAGGTCTCGCGGCCGAATACCCCAAAAATGTATTCAGTCTCGAGATCTGCATCCCCCGCGCCTTTAAATGTGCCCAAGGCTTCCTCTGAAGACCGGACCAAATTCACTTCTCCCGCACCACCTACAACCTCATCAATGACGCCTCCACCGTCTTCCCAGCTTCCCAATATCCGGACTGCTGTTCTTAGGACCCCTAGTCCCCCGGACCCGCAGCTCACCTCTCCTCCTCCAACCGCCAAACTTCCCGACCAGCCATCTGTGTTGACGGAGTCTGCCTCCGCCCTCTACTCACCCGAGCAGATTACCAATGCATCGCCTGACGAATTGCGATGCATGGTGGATGAATTGACTTCTGCTTTGCGCGATGTACGACTATCTGCGGCGCATTACAAATTACAGTACAACATGGCCGTCATGGAGAGCCAAGAAGCTGCCAGTCGTATGGCCGTTGAACTAGCCATGGCGCAGCGAGAGATTGACGTTCTAAAACAAGCCGAAGTCAAACGACGCAATTCAATACCAACACCTACTCAGACCGTTCAGGAATCCCCTGTCGACTCGGCGAACGCAATCATGATGTCTGAATTGAACCGCCAATGTCAAATCTTGCAGCAAGACAACGAGGAGCTACGAGATGCTCTTGAGCAGCAGAAACGTCTCACTGAGCACAGAGAGGGCGAGTTAGCAAGCCTCATGGAGGAGAATGACCGCCTGAAAACCCGCATCCGCAAGAACAGAGACCATATGGCACAATTTTTGCCATTTCAGGATCAGATCAACGAGCAAGGGTCGCCGCGTTCCATGTTCGGAACACCTTTGCAGGCCACTCCTCGCCAACGCGCCCAAAGAGTGCCACAGCCTCTTTCCGTAGAACACAGGGGGCAGAGTAACTTTGATATCCTCTTGCGCGCGGATCAAATACTCAATGAAAAGACAACGACGGCCCCGTCCACCCCCACACGATCCCATGCACACAGGTCGCGGCTGGGCCACACGAGAGGAACGCACTCCATGTCCTCGTTGCCTCACACACCCAATCGCCACACCACTCACCGTCACACCGGAGTACCACGAACCCCAAATACCTTTTCCGCTATCAACATACCGCAGTCTGCCCCACCCGCACAGTATCAACGAGTCCCTCCCGTTCGTCGTGAAAGCAGTAATTCGACCATCACGGCATCAAGCGTAGATGAGGAAGAAGCTTTCACCGATAGAGAGGATGATGAGATCCCCGAATCACAAGCCAGCCAAGCTGCTACCAGTATGTTGCGGCGGTCGGGTTCTCAAAAACGAGCCTCAGCCCCGAGCTCGCAAGCCCAGCTTGTCCAGAGCAAACTCTTTGGCCACGTTAAGAAAGGTAGCACAATGAGTCGGCCTGGTGAATCTGAGAAGCGGAGGTTGCCTTCTACAGCCATGCACCATGCAAGCCCAACCAAAAGGGGGAGAATGGAGTCGGAAGTAGGTCTCGGTATTGGGGGCTTGCTCCGACAATAGGGATCTCTGGATCCGAGCGATGTGTTCATGAATTGACGATATTGGATTGGAAGGTACCAGGAGTTTGTACTTTAGGTTCGTTTGCTTGTATTTGACTCGAGGTGGACACCGCACGGTTATAGTGGGATGGGTCTCTGCCGTTTGATGTGCATGTCATGTCGTCTTGGTTAGGATAATGCTTGATATCGCGGTAGCTGTATGTTGAACGATCATGCTGGAAGGGTAGATAGCAAATGCTTATTTTTATGTTACATAGGTAATTAATGGTACTTGTTATGTGCATGTCTCTTCTCGTGGCGAAGTCAATGAACTACAGTGGTATTTGACTTCCCTGCGGTACCAGTTACCTACCTAGGTACTCATACCTCGTCATACTATCTAGTCATAGGAACAGTGCGTTTGGTAACATGTATCTACAACTAGAGCGGGCGTGCCTTGGTTAAATTAGTAATCTATCTACTACCAGGTGTTCGAGTAGTGGGTGTATCGGAGAAAGATTACTCCGCTCCGCCCACTAGCGGAGACGAAGCGAATATTGCAAAAATGAACTGCAACTTCATCTTCGAACTTTTTTTTCCAGCGTTACTAACCACCAGCGTCCGCCATCCCGACAAACCGCAGCAATGGCGATCAAGCACAACCAGCAGATTCAGAAGAATCACTTCCACAAGGACTGGCAACGTATGTCTTCCCGACTTCTTCTCCCGTTGCGCATTTTGGCAATAGTTTCCTAACATTCACCCAGGCCGTGTCAGGGTTCACTTTGATCAAGTAGGTTATTCCCCTCTCACGACGTGAGAGCAGTGGCGCCTCGATCAATCGATATTAACGAACTCTTCAGCCCGGACGCAAGCAGCGCAGACGCAATGCCCGTGTCGCCAAAGCCGCTCAGGTTGCTCCTCGCCCGGTAGACAGGCTCCGACCCGTCGTTCGCTGCCCTACCATCAAGTACAACCGCCGTGTCCGCCCCGGCCGTGGCTTCACTCTTGTTTGTAACCCCCGGGCAAATATGCCACTCTACCTGAACGTGCAATTGACAATCTACAGGCTGAGTTGAAGGAGGCTGGTATCCCCCGCAAGCTTGCGCCCACCATCGGCATCTCCGTCGACCCTCGCCGCCAAAACATCTCCGAGGAGAGCCTCAAGGCCAACGTCGAGCGCCTCCAGGAGTTCAGGAAGCGTCTCATTCTCTTCCCCCGCCGCAACGGCAAGACTAAGCAGGGTGACGCCTCTGCTGAGGACGTTAAGGCCGCCAAGAAGGGCGAGAACAACGCCAAGTCCGTCGCCGACGTCCTTGCCATCAAGAACGACATCACCTTCGAGGAGGGCCCCATCGGCAACTACAAGGGCGAGGAGGCTGCTTTCAGGAAGCTCCGTGACGTCCGCTCCGAGGCCCGCCAGCTCGGTGCCCGCAACAAGCGTGCTGCTGCTAAGGCTGACGAGGAGGCTGCTAAGAAGAAATAAACGTAGTCTTTTCGAAAAGGTGTCACGATTTGATGGAACGGGATACCCTATCGTGGGTTCAAAAAACGGTGGTCATGATTCAGCAAAGGATATTCCCTGCATGGGCGGCGTATTGGTTAGGTCCTGCTATCAAGTAGCAGTTTGTGAAATGACATCAACTACACACAATGAATCTACCGTTTGCCGCCATTATGACATTACGTCAAATGTGAGAACAGTTTTGTACCATGAATTTGCCCAGTTACGTGACTTAATGCGTTCCGTGTGCAAAATGATTTTCCAATCTTATTTGTCAGTCCAGTCCCTCAGCCAAATCCAGATGGATCGCGTTGATAGACAAGAGAGCAAGTAAACTACTAGTTACACATCGCGCATTAAACGCCCGAGTTCTTCTCCCCATCACCATTGTCATCACCACCATCGACGTCGTTCCCATCCTCAGTCCACTCCAGATACTCGTCAACGACCCACGTCCCTCCATCGACCTCAACTGTAGTCCCCACCTGCACGCCTTCCCTCTTGAATGCAACCGCACAAGGTAGGAACATATCACCGACCCTAACTGTTCTCTTCCAACTTCCTCCAACAGCCCCTCCCCCCTCGGACTCTTCAAATTCCCATCTCTCGATCACCCATCCCTCACCCTTCCTCAGCAACCCCTGACAAAACTGCCCAAGCCTAACGATAACGCCCTTTGCCCTCCCCTCCTTGTCGTCTAATTTCAACACACAGCATACCTTCATAGTCGTGTGCGGGAATACGGGTTCGATGGAGAGATCAGCCCACATCTCCTCGTAGGCGACTTCATGTCCCAGGTGCTCGTTGAAAGCGTGTCCGAACTCGAGGGCGCGGCCGGAGCCGAGGTCGTACATGTCTCCCTCGTCTACTGGGATGGCTTCATGGAGGAGGAAACGAGTATCAATGTCGTGACGCCAGGTGGAGTGTGTGACAGGGATTTCCTCGTCTTCGCGGCCGGGGATGGTCGCTGATGTGCTAGTGCCGGCGAACGCCCATTCTACGCGGTGCATGGGCCCGCCTTGATTTGGGAGGAGGTGGTCACCATCCTGAAGGGGCTTCAGGATACGCAGGTCGACAAAGGTGGAACTTGGACTTGTAAGGACGAGTGTGGAGGTTGGTTCTGATGGACCGTATGGGAGGTTCAGTGGGTTGTGTTGTGGGAGGTGGGTAGAGTAGGGGATGGGTGTTTCTGGGGGGAGCGGGTAGTTGCCTAGGTAAATGATGTAGTCTCGCGTTGAGATGTTGGCGTTTCGTCCTGGTGCTGGTAGAGTAGGCGAGTTGGTGGACATTTTGGATGCGTCTATCACTGTTACTTGCCCGGGGTTGATAATGGTGGTGGTCTTGCTTGGGGTGATGGGCCTGGAGTCCGTAAGAGTTAAGGAGAGTGGGCGTCGGTTAGTGGTGTAGTGACTACTCCGTAGGTGAATAAAGTTGATGATCAAACCGGCATGCAATATGTATTTGCTAGTGTTTTCGTGGGCTTACTAGAGTTGCGTGGCCGTCAGTCAGCAGTTGACTCAACAAATCGGCTTCAGTTGGATGGAGAAGAAGGTTGTACTCGAAGAATAATGTGTGGAGAGTGACAAAGAAAAGAAATTCGAGTGGTTACGGGAAAGGAGAGACAATTTGGCAGATGAGGAAAGGAACAGAAATGCCAGTCCCGGGTCGGTGATGGAGTAAAGGTGGGGAGAAAACCAAACGCAAAAGAAAAAGATCAATTACCTATAACATTATAGTCTTACTTACGATTCTTAGACAAATTGAGCATTTGATTCGTGTAACGCCTGAAGAGATATCGTTGTTGTAGGATGAAGGGTGAATATCAACTACCTAAGTATCATGATGGTTGACTCGACTACTCGTGCCACTCAAGATGATCAGACCTCACTAGCGTCCCCACCATTCACGCCCACTTCAACACCACTTTATACCACGGCTTCAGCACTGTATCAGGTCCACAACAGAAAGCCAATATAAACCTATCTCAAAATCTAGATACGAGACACGATATCGAGTCTTTATAGACACAAGTAAGAGAGATCCATGTCATTCATTTTCGAATAGACTCAATGTTCAATCCAAGTTCAACCCACATTGATAGGCACAACAACTGTACCGCACTACTGTGATACGTCGTGAGTGGTCGACTTCGTTCATTCGATGCTGGTGCCCATAACAAAAGCGAGAGGGGACAGAGGAACTGTTCAGCCGCAGAGAGCGCAGAAAAAGGGTATTTTCGTCCCGCCATACCAATAGACTAGGAATCTATTTGCTACCGTTTAGAACGACCTAGAGGCCAAGTGAACTCAAGAGGCTTTGATTTGACCTCATACTATGGTCAAGTTCTACTGCCAATGTCAGAGGCGTACCCTGTGCCTAGGCACGGCCTCATTGTTTTGTCTGAAAGTTCAATCACTTGACAATTTTCCGTGTGCGGTGATTCTACTGCACCTTGGTGTGCATGCACGACTTTACTTTCCATGTCCACTTAAACCCCATGTTTCCTGCTAATATTCGGCCAATTCAGACAACAACCACGCTCACCCCCTTGGATCAACCACAACTTTCGCATTTCCCAATAACCATTTGACAGAGTTAAAGTTATTCCAGAGTACTCAACAATTGATATCTTCAACCCCTGATTGTGCTGTTGGAAAATGACGACCTCGAGCCTCGGCGGTCATAGTACGAGGAGCAAGGAACCTCCATCTATTTCCTCCGATCGCGAAGACGAGGTGAATCGGAAAGACGAGACGGTGAACCAGGATGATGTTAGCGAGTCCAACGGTTGGTCCAGTGATGAGTACGAATTCATCCACCACGAAGAACTGGTACGTGATCTTGAGCTTTCAGAATATCGTACCCAAGTGGCTCATAAGATACTAATTCATTCGTAGAATAGCAAGGGCAAACGCCAGGAGCTTCCTACGCAGGACTTCCCAAATACATGGTAAGCAAATCACTCGATTACTCCTGTTGCCTCGAGTGCATACTTACTTCACTAGGGAGAAAGCATACAACGACACAGCGCAGGCCATCGACAGGTTGGGCAAAGCAAGTTCCAAGTATCTCTCTTCGATCGCAAATTCCGGCATTGTAGAGGCTGGATTCTCCGTGGGAGGTGCCCTCGCATCGACTTCAAATCGCACAGCCCTTGAAACCGTCAGCTTCGCCATGAACGCACTTGGCAAACGACTATCAGATCTCCCGCCCAAGACTCGAAAGTGGTACGAACAAAAGGCATTGATGGACCAGGCCAAGGAGCGTGCAAAACAAGCCGAGCAGGACCGTCAACGAAGGAAGATCAAACAGGAGCTGTTGGAGAGCGGCGAGGTTACACTGGTTCGACATGGCGAACCTGGGTCTCTTACGCCATTCCTATCGGAAATGTCTTCTCCTGACTCTTTGAGTGGATTTCCAATGGAGAGATGGGCTCGTGAGAATCGAGCTCGTGGCATGGCTCCTCGTCGAAATGCCAGTGGTCCTTTTCGACCAGGCTTTGCGAAGGCGAAGGCGGAGGCAGAGGCAGAGGCAGAGGCAGAGAAGGCCAATGACATCAGTGAAAGGACCCCAGGCAATTCATCTTCTGTGGGTTCCACCATCGTCAGGTCTGTTTGCTCAAACACAACAGAAGCAACAGATCAGGTACTCCAAACCATACTGTCGGCAAAATTTGAGCCTCAAACTCTTATAACACCGCGGCCCATCGAACTTCAGACGACGCCTAAGGTCTTCTCTGGGAAGATTATCACTGACTCCAGGACCATTGACAGCGAGGACTTGCATAGCATCGTGACCGATTCCGCACAGCAGGATATTTCACGCACTGACGAGCCTGAAGACGGAGTTGAATCTGGGTTCAATGTCTCACCACATCCAGCACGTCGAGCGTCATCTCCTGTAAAGCTGGACGACCTGTATACGGAAGTGCTGAACAGCTACAAGGCTGGAGACTCCCCAAGCCATTCCATCTCAACGAAGACTTCCATCATTCAAAAGGATCAAGACTTCGCCACTGATGTCGTAACTTCGAAGGAATCTGTAACACCGTCCTACCTGGCACCTACCTCGCGCACTGCGGCCACCCTTACATGCTCTCCAATTGCCCCTAGATCCGCGAACATTGAAATCCCGTACATCCAGAAGTCAGATAATCCAGCGGTTACATCTTCTTCCTGCACTGTAGATGTTCTCGCACCAACTCCAATCGCCCCTTTGCAGGCTGTGGATAAGAATACAGACATTGTCTCCATCAACGCCGGGCCGTACAACTTCGAGGATGTCGCTTGCGCTCGTAGAGGCGCTGCTGTATTGACGGACGATGAGCACGACAATACTAGTATCATGAGTGACCATGTTAGCTCAGGAAGCACTTGCGATGCGATAGAAACTTCCAATGGGCAGAGTGTTCAAAGCGAGAACAAAGATGCTGCCCAGGGCATGCACTATGAGCCTACCTCAGGACAAGACTATTTAAGTAACGCGGAAACCATCGTCCCCCGTGACCCTTCTCTCTCAGGCCCCCACGCACAATCGGAGGGTTTCGGAGATGATGTGGACGGGTTTGATCGAGAGAAGCATGGTGCTACTGAGGCGGATAGAGTCTCTGCGTCGTTTCCATCGAATTCGGGATACTTTGGAATGCTATCAGATCTGGAAGATGTAGAGATCTGAGCTGTTTGATCTGAGCTGTTTGATCTGAGCTGTTTGATCTGATCTTGGTCTTCGAACTTTTGGAGAGCGACGAATATGATGACCCAGACATTGGCGTATTATTAACTCCTATCCAGAAAGCGATGCGATTCCTTTCGACCAATGTGCTGGCAAATTGAACGTGCATCGGCATTAACAAGGCATGTAGATATAGCATGCAGATACTTGAATAAATATGATTTGCATACCACGGCTGATATACTTGTGAATGCAGCTGACATGTGGAAGATACGACGATTAGGTGATATTTTGACATGTATTAAGGAAACTGGCAAAGTTATGCTAATGTACATACGATATGGATGGAAAACACCGAAAATATGCTTACGACTATTTCTTCCCCTTGGATTTCTTGCTCCTTGTCGTTCTGGCGAGAGGTTGGACCTCGTCGGAGGAGTCTTTCGCCGCACCTGCCCCTAAACTTTCATCGAGATATTCTCTGCTGTCCGAGGCAGCATCACTTTCCGCGCTATGGCCTAATTCTTTTGCTCTAATTTGCCTCTCTGCCTCCCAATCCTGTACCAAGTTGGCAACAGCATCCACCTTGACCTTCTCTTTTCCATTCCATGCTCCACACCCTCCGCAACGCCATCGTCCGATATCCTCAAGAGTCCGAGTACCTGGTGGAGCTTGACCGTTGACGAGTCTACACTCGCTACAGATCATAGCTAGACGGTTCTTGGGTTGTGTTTCGTCCTCTCCCAGCAACGCATCGAGAATTCTGTCGTACCAATGAGGCTGCATGAATGTTGAAGCAGCAGATGAAGAGTATTGTTTGGTTGTATCAGCGCCGAAGGCATTGGGTGCAAAATCCGCTCCTGGTAGCTCTCGAGACGGTAGAGCCTGAACTGGAGAAGGACCTGGCGACGATGATCCAGCAGATTCCGGCCTCTGGGGAATGAACTGTTGCTGACCAGGGGGATGTTGAATGTTTGCAGTCGGCGGCGGGGCCATATTTGTTCGCGGGCCCTGTGGTAGAGGTGGATGCTGTGGGCCTTGGGATGTCTTTTTATCGCTTGGAGAGGCTACATCTTTCGACTTGGGCGGTGACCCATACTTCTCAAGTAGTTGTTGGGTAGAGTTGTATTTCGTAGCGGCCTTCAGTCTCTCGATTGTCGCGTCCCGTTCGCTCTGTAGGCTCTCAAGATAGCTCTCCGTTTTCGAGATGCGGTAGTCGTAGTAGGTCGTGAAGGCAGTTCGGACAGTGTAAATACTACAGACGGTACTGATCAGTCGACAAGCCTCTTACAGAATATTACATGTATATCACTGACATGACTGGCCCTCCAGACATTATGGAAACCTCTGTAGCTCCCCAACTTCTCCAACCTGTCACCAGGAGCAACAGGAGCGCCGCGAGGATGTATGCGAACCCCGCATACAGAGTCCACATGACACGTACACGTCTCGATCTTTGTCGCAAAGCATCGTTTCGAGTGGCGGTCCTGGTTATCTTCTCGGATAGGGTAGATAGGGTCTTCTCAAATGAGGCAGCGTCTTCAGCCGACTACCGTGCGCCTCTTGTTAATGGTATATCGAATGCAAGAGCTAGGGACACTCACTTTCCACGGCCAGAATGTCACCATGGTTCCAAATCCACCGGGTATTCGTAGTGGTTCCGCGTTCCGCCCTTCGTGGGTACAGAAAGAAGTTCTCTCTATGGCGACATGAGTATTGTCGTAGGTCGACGATTCCAGCGATTATGCGTTAGTGTCGATTTGTTTCAAAAGATGGATGTGCAAGCGACGTCAGTCGTGTGTTAACGCTGCATACGATGCCTAGGTAGTTATTGTGTACTATGTACGTAGCTAGGTGGCAGCACCTGCAGCTGCCGGATCGGCGCCGGAACCCTGATCCCTGCACCTTCGGCAAAACCTCTCTTCCACCCTTTAGCATTCCGAACTTTCTTGTCACCATCTGCACGACGACACGACGGCATTGTTTTCACAGCACCAGTCCGGAGTACACAGTATAGATTCTCCCCAATGTCGAAGGAAATTGCACTTCAAGCCTATAGGCATATTCTGCGATCCACGCGTGTTGCTTTTCAGGGTATGGCTTCCTCGTTAGACAAACCCCAGTCCAGCCAATGCTAATTCGATGTATCCAGGGGACTTCAACACTCTGGCTGCTGCGCGGTGGCAGGCCCGGCAGACATTCGAAAAGAACCGCGGACTTCCTACCGGCAGCGAGGAGCTTACCAAGCAAATAACACATGCCGAGGACGTGGCCAAATTCCTGAGGGCGAACGTGGTTCAGGGTCAAGTGGTCGACGATAAGGGCAATTACAGTATGTGGGCGGAGCGCAGATATGTTCCCATCTCCATGCAATATGCTAATCATTGACTCCTTCGTCTAGAGCTTAATATACATGACGAGACCGAGCGTGGGAACAACGAGGATATCAAGAACGGAAGTGGAAAGAATACACTAGCAGGAACCAAATGCTGTTCAACTTGACTTTTGACCGCCCCAGAAATGAACCATGATACCCATGAATACCTCCAAACGCCAGATGTGAATAGATTCCGTAGCTCTCAAGAGACTTTAATTCCCAGCCAAACTTGCATATTGAACCTCGTCATCAGCACCGGGAGGTGGTGCAATTGCCGAGATGGTGTCCAAGCTGTCTTCTGGAGGCGCCTCGATGGCCGCCAGAGTCGCATTGGTCCTCCGAGGCGCTGCAGTGGTTCTTCCTTCCTTCGCATACATCATTCTTTGGTTTTGATCCATGCTGTCCAGCTGTTTGGGTCTGCCCCACGTTACACGCAACGGACAGCCCTTGATTACGGTTTTCCCCTGCAGGGCTTCTGCCGCAGCCTCTGCGTCGTTCCTCTTGATATAATTGATGTATGCGCAATGAGCGCGGTGTGAGCACACCACTGATCGTAGTTGGCCGAACTGCGCGAAGTGTGTGCGAATAGCATGCTCAGGTAGATCATCCTCAACACCGGTTACGAATAGGGATGAGACGTTTGGATCTGTCGGAGGCAGCCAGTCCTGGGGACTCGGCGCAAGCTGAGCCCCAGGAAGACGACCGCCTCTGTTCGACTTGAAACCACCTCGTCCACCTACAGCTGCTTTGCTATCGCGTGTTCGGATAGGCCCAGGCACATGTCCGCCTGCACTGGAACTACCCGCAGCTCCAGGAGCTGGCAACGCCTTGTGCGCACTGCCCGTTCCTTCGGCCTCTAGCCTTCGCTGCTTTTTGTAGTACGGCTCACTCTGTGCCAGTCGCTTCAAGAGCTCTCGTGCTTTCTCGTCGGTTTTGTTGTACTCTTCGAGCGCCCCTCTCCCCTCCTCAATCTCCTTCTCATGTTCCTGTGCGTAGTATTCCCTGTTGATGCTGCTCTGTGGGCCGGGAGCAACCATCTTCAGGGCTGCGTCACGGACTACGATGGGCAGACCAAATGATAGATCCAGCATGCAGTGTTGGCAGCAGTTCTTAAGACGAGCACAGGTCAGACAGATGTTTGTCTTCTTTTGGCGAGAGGTGCGGTCAGCCTTCCATCGGAATATGGTGAACGGGCGTGTACAAATTTTGCACTCGGCGCCATGGTCTTCCTTCAGCATCTGGACGTAGGGGTTGTCTGGTAAGCATTTCTCGCACACTGAGGGGAAATCCGTCGTCTCCCAACCCGACCGGTTCAGGTCTTGCTTGATCTGGGGCGGCATTGTTGGGTCGTGAGCGGTGTGGATGCGCTAGATCCAAGGATTATGCAAGTGCTTTTGAAATCTCGCAAGCGGCGCGCAGAACCTTGTTCCTGTGAGGCGGGCTGTGTCGTCTATGTTGTGGTCGTTGAATGTGATGGAGAAAGCGGAGGACGCGCAATTAGCGGCAAGTGTCGTATGTTTTTTCCGTAGGCTCCAAGCACTCGATAGGATACCTAAGGTAGTATGTAGCTAGGTGCCTTTGTTAGGAATGCGGTGGGGCATGAGCAGGCGACTTTCTCTCAAAGGCGCATAGAGAGGAACTTTCCTGTGGAATCGGTAGGAAAAGATGACGGAGCATGTGAGGATGCGACGACTACTGGGAGAATTGATATCTCGGGTGGAAGGGGCGATTTGTGATCCGTGTGGCAACCGACCAATCACGGATCCAGGGGTACGACAGGAACATCTGGGTATGGGTCCGGTACCTGGAGCCCAGTAGGAGGTAAGTACCAGGTGGTTACATTTGTTATGTGAGTGGCCCTGTGGTGACTGTGGTGGTACACCGTGCTAGTACCGTAACAAGTATCTCTCCCAGTGTGAATCTGGACAGTGGCAGTGGAAGGGGGTCCCACCCTTGAACGCTTGACCCTTGGCCGGCCCGTCAGTGTGACCGCCTCCTGGAAATTTCCCAAAGAGACTCTCTCCCTCTCCCCCATCCCGCTATTTACTTAAGGGCTTCAACATTTCCCTTTCCTTTGACTTCAATTTCACTCTCTCTTACCACTACCACCACTTCTCCATCCAATTGGAACATTGACAACTTCGCTACTTCGTTGCGTCCTTTCTTTCAATTGTGACACCTCATCATATCATTCCAATTGGAAACAATTCAACCTGAAATCATGTCTCCCACCGCTCTCGAACACGAGGATCACGCCCGTGATGCAGCTTTCAACAAGGCCATGCATGGCAAATCCTCCCAGGCCAAGGGTGGAATGACTGCCATGTTCCAGAAGGACAAGGCAGCTCAGCAAGCTGCCGTAGACGAGTATTTCAAGCACTGGGACAACAAGGCAGCTGAGGATGAGACTGAGGAGACTCGAAAGGTATGCACGAAGGAACTTCCAAACTCTACCAACCAATGCTGACTTGGGAATGTGTCAGGCTCGACGAGACGAATACGCCACCCTTACCAGGCATTACTACAACCTCGCCACTGATTTGTACGAGTACGGCTGGGGACAAAGCTTCCACTTCTGCCGATTCGCCTATGGTGAACCCTTCCACCAGGCTATTGCCCGCCATGAGCACTACCTCGCTGCCAAGATGGGCCTCAAGGACGGCATGCGCGTGCTTGACGTTGGCTGCGGTGTTGGAGGACCAGCACGAGAGATCGTCAAGTTCTCAGGAGCCAACGTTATCGGATTGAACAACAACGACTACCAGATCGAGCGCGCTACGGCATATGCCGCAAAGGAAGGTCTCTCACACAAGCTCAAATTCACCAAGGGCGATTTCATGGTATGTAATATTGATTATATCGGTTGACCTGGGCCAGGAACAATGGCTGACACATGCTACAGCAAATGTCCTTCCCCGACAACTCGTTCGATGCGGTTTACGCCATAGAAGCTACTGTCCATGCCCCGTCCCTCGAGGGTATCTACAGTGAGATATTCCGTGTTCTCAAGCCAGGTGGTGTCTTCGGCGTGTACGAGTGGCTCATGACCGACGAATACGACAACGACAACCCACATCACAGGGAGATCCGTCTCGGCATCGAGATCGGTGACGGCATCTCCAACATGGAGAAGGTCGAAGTTGCCTTGAAGGCAATGGAGACTGCTGGATTTGTTATGGAGCACACGGAAGACTTGGCTGACCGAGAGGACGAAGACTATTCACCATGGTACTGGCCATTGTCTGGTCAGCTCAAGTACATCACCACCCTGGGTGACATCCCCACGATCCTTCGCATGACCAAGGTTGGTAGAGGAATCGTCCATCGTTTTGTCGGTGCTTTGGAGATCATTGGTCTTGCACCAAAGGGTACCCAAAAGACGGCTGACAGCCTTGCGCTCGCTGCCGACTGCTTGGTCGCAGGTGGCCGGGAGAAGCTTTTCACCCCCATGTACATGATGGTTGGCCGTAAACCTGCCGATGCTTAGAGAGGACCAAAGGGTATGGTCTGCTCGTTCAGCTTCTCTTCTAATTTTTCCAACTTCTACTTCTTCTTTTTTTTCTCCTTACCCAACTTCTTGATTAGAAAAAAAAAGGGGGCGTCAAGTCTGAGATGGCTTTCCCTGGTACTTGGACATACTTGCATGAACAGCAGGTACGGGGAGTGGGATGCAACCGCTTATATACCTATACACATGTAATAATTTGGAAAGGCAAGATAAAAATCAAGGCCGACTGATGATGATGGCATGCACTGCGTGTATGCCGGGAGACGCACGACGGAATGAGGGATTAAGGAACCCGTTGGCGGGTAATATAGAGAGAGCAGCGTACGGATCAATATCAACTGTAATAATTCTTCGTTCGAAATATGAGATGGCTGGCTTACAGCGCGTGATGAATAGGAGTAGAGGTACGAGTACGGTGTACCTATACTCCGTACTTGGGGATCTCGGAGGAATCAGGAAGCCTTTCTTTTTTCTTCTCCTCCCCGTCCCCTCCGCCTTAGAATGGAAAGAGCCCAGTGTGACTGGGATCCGAAAAGAGGAAGAGCGAAAGGCTGCCCTTTGCGGTTACGTGAGAACGTGAGAGATGGGCAATTAACTATCTGTTATCATCCCCATAAGAGGTAACTATCGGATCGGGATTCACGCCCAACGCGAGAGAGAAAAGTAACGGCTCAACACGGAGATGATGGGTGAGTTGAGGTGGTGGATAGCCAAGACTTAAGACAGCTGGGTGGATCCCCCGAGCTCCGACAATAATGTTGAGCTCGGATCTTTGCGAGAAATCTTACCCCCATCACAATCATCTTCAACCCGGTCCAGCGTCCGCCCAGGAGTTTCCATCTTCTCAAATCCCTCCACATTCCTTAGATCTCTAGAGCAATGGTTTCCTCCAGGCTCTTCCGACCAGCTGCTCGCCTGGTGTCCGCATCAAGGCCAGCGCCTACCTTCCGACCTGCCTTCCGCGCAACAGCTGCCATTCCATCAATTGCAAGGACCCGTGGCTATGCATCTTCCAGTGGCAGCAAAGAGATGACAGTGCGTGAGGCGCTGAACGAGGCAATGGCTGAGGAGATGGAACAGAACGAGAAGGTCTTCGTATTGGGAGAAGAGGTTGCCCAATACAACGGAGCGTACGTTGAGCCCGGGAATTAACCTCAATTGTCGACAACTCTGGATATATGTGGACATTTCGGTTGTGCTGGACGCAATTGGACTGTTTTGCATACTAGGGACTCGAAAATTCGAAGGGGTGGTGCCTACAAGAGGATGATCGCTAATTGTATATCCAGATACAAAGTCACAAAGGGCCTCCTGGACCGTTTCGGTGAGAAGAGGGTCATTGACAGCCCTATCACTGAATCTGGTTTCGCTGGTCTTACTGTCGGTGCTGCTCTTGCTGGACTCGCTCCCATTGTAAGCACACACACCCCCCGAATCACAAAGTATCGGCCACGCTGTATCTAACAACCATAGTGCGAATTCATGACCTTCAACTTCGCTATGCAGGCCATTGACCAGATCATCAACTCCGCAGCAAAGACCCACTACATGTCTGGTGGCATTCAGCCCTGTAACATCACCTTCCGTGGACCGAACGGTTTCGCCGCCGGTGTCGCTGCCCAGCACTCACAGGATTATACCGCTTGGTATGGTAGCATTCCGGGTTTGAAGGTGGTCGCACCCTACAGCGCTGAGGATGCCAAGGGTCTGATGAAGGCTGCCATCCGTGACCCCAACCCAGTAGTCGTGCTAGAGAACGAGTGAGGATTCCTGATATGTCTGCCATGGTGCGTTGCTAACTCCAGCATAGGCTCCTTTACGGACTTTCGTTCCCTATGAGCGAAGCCGCTCAAAAGGACGACTTCGTCATCCCTGTACGATATTCACCACATTTGTGTAGCTGTAATTGTTGCTAATAATAATCGCAGTTCGGAAAGGCCAAGATCGAGCGCCCCGGCAAGGACCTCACTATGGTCACTCTCTCCCGTTGCGTCGGCCAGTCTCTCGTTGCTGCCGAGAACTTGAAGAAGCGATACGGCGTCGAAGCTGAGGTCATCAACCTCCGATCCATCAAGCCCCTTGATGTTGAGGCCATAGTAAAATCGGTTAAGAAGACTGGTCATTTGTTGGCTGTTGAGTCTGGCTTCCCTTCATTTGGCGTCGGTTCCGAGATCATGGCTCTGACTTGCGAATACGCCTTTGACTACTTGGAGGCTCCTCCAGCCCGTGTGACGGGTGCGGAAGTCCCAACACCATACGCACAGAAGCTAGAAGAGATGGCCTTCCCAACTGAGGAGTTGATAACTCAATATGCTGCTAAGCTGTTGCGAGTATGACGCGGTGGCGCAATGGCTTGAGGATTGGATTTCAGGAAGTGGCCTCTAAACCTACTTATACTCGATCAGCTTGATTCTAGGGCTACTCCAGCCGTCGATCCAGTGGTCGGCCATGTAACAAAAGCTGATGCCCAATTTGTCAGCGGGAGCATGTTCATGTACTTCTAATGCTTCTCTATCCCCTTGCCGTTTCATTAAATTCATTAGAGCAGAGCGGATCAATAATCATATTTTCTTCCAATTTCGATTCTATCCGTCCCTTTTCACAATTCCTGAAGCTGACATCGTGGCGCAAAACGCCAGGTATGCGCCCATGAGGGACTCGTTATCTGTGGCTGGCATGTAAGAGCTGGACACAATGAAACCGATTTGTGAAACCAATGCCTCGTCCAATTACGCTTTTAAGAAAGGAGGTCTATGAGAATGCCGTAGCAAGGTTCACACAATATTCCACGTGGTTGTCACGCGGCTTGTTACCTTGTTCCAGCCTGGAGAACATACGATGGGCGTTCAACCTCGCTTACCCACATCCACTCGACCTGCAAGGCTCGCCGCCACAATCGAAGAACGTCTAGATCCCTCTTCGCTTTGCGAACGTTACGCGAAATGTTCCCTGGGACACTACAAGCCACCGAATAAGCTTCTTCTCCCCATGGCGGCATGCCCAAAGAACAGCCGCGCGGTCAGCTCACCAGTGTCCTTCACAAGTCCAACCCTGTAGAGCTTTCGCATGGTCTGCCACGAGATTAAGGTCTCATCTTGCTGGAATGTAGAGAACTATGGTTACTGGACCAAGCATACATAATGCTGTACATCCCAAGCATGGTCCTTGCAACATCTTAAATATTAATCAGCCTAAGGCAGATCGACTTCTCAAGACGAATGTTAAACGACAAGCACATATTCCGATAACTTTCCATCGTTAACCTGGCTACTGTCTCTACTCGATCTAGAGATGCCCATTTGGACTTTAGCATTGTCATACGCATCGGGCGCTCTTCAGCCTCCGTTCTTTCGCACCAGTAAGGCTTGTGGTGTGAATTTGAGCAGACGCACTAATCTGGATTTGACCATCCATATTTGATAGCAATACCCACTGACTACTATCACTGGGCACGCTGTGCTCTATGGCTTCTCTCAGCCAGCTGATCCTTGCTTAAATGCCTCCGCCACAAATTTACGGGGTAGGAGAGTGAGCATTACCTAGATGGTACTTAACGATCGCGAATCACTTCGATTCGTGGATCTTGCATCTGACATCGACTAAATATGAGGACTAGCAGATCAGGAAATGGTCTAGGATACAGATGCGCTCAGAACATGCCCGCAAGATCGGCGCTGAAAATACAAACTCTGATATAGATTTGTGAAACTCCTTTATTTTTCCCACTGGAACATCTTCAAGCCCCTTCCCACAAGCGACTCATTCTACGGAATGGACCGAATTCCAATCGGACGGGGCCGGAGGATGCCTTCCTCTACCGCCGCAGAAAAAGCAATTCAGACCCTGCTTCCACAGAACATCACGTTCAAAGTTCACTGTGGCACATGTCGTCCACAGCCATGGATCGATAATCGTACGATCAGCTTTGGTGTCATCGCCTTCTGCACTGCACTGCGATGGATTTCACTACCTTCCGCTCAGCTCTTCTAACTCACGCTATTCTGCGTGGGTGGGATATCCATTGTACTACCTTTAGCCTTACAAAGTCATATAGTCCAGGTTCAAGTTCTCATTGGATCGGCGTTCTTCCTGAGCATGGATCTGCCTGTACGTTGTGCTTCGGCGGTGCTCGGGCGTTGCTGTTCGACATCTGCCATGTGGACAAAACATGCCACGCCTTGATGGTTTATTGACCGCTTCGAGAATCCTCTCAGATTACTCCGTACTGAAACACTCTGGGGTGGCGCTCGCGTGGAATTGGTACAAGTTTTACCGAGAACCGATATACCATCTCCGCAATCTGCTTTCTCGATTTGGACTTTCCCTACTCTCTTTATGGCTGAACTTCCAGAATCGTGTAGACCCTGTCAACGCCATTTCATTGCTTCTCCACGCCTATGACGAAGGGACCCCGAACCCCTTTTAAGCATGTACGGTTAGCCGTCTTTTCAGAATAATGACAAGGTTGATAAATGGAATCCTTTTGGGGGTAATTAAAGCTGGTTCAAAAAAGAAATGCCGATCACACCAGTATCACAGTATGTTGGGCATGAACGAAGTAGTATCGTATGATACGTCTTTACAAGACCAAAGCATTGATCAATCATACGTGAATGTTCACAGCACTCGCTCATTCTGCTGGGAGTCACTATGGTTTTCTCGGTTCTATTGGATTGCTTATCGATCGCCCCTTTGGGTTCTTCATGGTCATCAATCCCAGTACCATTGCTTATAAGTAGATTAGCATCACAGGCCTGGTCTTTTCAATTTCAATCGATGCAACTTCTCGCCCACCACTAATTACCCTCAACCCACGTCCAGCATTCCTGCATACAACATATAATTGAGGCCGGATAGTACTCAGGTGATTCGCCTTCTGTCATGGTGAAAATCTAAATTCTCATTAGCTCGTAGGTGCAAATAATTGTTCACATTCCCACAATCCAGCCAACCTCAGATGGTCAATACAAGTGCCGATTCACCATTGTTCGCTCTTCCGCTCGAACTCCGAGAGCAAATCTACAAGGATGTTCTTTTTGAACCAACCTCTGGAACGGGACTTCTGCTCGCATGCAAAGAGATACATTCAGTGGCTCACAAGTTCATTTATCAACGATCACTGATCTTCCGCGGTCAAAATGCGTTGCATGAGTGGATCCGACATACACCACCAGAATATCTCCATTACGTTACCACCATTGTAATCGAATTACATGAGGTTGATCTAAAACCGATCCTGGATCGTCCGGTTTCTCACACCCGAAATGATTCCCCTCCCCATCTCGCCACATGGGAGCTACATGAAAAAGAGATCGACAAACTGTGCGAAAGTATGCGAAAGTTACACAAACTAAGATCATTGACAGTACGAGGTCTTCCTCGGAGACCTTCCTACTTCTATCGTGAGTTCATCGACAGATTTCTAAAGGCATTAGGAAGCGTGTGGAAGGACCTGCAAGAGTTAAATTTGGAGGGATGTATCTACCAACAGAGTCTTGATTTCCTCTCTTCTCTATCTGATCTTCGTTCTTTCTCATTCGACGGATTTTCCAGAACTTCGGATACCGCCACTCTATCTGTTCTAGCTGGTCTCCGACATCTTACCAGCTTGACGATAGTCTCTCAGCCGCAATTTCCTACTCCATCAGACTCACCATACTTCGGTCATGTTCCGTTGAAGCGGCAATCCGTCACTAGCGAAATTATCAGCGCCACCCTGCAATTGTCATCATTTGCAGTTACAGAACGACCACTGCATATCCCGTCACCAGCTATGTTCTTCACGCCCGAAGTCTTCACATCACTCCAGCATCATGCAACCCTACGCAAATTCTCAACCTCTCTCACATATACTCCCAATTCGGAGACCCTCGGATCTCTGGCTGCATTCCTCCAAAAGTCATCGATCACAATGCTTGAACTAGACTGGCCGGACCTGACAGTGGAGACTCTACGCACATATACTATCTTGTCAGAAAAGCTCAGGGAGATGTGGGTCAGAGTTACCTCCATCAGTGTAGCAAGCGGGATCTTGGAACTGATCATTGCAAAGCGTGAGGGAGGAGACGCTACAGAGCTACGAACGGTTGTACTCATGAGGGATAACTGGGACGATGGTGACAGTACGGGTACAAACCAATCTCATTCTGGACTTGGAGAAGAACGTGCCGAGCGGATGGAAAGCGTTGCTCACAGCAAATCAGATGTATGTTCCTACGGCTGTCTCCTAGGTTTGATAACTATATACTAACTCTATCTAGATACACATCTCTCCTGCTACATCTTCGGATCCTGCACCTATACTTAGTTGCCAAATGGAGCAACTTCAGCTACTTGGGATTAAACTGCTCTGGCATACTGTATCAGCGTGTCACACATTTCCTAGGGCGATTATATAGGACAAGGGACTATTACAAGTTAACACAGTATGTACTACTTACTTTGATTGACAGCATTGTTAAAGAAAATGTATAAATTAAACCACTATTGCGTAAATCTGGTTTACTTATGTAGCTTCAAATATAAAAGGCTACAAGATGTTGTATTAAATGCCGTAATAAAAAGTTGTTTCCTTTTGTATAGCTATGAGTGACTTGTACTGTATCAGAGGAAATAACGGTATTCTTGCTGTACAATCATTGAATCTGAGCTGATGTAGGAGTATCAAATTGAGTGCCAACGAAGCCGCAATGTTCGCCCTTCTCAAACATCCCTTCGAGGTAGCAAGCTATATGCTGCATATGGATATCTATGGCACCATCTCGTTGCTTAGTCGCAGTATTGTCCGCCGGACGTAAAAGGTCTAATTTTGCGTTGCTCAGCCGAGCAAGTTCTTTCATCCACGTGGAATTCCGTGTTGGGTATGCTTCTCCCGACCAAGTAGTAAACGAAGTCTCTGTACCCCCGCAATTGTTGTTTGTCCACTTAGATTAGTCGTTCGTTTGAGATGTGGTAGAGCGACCCTTTTCGAAGGTTTGGAATGGAATGGTGCAAACAACATCTAAATCTTTGTAGAATTGCGTCCTCTCAAACTCGGTCATGTCGATTCTTGAATTGTATGCGGATTGACCTTATCATTTCATTTGACCCACGTTGCTTTCGCACTGCTTTAATCGAAGGACATCGTCGGCAACGGACACCACCGCTCTACTGACAAAATCTCCTAGAGTTCGGTGCTACCACTTCAAACATCTTGCCGTGGACAGTTCCCAAGTATAGCACCGTTCGATATCACTCTTTGACAAGGCGGTGCCATTAGGAGTTATATAATCTAAATCATGCGCCTGGCAGTACGTGCAAGGCACTTGTCGGTCGCACCCAGCACGTGCTCGTGCACAAGCACAACACGCTCTACGTTGTCAATCTCCTTTACTTCTGAATCTCAGTATACCATCTAGGAAGATTAATTCGTGCCTCTTCTGGTGCCTTGCTCTCGAATCCATCAGGTGTTTGCTAGGGCGTTAACACAGACCTTTTAATACTCCGTTCAACGAATACCAGAGCATACATTCGATAGAATGATTCCCCACAAGTAAAACAGATGAATGGCTTCACAGTGTCATGTCGCAGGGCATGTAGTTTTAGATGATCTCGTCGCTTAAATTGTTTCGGGCATTTCTGCCATTGGTGTTATGAAGAGTTTCTTAAATTCATTTTCCTTCAAATTAATCCCACAAAAAGGTTCGGACCTGGCTTGTAGTTGGTGTTGATAATAATCTTATAGATGTTAAGGATTACTTCATGTTGAAATTAGTGCCTGAATCACACACTTTCACAACTTATAGGCCGAGAATCGAAATTAGGCAGGGGATATGAATTTGTTCCAAGGCTGATCAGGTGGCCAGCAAGCTAGATCCCTCTGTCAGATACACTATTGGAGCGAAGCTCGTAGGCATTGGTCTAAAGTCATGAATATTACCATCGTCAACAACTCCCCATGAGTGAGAGGACCAGGATCCACCGGAGTTCCAAGCCTTTCTGCACAGACTTTGCTGTTCGGAAATTCGTTGTGGGGGTGGGGATCCCGAAGTTCTCTAACTACAATGACATGCTTGCACAGATACATGCGCACAGCTGGGCCCCATGGGGTACAGGTTCAATTTTTGCCTTTCCGATCCTATGGAAGTTCCTTGTGCTCTGATGAGAAATCATCCTAGCAGGGTTGAGTTCATGCCATGCAAAACTGCCTTCGGAATTGCGTGTGTGGAGTGTCAAATATTGCATCAAGGGTTCGAACGAGGAAACATGAAAACGAAAGAATATAAAGTCCCAATTTCGAGGCGATTGCCTCCCCCATCAGCACTTCATACTCGCTGCGCCTCAGATGCTTATAATGGTCCATTCTCAATTTCTCTTTATTGCTCTTGTGGCATTGTGGGCGCCTGTAGTCAGCGCAACCAGCCGTGTTGTCCGGCAGGATGTTGCCGGGACTGCTACCGTCAATATTGGATACCACCAAGGTGAAGCCAAATTCCTGGGAGCTGGTTTCATCTATGGCTTTCCCGACAATGGCTCAAGCGCCGATGACTCCATTCCCGATTACTTTGTTCGAGACATCAAATTTCAGACCTCGCGCGGCGGTGGCTCGCAAATCTCTTACGAAGGGTGGGCCACGGGCGGTTTGGAACAGTACAGAGGCCGATTTGCCTCTGCACTTTCCAATTATCGCACCTCGCGGAAGTTTGGAGGCAGCTATCTGCTAATGCCCTCTGATCTTTGGGGGGCGCAAGGAGGAGCCCCAGAAAACTTCCCGTTCCCTGGTGATAATGGCGACTGGTCTGAGATGGAAAAATTCCTTCGTCAAGTCATAAGCGACATCAAAGATAACGATATGTTAGATGGACTTGTAATCGACTTGTGGAATGAGCCTGATCTTGACTCGTTTTGGAATCGCCCGTGGTCTCAGTATGTCGAATACTTCGTCCGGGCTTCATTGCTCTTTAAGTAGGTATAACACTAGCTCATTGCGCCCTTTTGTGCTGATCTATATCCCCAAAGATCTGAATTTCCCGAAGCTCGACTCAGTGGGCCTTCTTCAGCGCACTCGCCTCATAAAGATAGTGAGAATTGGAGGGCATGGCTATCATCCATTTCTCAGAACAATGCCGTACCTGACATCTACTCCTGGCATCAAATTGGCGCCTGGGAGCGAGAGCCTGATACAACCATTCCGGCACTCAAGGCGCTTCTGGCCGAATATAATCTACCTGAGCGACCGGTGGATGTGAACGAATATGCATGGCCCGACGAACAAAACCCGGCGAATTCGGTTTATTATTTATCTCAACTGGAGCGTCACAACATTCGTGGATTGCGCGCAAACTGGGGCGGAGGCCCATCTCTACACGATTTCATGGCAAACCTTATCTGGAAAGATGATGGAGGATATTATCCCAACGGAGAATGGCATCTCTATAAATATTACGCAAGAATGGAGGGCGAGAGAGTGGCAACATCTGCATCTTCTGACTTGAAGTTTGATGCTTTTGCTGTACTCTCCGGCCGCCGTCTCAAAATCATCGCAGGCACAAGGACTGTGAAGGCCCGCTATAACATTGAGATCACAGGTTTCACTGATTCCGGTGTACCTCCCGAAGGCTCTTTGACTGTAGGGAGGTATCAATTCGATTGGGCAGGTGCTCAAGGGCGTATTTGGGATGCTTTGTATCTCGGAACAGCTACGTACGAGTATTCACAGAACAAGGTAGGCTTTTTAGAGAGATTCACCTCCTATGGAAACTGTCCACTGATCATATGGTATAGTTGATTATTCCGTTCGATCCTCCAACCGAACACACGGCCTTTGCTTTTGAGGTTGAATTGCCCTAAGGTCGTGCTGCTACTGATGCGTTGCGAATCCTGCGCACGTTCGAGGAGAAGATGGCAGGCCAAATATGGATGTGTAACGCGATGGCCTTACGCGCATCCTACACTGGACTGGTGCCTCTGCGTTGATGAGAGTATTCATGGTAAATCTACATATACTATTAATGCAAACAAAAACTGGGAATAGGCATTTATCAATTTGGCAATTACCGAGAACTTTTGGATATTAGTTGTATGCTAATTTCTCAACCTAAGCGGGAAATCTATTGCATTGAATGCCTAGCTCCTTGTTCAATCTCAACATCGTTGTGAGCCAGATTAGACGAAAAACCCCATTTGACATCATAAGGAAATACTTAGACCGGCGCAAGCTGCCCTCATATGAGCACTGTGGCTAATTCCGGCGTTACTTCTACATGTAGTCACTTAAAAGAAACCATTGTGCGGTCGAGCCGCATCCTTGTAGGGAATCCTTGTCGGAGGAACCGATTCGATTTCATATTGCGCAATCAAGAGCTGCTTCGAGCATAGATTGGAGGCGGGAAGTGTCAAGACTCAAATGTGCACAATACAGTCAATACCCCAGGTCTGGGCGTCGGAGTGGGGAAGGGATCGCGTAGCTTAAGCCTTACCCATCCATGACCATAAATACTCCGGCCACTCTCTGATTGTTCCGGCCCGGCCACTCATTCTTAGGATTCTCTCCTCCCACCTCATATGTATCTTCGAGTATCATCTTATACCGAAATTGAGTAACTGGTGAGCCGGCTGTCTTAACAAAATCTCAGGACTAGCTGGCAAGTCGGGGCTGGATTTCAGTTCCTTCAGGCAAGATTCCTATCACCACCTATGCGAGCGCGGACAGGGTAATGTATTGCCAATGAAAGCGCATTTGATGGCAGACGTCACAATGAACCACACTTCCACAGCCAAGGACAGCTTTCGAATGTCAAAGTGTCTTATTTGCGATAAACACTTATCAAGGCCGGAACATCTAGCGAGGCACAATGTAGTGCATCGTCAGGACAAGACTATAGAATGCAGTTTCTGTAGAAATTTATTTGGGCGAAAGTAAGTTTTACCCCCAGATAGACTATATAGGCTGTGGTACGGTAATTTGACGACAAGCTTAATAACCTGACCTTGCATAGAGATTCAGCGAAGCGTCACGAGCAGTTACACAATAGAAGGTCAGGTGCTGCAACATCTATCCCCCAAACCACTCGTTTGCGAAAAAGCTGTGCACATTGTGCAAAGTCGCGGATTAAATGCTCTGGCAGGCCACGGTGTACTAATTGTGCCGCACGGGGTCTGGAATGTGTGTACCTTCCTCGCAGACAAAGGCGACAGATGTCTGAAGATCCATCCGCTGGCGAAAGTTCGATAATGAATGATGAATTATTAGATAAGGATGATATGCTTTCTGGATCCGCTAATCAGTCTCAATCCTTCACAGATGAGCAGTGGTTGTCTAGAGACTGCGAAAGCTTAAGTACAGGACCTGCACGGGTAGTGGACGAAGATCTGAACTTTCTACCCTTACCAAGCGTTGACCCTCTTGATATAACCCTGGACATCAATTGGCTCCCATTTGACGACTCTATCAATGAACAAAATGTCTTCCCAAGCCCGGAAGGCGTTCCATTGTTCTATCCTAGCGATGGTCCGGTGCTTCCAGAGAAAGATTTAAGAGTGCAGATTCCTGATGATACCAGCTTAACAACAAATTATCAACCTCCTCACAATGGTGTGGTCGATCACTGCGACCATGTATCTGCGCTGATCAACTCAATAGGACGTGAACTACGTGACAACCTCCCAGAAGCGCAATCGTGTCAATTGCACATTGCTCCAGAACTTAGCCCGCGCAACACATTGTATTCAGATGGAGCCGGATTCCGTTCGAGCCAGGCAGAGCGTCTTGTCATTAAAAGATCAGATCTATTTGTGGCACCAGTCGGAGCGGATCTTGTTGGAGACAGTGATGCTTGGATTTCGGTACTTACTGAAAAGGTCAGGAGAATTGAAGAGGATCCTATTATTACTACTCAAATCTCTAGTCATACATTCGAGGAGATATGCTCCCGACTCCGGCCAGAGGGAGGCACTTCACTATTATCCCAGCCCTTTGTTGCACATGAGGATATTTTACTCAAACACTCGACGTTCACACTCTGCCTCCAGCTTTATTTCCAAAACTTTCACAAAACGAGCCCTTTCATCGATCGCTCGCTTCTCGCAATTCCGATATGGGGTTGGAGTCTAACTCTTGCAGTAGTAGCGACTGGGACACGGTACTTGGATCTGGAATATGTTACCAAATTTGGCGAAGAACTATGCAGTCTTATCAATGAAGTATTGCTTAAAGAGGTTGGTTATCCAGCACGAAAGCGGCGATACGTGCTGATGCCGTAATGAAGCTACGATTTGGCCGAATCGAAGATTCACTACCTTACATACAGGCACGTGCTTTGGCTGCAATCGGCCTTTGCAACAGCGATGAAGTCTATTTGATCAAATATGGACACAGTGCCTGGGCTTTAGTTGTCAATTCTTGCCTTCAGCTGTGTCTGCTTCAGGAAGATGACCGCATCGGGACAATGCAAGAACAACAAAGCCCGGATCAAAAGTGGTTGGCATGGCGCTTTAGGGAAACGCGCCGAAGAACAGGGCTTTTCATATGGGTAAATTTGATGTTTCATGACACTTTCGGTGTAGCTAATTTACCACGCTAGCTGAACGATTGCTTTCTCGCAATCATGACTGAAAATCCACCAACATTGCTGAGTCGGACTTTCAATTTGAGAATACCCTGTCAAGAAGACTTATGGCAGGCTGGCTCTGCTCAAGATTGGGCTTGCATTGCTCCTTCCCTACTAATCAATGCGGAGAACGATTTATATGCTACAGAGAAAGCAGATCGGGCACTTGTCTGGGACTTATCTCAAGAATTTTGGCAACAACTTCGGCGGCCTGAGCCAACTACCCAGTTTGCCACTCTCGTGATACTGCACGTCATCTTACGACAAAAATGGGAGCCGGATCACTATAAGAACGACGCACTTAACTTGGTTACAGCAGATGGTTTACAAGTGTCTTGGACGCATCGAAATCGCTATTATGGTGAATTTACCGAGTTCATGAGATGGCGCAACCACACCTGCGACTGCCTAGATATTCTACACTGGGAAGCTCTTAGTGAAGCGAATCGAGCAGGAGGACTCGAAGGCCCAAATCTTCTACAACTTCACCTAGCACGCCTGGTTATACTCGTGCCAGTGCGTGACTTGTTTGATCGCGTTTCCGCCCTCAATCCACCATCCGGCCCACCTAATAATCATCTTCCACATAGCCTGTATCATTTGGCAAATCCGAATTCGAGATGGAATCGAATTCTTTTCAACTGGGGTCACCAGGACCGCTACAAAGCTCGTCTAGCCGCTGTTCATGCAGGTGCAGTGCTCTGGCATATTCGTCGTTACTCGGTGGCTTCGCTGATAGAGCCATACTCCATTTTCCTCGCCACCCTAACTTTATGAGCGTTTGGAAGCGCTTCGAAGGTAATCGAAAGTGTACTGGTGGCCGAGTCAGAGGGGAGGATACAAGAGAACCATAGGATCAGTCAGCTACATCCAAATACTGCTGTATCTCTTACTCAACCAACGCATGCAAGCCGAATGCCTCAAATCATACAACTAGATCGTCCTGTAGATGATGAGCTTGTACAACATTTTATTCGATCTGGAGGGGAGATGAAAATATGCCTCGAGGGTGTTGTCGACCTATGCTCTAAGAAAAGGCCTTCCCAAGTCCTTCACGAGGGAGTCGAATTGTTGAAGCATCTACCCAAGACCTGGCCTATAGCACAGAATTATGCTTCTGCGCTATTCGGTCTGGCGTCTACCAATAGTGGGGGTGAGAAACCCAATAGTTGAACATGAATTGCCCCGAACTTGAACTACACAATATGCACTTATTCCTACACTTGCATATATTGTTTTCATTTCCTTAAATGCTAAACGTCCCTGCATTCAAGCAAAATGATCCTTGAGTGCTATGTACAGGTGTATCACGTACTCGAGCCCAACTACAGCAGCCAGGACCCAGTATTGAAAGTATGCGTATGCTCTCTCGGATTACTCCTTAGCACTGCCATATATGAACTTTGTTTAGATGTTCAAGCCTGAACTGTTGCGTAGAATACCAGCGTGGAACATCAGGTCAAGCTCCTTATTGCCCTTTCCTTTAGTCCTAGGAATACAGAAGAAAACCTATACAGCTATCAGTACAGCAAAATAGAACTAGAAGAAGTCTGTTTTACTTAGTAATCAAATAGATATAATTAAAATATGTATTAATTAATTAGTTAAGAGAAGTCTATTAGGTTTCTTTATCTATACTTCCTCTATTATCTTTCTTATAAGTACTCTTACTCCTAGGTAAGTTCTTAATAAGGGTAATAAGACTATATTATAGTAGTCTTATTACCTATCCTAATTTAATAAGAATAAAGTATATTTTTATTACTTATTATAACATTATATTTAGGCTTATTAGCGTTTTAGTTAGTTACGTAACGTGTTGTTCCCCTCATAAGTGCTTGGCTAAGGTTCTCTTCGTCCTCCAGTATTCATTGGCCTTCAGATCTTAACAATAATCAAGGAATCCGAATAGTCTGACCTGGGATAAGGCAAGGGCTGAGCGCCTAGGTTCCATTCAAATCTCAGCCAGTGATGCCTAATCTCACTCAGGAGCAGATCCCAAAGCTACCTCCACTCGAAAGCTCTATTTTGCCATGCTTCGGCGTTCTTCTCAAGCTATAAGCCCTCGAGTGGTCTCATACTTGCAGGAGTTCAACATATCTATTGATTAAATGCCATCTAATGTTTTTAGCCCCTGGCGCTGTCTATTGAAAGTTGGTCTTTTAAGTATAAGGCAGCAGCCCTAAATGTTGTACTGGACTTTGAAGGGCCGATTCTAGGCCTAATATTGTGAGCACGTGAATCCAGGTTGTAATGCGATACATATTTATATGTACACCCATGCGGCTCCCTTGATCTGATCTCTTGTCTTCAATTAAATTTCTAGGGGAGCTAACAGTAATTTTGATGATAAAATAACGCGATGTTTGATCTTCCTACCGATATCGCGGTTACTGTCTTGGACTACGTATGTCCCCCCCCCCAACCTTATCCTTAAAGGTCCAGGAAAAAGGGAAGAAAAGACTGACCATTCAGATCACCGCAGTCAATGACCTCAAAGCACTCTGCCTCACGTCCAAAGCTTGCCACGAGCGCGTGATACCTCGACTTTACCGACACGTCAACATCCCGCTATGGCATCATTCGGTGCTGACGTTCTCTCGGCAATTCCATTCCGGAGAAAGTAATTACTTGAAGCATACGAGGACCTTGGTCATCGAGCATCAGGAGATTGCTAATCCGTTGAAAGGCTACGCTCCTGAAGACAAGGATAAGCCCGATAGCAGTACAGTCAAACAGGAAGAAGATATGCGCATGGTGACGTTGATGGAGGTATTACAGTTGTTTCCACGAGACGTCTTGCGAGATTTCCGGTGACTATAAGAAACTCCTTAGCTCTTAGCATAGGACATATGGTGGACTGACGTACGTGTATAGGTTCGTGTCTACTCGATGTTTACCTTTGGTAGCTCTACAGTGGCTATCTATCAACCAGAGAGGTATTGATAAATTGCACTCCTCGTTCATTGAGGAATCTCTCCCGGTCTATGCTGTTTACCCTGTGGATGTCTTTATGAAGGTTCGACATCTGGATTTGCATGTGCATCGGGAGCCATCGATCTTCGGCAATTTTCTACATCATCTCGTTTCGAATTCCAGCCCTATAGAAATCCTCTGCTTGACTGGCGATATGTACCAATCTCACTGGAGCGAAGTACACCAATACCTACTATCAGCCACTGAGGGTCTCGATGCAGACGCCGTCAACACCATTATGCCGCGTCTCCGAGAACTAAGCTTCTGCGGCTTCGACCTGAGTCTACCATGGCTCCCCGCTCTGCGCAAGATCGTTGACTTTGCGAAACTGACAAAACTCTACGTCACAAAATGCGATGCTGCGTCCGCGTTCTTGCACGACCTAGCATCGATTGCAGAGATCAAAATGTTTCGTCTCGAACACCTCGCCGTCGATGCTTTGAATGAAAGTTCCTATCACTACGACGACGAAGCTGCCAGCGCCAGCGCCAGCGCCGAAGCAATTGACAAATGCATGGCGAATATCGTCCGAGAAAGCAGCCGCGGTCTCAAGACTCTCCACCTAGGCTGGCACGAACATTACGAGGACGGACAGGGACAGACTAATATCCTCATCCGAAACCTCCTTGACGAAATCTGCAGCAGCCACGGAGAGTCCCTGCGCATCTTGGGGTTACACACGCACAATTATGCAGACTATGAAGAAGGCGTGGAGGCGCTGAGTCCTGAGGATCTCGAACGTGTGTGTAGAGCCTGTCCTAAGATTGAGGAGTTGGGGTATCAATTGGGGTCCGGGGTGTTGGATGGTGATACCGAGGATGGAGATGCGTTGGATGCTTTTGTGGTATGTGTCTCTCATTTTCATATGGCTCTCTTTCCGATTGATTTTCCTCACTTTTTTGGATTTCTTAGGATCCGTTTTATCATCTAGTTGGTTTTCCACCATTTAGCTTCGTTGAATGCCGAATGCCGAATGCCGAATAGAGAAGGAGGAAAAGGGTAGCGGAGGGGTATACATGTTGATGAATGCTAACGCGAAAACCTCCTATACAGCAAAACATAGCCCTCCTCCCCTCCCTACATACCCTGCACCTGCGCTTCCCGCACGAACTCGAGGTATCGGGATTCGACCCCTATCGCTACGATCCCGATGAGCGACCAGAATATATGGAGGGGCTAGCGAAAGAATTGAGATTAGTCGCCAGGAAGATATTTAGTAAATTAGAAGCCTATCAAACGACCAAGGGGGAAGGAGGGAGAGAGGATAGAAGGAATAGGTTGGAGAAGATTGTGATTGGGCATCTCACGACGTTGAGGCAGCATACGAGTAAGTGTTCGCTTCCGCAGCATTGTTTCGTTAGGGGGGGTTTTGAGGAGGGTGGGAAGATTGTTGGAGGGTATTCGGATGATAAAGAGGATATGCAAGAAGAAGATGATAGTGGGGGTGATGACGATAATGTCAATGGCGAAGGCGACAGTGGAGACCACGGAGACACTAGCAGTGTGGAGCCACAGAACTGTGAGGTTGCGGCGAAGCCAGTTCTGCGATCAACGTTGCGCAGGATGCGATTGAATACGCGTGTCTTAGATATAGATGTTGGGGTAGAGCCTTTTGAGCAGTGGGCTAGGAGGGCGTTGTAGGGCAGAGTGTGTGTTCTTGTAATGCGACATATTCTTTTCTTCTGCAACACATGTCTCATTAGAGTTAAAAGGTTAATCCTCAGCTATTGGTATTTGAGATATAAGAGCAAAATATGCTGGAACAAGCATTTCTCCAGGTAAGGCTATAACATGTGAGGAGATAATATTATAGCTCCATATAAAGATATCCAGCCTCTAGTTAGTATCTATTCTATACATGAAGTTGGAAAACCCATCATCCAAATGAAATTTTCCCAGAGCTTACTATCTTCTCCCTTTACCCCTGTGTTCCATGTCTCGTCGTTATCCAACTGATGAATCCAACCCCGCTCTAGCTCCTGTCTCTTCTTACCCCCTTCCTCATTCCAATCATTATGGATCTTTCTGAATTCCCTTAGTCGCGCTCCCCTCCCTTTTATCAGACTGTTTTTACGTTCTTCGAAAACATGTGGTAATGTGGAAGGTAGAATCTCAGGTTGTTTCATATACAAGTCGGCCCCATGTCTCTCACAAGCATGCTGCGTCCACTGCCCAGCCTTTTCTAAGTAGACTTCGCATTGACCCGTAGGGCAACGAAATGGCTCGGGATTTTCCTTGCTAAAGTATTGTCGATCGAAAGCCTCGATTGCGACTACCCCAAGGCCTGTAAGTTGTAATTGATTCGTCTCTTCTTCATGGAGCAGTCTGTTGAATTTACCAGCCAGCCCATTAAATCTCCTACGAGGCATAAGAACGGTCTTGCGTTCAAACTTAGACGCAAGTTTCCTCCATTTACCATTATCTATAAGACGATTATCTCTACCAGTACAAAAACCGAAATCTCCAGGTCAACTGGGCATGTCTCGACAAGTATCTTTAGAGCATATGCAATAGGCTCATCGTTTTGATATCTCTCGTACCTCTTTTCCCTATTGCTGTTAACAACCACCCTTTTCGCATGGGGAAATCTCATTCGAAAGGTCCTCCAAAACTCTCGGGCCTTGTCGTAATAAAGCTCTATTCCACCTACGCCGTCAAAATTAGAGTCAACAACGGACTTATCGTTGTCCTCGATCTCCAAATTTTGCACGTAAGCCATAAAGGACAGGTCGTAGTATGTATAGCCTGGGTGCCCACCTCTAAAGAGCCAGTGGGCCTCGACGAGATAGTATGCATCTGGTTCTGACCAAAAGCGTTTCGCAGCTTCAACGCGAAGAAGCATGGATGTGTGCATCATCTGATAGAGCGTAGGCGCAGAACAGAAGTCTAGGACGCGCAGTTGAAGCTCCATGGAAAGCTGGCTGAAGTGTGATAACAGGGCGGCTTGCGATGAAGTGCAGGGTGGAGCATCTTCATCCGTAATGTACAAGTGGAATGGAACGCGTTCTTCGCCGCCGGTCGTTATATAGAGGTTCTAGTTCAGTGGCTTCGATAGCGTGGCGAGTAAATTGCAGATGTGCATCGTCTGCATTTTAGGCTTGTGATTGTAAGGTCTAGTAGATGCTTAAACCAAGGTCTTGTACCAATTTTATACGGTATCCGTGTTCGGGATGAAAGCGTTCCGGCCATCGTTGAACGGGCGCCAAGAATGACAGCGCATGTGGCACAGCAGGCAGCCTTGCGCACTGACCGTGGGACAGGAACATGAGGCTCTCCTGGATGACTTTGGCCTGCTGCATAGTTAGTTGCCTCATAGCCGTTGGCTACAGTCCAAATAAGCCTCTAGTGCGAATTTCTTTGCACGGTTGGTCGCTATTCAGTAAATAACAATCTGCAGTCTGCAGTAACAACCCTGCCACTGAGTACCATCGCCGTTGCACTCTACACCGAAACAGCACTTGTACTAGCCTCAAAACGTGAGTCGAATCTGCAACTTTTAGCTCTGAGCTATTTATTTGTTATTGTAAATGAAACATTATTGACCTGCGCCTACTGCAAAAGAAAAATAGCTGAAGCTAAAGGGTTCCTATACCTCTAAGCTTGCGCACGTTGTACGACGGCTTTATACGGTGGTAGCGATTGCTAGAAGGCCGATTCCAAGAGTCATAAGAAAGTGCACCCTAGCCTATCGAGCACTCTAGTTCCTATCCCACATCTTGCCTTCACAATCTACAGCGACAAAGATCCGATCCGTTCACGAAACTTAGTAAGGGCACGCGCCTGCACGAACGTCTGGAAATTGATATATTGAAGCTGTTCATTGACCCTATATCGCATACAGCAAGCGGACGACTTTCAGTTTGAGAAATGGACCACGCCACCAAGCATCCATACTGGCGCTGCGTCTAGCACTGAACTCTTTCGCCAGTACTTCGATGGGGCGACTGCTTATCGCAATTTTCTACCGCCATGGTGGAACTCGGGGAAGACCGAAGAGTTTGTTGCCTTTAGAGTAAGTGGCCTACGGAGCGATTGAATAAAGAAAGTGACGAAACATGAATTAATTCAGCACTATGGATACGATAAGATGGTGTTGCAGCTTTTTCTTTTCCATAGGCTAGGTCGGCCAAAAAAAGCGACACAACCCTGCCAGGGTGCTACTGGGCATTTCGAAGGAAATGAATCTCAGACGCAGCGGACTATGGCCCCTGTTCCTTGCTGTAGCTGCCATTTTGGGTCTGCTGTCCTTTCTCAGAGTCATCCTCCTGATGGTCTATAGTGAAGCTACAGGAGGATGGACTAGGCAGACAAACACTTGGAAGCGCTGGTTGGAGTCGGTCGAGGAATGCCCTATCTGGACCATAGATGATGCCTCTTTGTAGTGGCCTGTGTTTACTTTGCCAGGCAAATGCGATATTGATATGCGACTCATTTGTCTTGTCGTTGTACTGGTTTGACGGTTTACTAGATTGTGTCACATCCTTCTCAGTGATTGCAATGGTCAGCTGACGATATTCTCGAAACTCAGTTGGGAAGCAGATGTCCCGTCTCGTGTTCTCTTTCACTCCTTTTGTCAATCGACTTCCACGGCTCCTTCGGTTTGGCAGCTGGAAAGAACAAACAACGACGTCTCAACATCTATATCTAGGCACATCCGGTACAGTATGCAATTAAATGGGCGTTTGTAGACCAAGTACCGATAGAAGAGCTCTGCAACATCCCCCAGGAGTGGCCTAGCTACATAAAGCTCCTAATGAGTAGCACGTCGAGCTTTATTGACCGTATTGATCACCGCAGTCGTGTCTCCACAGACGCATACGGCTCGGCGGTTCAATGTGCTTTTACAATGTCCAACAGCCAGTAAATCAGTACCTCTCGGCACCTGTCCGCTATAATGAAAGATAAGCAGGATCAGTAATGATAGAAAGTCATCGTGTAGCTATAGATATCGCCGAACAGCGTTTACGTTCCAAGCATTATTGGACATTAGGCCGTCCATAGCCGCAAGGCAGGCTCGTGTAGATAGCTCTAGGTAGGTCTCGGAATGCCCTTTCTCCGGTTCCGATACAAAGGAGTGATCCTCATCCACGTTGGAAAATCAGTTCTTGAGATGGCTAAATTTGCACGGCGGGTGCCAGCAATAGAGTAGGCGCTTGTAGCAGCTTCTAGCACTCTCTAGCGCACAACCACCAATAGCTCGGAAGTCAGACATGGTTTACCAACGGTTCTCCTAGGCGACCTCGTCTCTATCGTCGCTCCACTGTACCCGGAAAGATGGTCACTCCGAACGAGCAAATGCACGACCGTATCTGCTGAGACTTCTGAGTTCGCTTATAGGCGATTGTGAATTGATGCAGCCCTTTTCAACTTGAACTGCATTGAGCATATCGTTTTGCCTATACTGAAGATGCATAATCATGTACATTGACTTTTTTAAGATTGTCTTGATTCTTACTAGCTACTTTAATTTTGAAGCTGGACTGATACTCTGTCTCAATATAAAGAGCTGCCTAACTCTAAAGTAGTTGGTAAATATTGTTTCTGAAACGGATCTTTTCATCCTAATGTCACCGACTTGAGCGCCGTTCCGACTAAAAAGGTAAAGAAGAACGACAACGATGGCAATAATGATGACTATGTAGTCGTTTTTGTCAAGATTGAGATTCAGGATGACAAGTGCAACCCCCTTCCTAAGCCTAAAGTTAGCAGGCTGCTAGGTATTATAGCAAATGTTATAAATAAGGTTATTAATACTATTATTAGTAATACTTATAATATAGAGTTTCCTATTATTAAGGTTAATATATAGTTAAGGCTAAATAGACTTAACTAAGCTTCCTAGACTATTAGGGTATACTAGGTGTAATGGGCTGGTGCCCAGGAGATATACCCTGGATGAGATCCAGTGTAGTAATCGCGACAAAGCGCCGTGAGAACAACTAACGACTACCAGCTGCCCGTCGAGGGCACTTGGTGGCCAGTGTAGTTGAGTACTTCTCCTGAGTTTCCTAGTTAGAATTAGCGTGGTTTTCGTAAGGGATTCTTATAATCCCTACTCGAGGCTCTCTAAGACCTCTATCGAATTCATTACTGTTATCAGGTATCTGCAAGCTCTGCGCAACCCTTACACTAGGCCTACTAGTAATCCTAATAACCCTAGAAATAACCCTAATAAATTATTGTTACGAACCTAGGATTCGAGAAGGGGATACGGCGCTTATAAGGAAGGCTGATGAAGGAAGCACTGCTACAGCCAACGCGGGGACGACACTTAAGAACCAATGGATGACGCATCATCACGTGTTCCACGATATCCCACGAAGCTTGGCGTACACCAGCCTGGGATACCATGGGACAAGTCACGTGTCCCACGGTCCACGATATCCCACGGTATCCCACAGTGGGATCCATGAGATATCATGGGAAACCATGGGACGCCTCAAGTATATAGAGAACTCAGAATACCCTTCTGGTCTTCTGTGTTCAACCTAAGTTAGTATCGAACAATACACTCTACTGTTCTACCGCTATTATCTTTCTTGCCTTACAATCGCTTCGTGTTACTCTTCAGATTATCCCCGAGAACCAACCAGTAGATCCTCGATCTTAACAATTATCTTCTATTACCTAGGGGTTAAATTCCTTAATATTATTAGAGAGCTACTTAGCTATACCTTTTCTAAGCTATTGTAACGATACGTAACTTACTACACAAGGTAAGAGGGGTATATCGCAGAGGTTTGTATAGGGTAAAGCGAGTATCAAGACAGGATAATACCTCTAACTCATCCAGGGGGATAAGCTACTGTTGTACTAGTAAGGTAATTCCAAAAGATCAGATACAATTTGTTATTGACTACGAAGAACTCCTACATATGAAATCTGGCAATCTTATATATCCGTCCTTCCTA